>NC_136411.1:327081855-327684772 GCF_051521515.1 Lactuca serriola | reverse complement strand
GTGTCTTGTTGTTGCTATTGGGATGTGTTTATGGCTGATCAGTCATCAGGATGCAATTGATACGATTCCTTATTACAGAAAGAGCTATCTTATAAAGGGAAAGTTTCCAGGAAAACCGTATAAATACTATGGGATTCCAATGGAGACGTTTTTTTTTGCTTTTTTGAGTTCTGTTATTGTGTTTCAGATCATGATTCCGATATCTTTATACATCGCCATGGAATTGGTTCGATTAGGTCAATCTTATTTCATGATAGAAGACAAACATATGTATGATAGTAGTACAAACTCAAAGTTTCAATGCAGATCCTTAAGTATAAATGAAGATTTAGGTCAAATTTGCTATGTGTTTTCTGATAAAACTGGAACACTTACTAAAAACAAAATGGAATTCAGAAAAGCTTCTATTTTGACATGTGTATATATACTGTGTGTTTACTTGATTTCTTCAATTTTACCCCAGACCATGACTATTGACTAGCCTCTAAAAATCAGGTGTGCATGCTGAAATGGTGTTGACATGTGTATATATACTGTGTGTGTGTGTGTTGAAGAATAGTTGAAATGAAAAACTTACATGCCAACTAGAAATGGCTCTACATAAGAAAACAAGTGAACTTAAATCCACTGATGTGTTCACTTTCACCTACAAACCAAAAAAACATAAGTAAGTTTCTGCTTCAAATCAAATCAAAAGTCAAAACCAAACAAAAGCAGATGCATACTATTGCATAGAGACCTCGAAAAGCATCCTCCTTTTAAATATCATCCTGAATTTTGTTGACATTAAGAAATTTAAGTATTGTCAAATGATGTTTTGTAACGCCCGTAGTTCCGGGCTAGTCAGTTTAGAGACGATAGGCGTCAAAAATGACTTTTTGATGGAAGATTATCTAGAAGGATTAATCTTAACCAAGTTGTAGTATATGTCACAAGGTTTCCGTGCATATAAAGAACGCCAAAATCCGAGTTATAACGAAGAAGTTATGACACGTCGAAGTTTCGCGACAGAACCGGCACGACGCAATGCAACGTAAAAAGTGAATTTACGTTAGAGCGGTATTTAGCCAAACCAATCTAAATGAGAATCGAAGATCTCATTGTTGGTATCGAAGAGATAAAAAGTTAGGCGGGAACAGACGTCAAACGAAGAAGTTATGAATTTTTAACGAAAGTTTCTGTCCCGGCCTATTAAAAATAAATAATAAAATTAAAATTCAAAATTAGCTGACGGAGTCTAAACGAAAGTTGTAGATCGTTGTCTCACCTTCGCGTGGATATAAAGAACGTCGAAAACGGAGTTCGTATGAAGAAGATATGAATTTCCGAAGATTATTAAATAATTTGTATTTATTTTTAATCTTTAATTCGGAAGCATTATCCGAAGGAGTCACCGGTTTGATCCGAGGTACGCCCCGCGTACTCCGAAGTGTCGACATTCGCAGCAAGTGGCTTCGGATGACGAACGCAGTGACGTTTTTCGGACCAGTACGCCCCGCGTACTCCGAGGCTCCAGCCTCTTATAAATAGGATGCGAGGGCAGCCGACCCAAATGCCAATTTCCTCTGTTTTCTCTCCCGTTTTGCATCGATTTGCGTGCCAGAAATACCCCGAAGCCCCGGTATCATACTCGATCCCCGAGGCAAGTCCCGAGATCCCGAAGATCCCGAGAAGTGCGGTTCCCGAGCCGAAGCTCTGCCCGCGAGGAGTTCGATTTTTGAAGAGATCTTCCAGATCTGCTGAGGATTACTACTTCTGCAAGTCGTAGTGCTGTTCGATCATCTTCTGATCAAGTGAGTGTGTAGTTATTTTCTTCTAACGCATAATTATTAAGTATTTTCGTTGAAATACGTGCTACGTGGATAATATAAAGTTGTTTATATGGGTGGGTGTATAGTCCCTTTCATAAACACGGGTATAATACAAGTATTGTTTGAATGTATTAAGTGTATGTTTGGGAGAGTGTATGGTTACTTTCTTCTAACACATAAATATGAAGTATTTGGTATAAAATACGTGCTATGTGTTTATATATTGTTGTTTATTTGAGATGAGTATGGAATGAATGTTTTATATAGTTTTTAAATGAGATAAACTGTTTGTGTATTCTAGATCTACAAATATGTTGGGTAGAACATGGGTAGATGAGATAGTTGGTATGTGATAAAATGATGAGGTATGAAAGATGAGTAAGAATGATATTGGTAGATGCACCAATTAAAGAATGTCATAAAACTAGCAGATGTGCTGGAGAATAATATCGGTAGATGCACCAAGTAGTGAATGTCGTAATCCTAGCAGATGCGGTTATAGGATAATGTCGGCAGATGCGCCAAATAGAGATTGTCATAATAAAAGAAGATGCACTTATAGAGTAATCCTGGCAGCTGTGCTTATAGGATAATGTCGGCAGATGCGCCAAATAGAAATTGTCATAATAATAGCGGATGCGCTTATAGGGTAATCTTGGTAGATGCGCTTATAAGATAATGTCGGCAGATGCGCCTAAAAGAGAATGTCATAAACCCGGCAGTCGCGCCTCATAGGGTATGACGGAATCATGGCAGAGGCGCTTAAAGGATGATGTTGGTAGACGGGCCTTATGTAGCAATAGATTTGTGCTAAATCCTTAGGTCAATCCTAGGAATGGATGAATGGCGGGTAGTTGAATTCTTAGGGTAAAATCCTAAGAAATAAAGGAGATAATGGGGATGGGTAATTGGGTTGATTGTTTGATGGTTGAATATAATAATTATATTATTGTGGGTTGAAAACCCTATATGCTCACCAGGCTCCCAAGCCTGACCCACTCAGTTTTCTTTGCATTACAGGTAATGACACAAGAGTATAAGTTGGTGGACTTGACGAGAGGTTTTGGATTATAGAACGGTAGTTGAATAACTATTGTAAGGTCTATTTATATTGTTTATGCTTTTGGTCTGTATCGGAACATGACATCCCGAGGTTTTATTATTTAATGGAAATACATTCTCTTTGAGAAATGTTTTGATAAATGGTTATCATATTTTATTTTGGGAACAAATTCCGCAACCGTTTTCTTTAAACGATCACTCTGATTTATAAAACAAAGCATAAACAAATCGGTCTTTTCTGGCCGTGAAATTGGGGATGTCACAGTTGGTATCAGAGCATTAGTTTAAGCGAACTAGGAATTTGTAGGAAATTTCTAGACTTAAACTTAGATTGCTAATTAATGATTGTGAGGAGTGTGTCTAAATTATGTTAGGTAGTACACCTAAATTGACACAAGCACTAGTTTATTTTAGGAGTGATGCCTAAAATGCTTTTACGTGCTAAATGTTTTGTGTGATAGCTATATTGATGCTATTATTTGTTCGGATCTTTGGTCTGTTGGCGACCGGATCTGGAAACCTTATGTGTTTAGGATTCTAAGCGTATGGCTACGATATTAGAACTAGCATGTAAACGTTTCGGAGTAATAAGGATGATTTAATTATCTGTCGTGATTGAGGATCTGAATTCACCTTATTTGGTGTGTAGGTCAAAAATGGTAAGAACCAGAAGTGGAGTTGGAAATGCTGATGAGAACAGGAATCAACCACCAGTGATTGAACAAATACCTGTCGTAGCAGCAGCACCCGAGGCGATAACAATGGCTGGTGTACAAATGATGATTCAAACTATGTTGGATCGTCAAATGGAGGAGACTAGGCGGTTGCTTCAACAGAATCGTGAAGAACTGTCAATTCGTGTGGAAGAGCCCGAATTAAATGAAGGGCACTCAGAAGGTGGAAACTTCAGTGGGTCTATTGGTCAAGCCAACCCACCGATAGTTAGGCAAAACAACCATGATGGAAGGAATGATGGAATGGGATGCATGTACAAGGACTTTCTAACTTGCAAACCATCGAACTTCAATGGAAAGGAGGATCCGATTGGAGTTATGGATTAGATCTCCGAAATGGAGTTAGCCTTCATGACTTGTGGCTGCAGAGGAAAGTTGCAAACTATCTATGCAGTGCGTCAATTCCGAGGTGGAGCCGTTCGTTGGTGGAACACTCTAGGGAAGACTTTAAGCCCTAATGAGCCACTGCAATTGACATGGGCAGAGTTCTTGGTGCAGTTCAAGCGCAAGTTCTGCTCGGCTCAAAATTTGTTGGAGTTGGAGAATAAGTTTCTGATATTGAAGAAAGGCAGCATGTCAGTGGATGAATACACTAATGCCTTCACAGACAAGATGGAGTTTGCTTTGCACATCGTCCCAGACGAACTGACAAAAGTCGACCGATATGCAAAGGGACTCCCTTGGGAGTATGCGGTGCCAGTACGTCAGGCACCTACCTTAGAGGCAGCTATTTGGGCTGCCAAGTCTGTTGAGAATATGATCAAGGGGAGGACTGACAGTAAGGTTGAAGTTGGCGAGAAGAGAAAGTTGGAAGGAACTTCAGGTTCTAATGAGAAAGGAAAATTCTCAAAGTATGGGGGAGGAGGAAGGGATGAGGCAAGGTGGTGCGATAAGTGCAAAAAGAAGCACTCAGGAAAAATGTGGCGTGGAGGTGACATGTTTCAAGTGTGGAAAGCATGGGCACTATGCCGATGAATGTATTTTCAACAAAAAGGTGTGTTATGAATGTAAAGAAGAGGGGCACTTCAAGCAAGACTGCCCAAGGAAAAATCAAGCAGCAAGGCTAGAGGCGCCGCCAAAGCTAAAGGCAAGAGCATTTCAAATGATCCTTGATGAAGCAGATGGCAATGCAAGGAATAATGAATAAGGATCTTATATCTAAAGATCAAGTTATAAAGTAGCGATATGAAAAGTATCATGTATGTAGCCTATTAGAGGCATTGTATAGGGTGAACTTGAACTTTTGTGTAATTGTTTCAAGGAATTTATATAAACCCTAGTTTTGTTAACTGATGTGTTGAATGATTGTCTGATTTTCTTGTATGGTGATTTGGTCGACTACGAGACAATACTTGGGACGAGTATGAGTAGATGTGAAAGGTAGTAGATGCATATACTACCGGAAGCATAGGACTCGCACTTGGATCAGGGAAAGTCACAAGGTTACCAAGAAGCTAGTGATTGATTCCATTTTATTCTGGTATGTCGTTACCATTGTTTCGGTGATGACTAGTAAGATGGTTCTTGTTCCGACCCTAGTGGTCCTGTTTAAATTTGAGTTCGACTACGAGGAGTATGTACGTGGTCTGGAGGACCAAGTTAGATGTAACATCTGACTTAAGTCAGAAGGTTGAAGTTAATGCGATCGATAGTGTCGCGCTCGTTGTTAAAAGAAGTTTGCAGGTAGAAATGCTACATGCTGAAATGTGATTATATCATATTAGAATATGAAGGAATGTATATTCCATTCTGGAATTTAACTTTATTAAAGACCGAGTCTAAACGTCGCATCGTGCGATGAGAGCTCAATAGAGCACGACCCATCGGTTTGTTACAATAGATAAGGGAAAGTATTTATCCTGAGAAGAAGAAGGAGTCCAAAATGAGGACTTATTTGGTAACTTGAAGGTTACGATTGAAAGTACAACATAGTACGATAAGCAGATGCAAGATTAGGCCTCGTTTGCGGTCAAGAAAGCCATAGAGTTAAATACTCTTTCGAGAAAACATAGAAGTTACGGTTATTACCTAGGATGAATAAATAACGTGTGGAATCATTATCCAATTCCTATTTCGTTGATAATTCCGGGACGTAATCATCCTAAGGGGGAGATAATTGTAACGCCCGTAGATCCGGGCTAGTCAATTTAGAGACGATAGGCGTCAAAAAGGACTTTTTTATGGAAGATTATCTAGAAGGATTAATCTTAACCAAGTTGTAGTATATGTCACAAGGTTTCCGTGCATATAAAGAACGCCAAAATCCGAGTTATAACGAAGAAGTTATGACCTGTCGAAGTTTCGCGACAGAACCGGCACGACGCAATGCAACGTAAAAAGTGAATTTACGTTAGAGCGGTATTTAGCCGAAGCAATCTAAATGAGAATCGAAGATCTCATTGTTGGTATCGAAGCGATAAAAAGTTAGGCGGGAACGGACGTCAAACGAAGAAGTTATGAATTTTTAACGAAAGTTTCTGTCCCGGCCTATTAAAAATAAATAATAAAAATAAAAGTCAAAATTAGCCAACGGAGTCTAAACGAAAGTTGTAGATCGTAGTCTCACCTTCGCGTGGATATAAAGAACATCGAAAACGGAGTTCGTATAAGAAGATATGAATTTCCAAAGATTATTAAATAATTTGTATTTATTTTTAATCTTTAATTCGGAAGCATTATCCGAAGGAGTCACCGGTCTGATCCGAGGTACGCCCCGCGTACTCCGAAGTGTCGACATTCGCAGCAAGTGGCTTCGGATGACGAACGCAGTGACGTTTTTCGGACCAGTACGCCCCGCGTACTCCGAGGCTCCAGCCTCCTATAAATAGGATGCGAGGGCAGCCGACCCAAATGCCAATTTCCTCTCTTCTCTCTCCCGTTTTGCATCGATTTGCGTGCCAAAAATACCCCGAAGCCCCGGTATCATACTTGAGCCCCGAGGCAAGTCTCGAGATCCCGAAGATCCCGAGAAGTGCGGTTCCCGAGCCGAAGCTCTGCCCGCGAGGAGTTCGATTTTTGAAGAGATCTTCCAGATCTGCTGAGGATTACTACTTCTGCAAGTCGTAGTGCTGTCCGATCATCTTCTGATCATGTGAGTGTGTAATTATTTTCTTCTAACGCATAATTATTAAGTATTTTCATTGAAATACGTGTTACGTGGATAATATAAAGTTGTTTATATGGGTGGGTGTATAGTCCCTTTCATAAACACGGGTATAATACAAGTATTGTTTGAATGTATTAAGTGTATGTTTGGGAGAGTGTATGGTTACTTTCTTCTAACACATAAATATGAAGTTTTTGGTATAAAATACGTGCTATGTGTTTATATATTGTTGTTTATTTGAGATGAGTATGGAATGAATGTTTTATATAGTTTTTAAATGAGATAAACTGTATGTGTATTCTAGATCTACAAATATGTTGGGTAGAACATGGGTAGATGAGATAGTTGGTATGTGATAAAATGATGAGGTATGAAAGATGATTAAGAATGATATTGGTAGATGCACCAATTAAAGAATGTCATAAAACTAGCAGATGTGCTGGAGAATAATATCGGTAGATGCACCAAGTAGTGAATGTCGTAATCCTAGCAGATGCGGTTATAGGATAATGTCGGCAGATGCGCCAAATAGAGATTGTCATAATAAAAGCAGATGCGCTTATAGAGTAATCCTGGCAGCTGTGCTTATAGGATAATGTCGGCAGATGCGCCAAATAGAGATTGTCATAATAATAGCGGATGCGCTTATAGGGTAATCTTGGCAGATGCGCTTATAAGATAATGTCGGCAGATGCGCCTAAAAGAGAATGTCATAAACCTGGCAGTCGCGCCTCATAGGGTATGACGAAATCATGGCAGAGGCGCTTAAAGGATGATGTTGGTAGATGGGCCTTATGTAGCAATTGATTTGTGCTAATTCCTTAGGTCAATCCTAGGAATGGATGAATGGCGGGTAGTTGAATTCTTAGGGTAAAATCCTAAGAAATAAAGGAGATAATGGGGATGGGTAATTGGGTTGATTGTTTGATGGTTGAATATAATAATTATATTATTGTGGGTTGAAAACCCTATATGCTCACCAGGCTCCCAAGCCTGACCCACTCAGTTTTCTTTGCATTACAGGTAATGACACAAGAGTATAAGTTGGTGGACTTGACGAGAGGTTTTGGATTATAGATCGGTAGTTGAATAACTATTGTAAGGTCTATTTATATTGTTTTTGCTTTTGGTATGTATCGGAACATGACATCCCGAGGTTTTATTATTTAATGGAAAAACATTCTCTTTGAGAAATGTTTTGATAAATGGTTATCATATTTTATTTTGGGAACAAATTCCGCAACCTTTTTCTTTAAACGATCACTCTGATTTATAAAACAAAGCATAAACAAATCGGTCTTTTCTGGCCGTGAAATTGGGGATGTCACATGTTTTAAGTAAAAATTCTAAGAAAAAGGAAATGAGGTTGATGTTGTAAAAATTTTGGGACTTACATGGCTAAAGCAATATGTCATGCTTGCATGAAATGCTCCGTGTGAGGTGATACAAGCTGAGGACAAACTCATGCAAGTCTACACAGGGTGATTACACTATTTTAAGTGACTTATTAATCCCTTCATAAATAACATCAAAAAATACTAGATGATGATACGACCCATGTTGGTAGAAGCTCCACCTGGTCGACTAGACCTGCTGTTGTTGGACTGAATTACCCCTCCACTAGTCTTGGGAGTGCCGATACTGAACTTGTTTTCATCTATGATAACAGCAAGAGTCATGGGTCTGGCCAAGTTTGCTGGCTGTAAAATACGAACGGCCGAACGTGTGTCATCCTTGAGACCATTAATGAAGGTACCTTCCAACACGTTTTCTGGTATGTCTCCCAACTGACATGATAGTCTCTCAAAATTGCTTACGTAGTCACGTACAGTTCCTTCTTGCCGGATGGCGAGAAAATGATCATAGAGATTGCCTTCACCTGTTAACTGGAATCGCTCCAACAGCCGTTCTTTTAAATCCTCCCAAGAGCGGAATAGGTCCCTTGCTTGACTCCAACGAAACCAAGCCAGTGCCTTGCCGTCCAAGCAAATCGCTGCTGCCTTCAAACAATCACGTACACCAATGTCTTGGATCTCAAAGAAACGCTCCACCTTATAAATCCATCCAAACGCGTCTTCCCCTTCAAAAATAGGAGCTTTAATCTTCCGAAATTCTCCCATTTTTCGACCCCCACCCTTGTTCTTATCGTCCTTGGGTCCCTTTTTGAAGGATCCAAACTCGAGCTCAAATTCAGGATCTTCCTTGTCCTTCTCCTCCTCTTGAATGAGTTTCCCCTTGACAGTTTTCGTCAAGTTATTGATAGCTTGCAGGACTTCTGTGAATTGTGCAACATTCTCCTTCTTGGCGAGGTCAGCTTCCTCTCGAAGCTTGGTAAGATCCTACTCCAAGGCTGCAAGACCTACCTCTAATCCAGCTATCTTCTCAGAATTTGTTTTTGACATGTTGACACCAGAACCGTAGCAGCTCTGATACCAATTAATAGGTTCAAGATCCTAACCCGCAGGTAGGAACCTTAACCAGGCCTCCTGTAGTTCGAGAAACAGGGAATTCTCCAGCAAATCGTCTAAGACTTTTGTTCCAGCATAAAACGTGATTTATCCCTAGAACATTAATTATATAGTCGTATTAACCTAATCATAATCCAAAACCAGATCCTAAAAAATAGGAATTCTAAACTAAATAAAAAACTATTATTCTAATTAAAAGGAAAGCTAAATAAAAGGAAAACATTTAAAAATTCTTTCTTGAATCTTGATGCTTATCCCTTCGTCAATATACTTGACCAAAACAACCAACATGGGTCGTATCAGATGATTCAGATGATAAACAAAAAAACAAATAAATAAATAAAGGACATTTGACACTTATAAAAAAGATAACTGATACATGTCGCCATACCAGTTACTTAGCAGCAACCTCAAGAAACTTAGCTAGGCGTGGGTGCAAATGAGTTGGACAAACCTACTAAACAAAAAACACCAAAAAGAGTTAATATATAGTTAACATAAACCATTGTTAACAACTAGGCGTAATGAAATTGGATGACTATATTCCCAAATTACCCTTGCCAGGTCTCCAAGCAATGCAAATTGATATCTCGTACAATAGTTTTGAGTCCAACTCCATCAGCGTGTGCTTTTGAGTGAATTCCTTGGGATAAACCTTCCATATACGCTCTGTTATCCCTTTCCTTTTTGAACAAAACACCATAGCGAGACTCCAAATATGTAATAATAATCGATCGATAGAGTTTCTACATAAGTTGTAGGTGATCAAAAATGGCGGAAATCAGGAAATGTAAATTGTACCTTTAGCGAGATTAGGGTAAAGCCATCACGAATTAGAGCCATCATTACCTGTGGGAGACCTAGGGGAAGTTGATCGCCTCTATCCACCTGCCAAAAAAGTGAATCGTCATCCCGTAAGTTTTCGGCGCTTTCTCCCGATCTTGCCGCTCAACCGGACTAGGGACGCCGGGAAGGAAAAGGACGTCGCTCTTCACCTCATACTCGTGGATGTGCCACATCGGCTTTTCTGAGTCCGGCAAGGTTAAGAACAGTTTTTATGTTATGATGTTTTGAACTCCTATTAACCGGGCATCGGCGACTGGACGATCGTAGATCAAGCACTGTCTCATATCCTCGTTTTGATGGCGATGGAGACGGCGGCATAAATGGAAGGGGGATATCAGAGCACAAAATAGAGAGACAGGGGAGGCGGGAGAGAAAAGAGTCGAATGAGTGTTTAAAAAAGCCCTAGAAATTATCCCAATGATTTTCTGATATATGAATTGTTGAGGTATACAACAGAGATGGTATCGTGATTAGGGTTTGCAGAGAAAAGGGAAGAATAGAACGAAGGGGATCTTGAAGCGGAGTATTAAAAATTTTAAGAAATTTGAGGGGATTTCATTTCCCCCTTTCAAGAACGCGCGTTTTAGTAAAAATCATAAAGCGACAACCACAGAGGACGCACGTTTTAGATAAAGTGCCCTCTGTGTTTTTTTTTATTTTTTACATTAGACACTAATTTAAGGGCACGCAATAATGCGTGACCTAAATCCTCAAATTTTTTGAACAGACGACACGTTTTTATTGTCACTCTCTTTTGCGTAACATAAATCAGTGAGCGTCGTGACTTGCGCGTCGTGAAAGGGTCTTTTTCTTGTAGTGTAGGGTTTAGGGGTGGTTTGGGATACTTAGAGAGAGAAAGTAGTGAGAGAAGTATGAGAACTGGTGTGAAAATGGAGGCAACCCTCGCAGCTATTTATAGACTACTGGCTTCGGACTACGCTGGGCGTACCGAGGGTACGTTGGGCGTACTCCTCGGATCAGAACTCCAACTCGGACCCAGCTGTCTTCCACTCGTCGGATGGATCAGACCGAGGTTACGCGGGGCGTTACGGATCTCGTACGCGGAGCGTAGGGCGAGGCTTCATGGCATGATCCGAAGCGAGCTCTGAGACCTTCATCGGACGGCCCACAATGCACCATGTCATCAATTTGCAACAGACTTCACAATTTCGAGTTACAACTTAAAAAATTCGTAACTTTCGCGTACGACCTCCGTTTTAGATTTTCTTTATATCCATGCGAAGGTGGGAACATACTCTACAACTTTCGTTTAGACTCCGTCGGCTAATTTTGGCTCGATTTTAAATTTTATATTATTAACAGGCCGGGACAGGATTGGTCCGTTAAATCCTCATAACTTCTTCATCCGACATCCGTTTTCGCCCACCTTTTTCTCGTTACGCTACTCTCAACGAGATCTTCGATTCTCGTTTAGGTCGTGTCGGCTAAAAATCACTCGATCTAATATTTGAATTTCGGGCTGTACACTGTTATTCCGAAACTTCGAAAAATCATAGCTTCTTCATACAAAGTCAGATTTGGGCGTTCTTTTTATCGATGTTCTTAGTTTAACATATTCTACGACATTTGTTTAGATCGCTAAGGCTAAGTCTCGCTCTATCGTAAATTCACTATTTACGCTTTCCGGTATCGTGCCGGTTCTGTCGCGAAACTTCGACGGGTCATAACTTCTTCGTTATAACTCAGATTTCGGCGTTCTTTATATGTACAGAAACCTTGAGACATATTCTACAACTTTATGTAGAGATATCATGATTCTCTCACACTTTAATTTTGACACTCATTTTATTCTTTATTAATTATAGATTTATAATTAAATAATAAACACATAATTCACATAATACTCAAATATTTCATCTTTATTACTTCAAAAAGAGTTACAAGAGTTGACCTAGACTATTACATTGATAAAAATGCTTAGCCCTGAAACCCGGGCGTTACACTACCTAACTCGTATAATGGGCCCTGCCCAAATAAGTATAATGGGCCCTACCCTAACTCGTATAACGGGCCCTACCCATAAACAGTCCATATAAATATAACAAATTATAGCAACAAAATAACTATCGGGCCCCGCCCAATAAGCATACAAGTACACATACATACTAGTGTTACACAGACAATAAGTATCCTAACATAACAGACTATGGTTCGACATTGGTGCCTTCGACCTACTAAATACAATGAGGAAACTCGCCTCAGATTGTTGAATCATGTTGGGGGTCAGAAATGGTATCGACCAAATCCTTGCACGATGGCCATTGTGTCGTAATCGAATGTTTGGTCCTGGAGGGCTGAATACAATATATGGGTAAGGTTGCACCATTTCTAAAATCAATTGGTTTTAGATCAATTGGAAGTGTTGATGCCCATCAAGTGGTATTAGAGCCAGTGGCGAGGTTTTGATTCTCTCAGGGAGCAATTTCTGAGGGGGGGGGGGTGTTGGGGGGTTAGAAATGGTATTGACAAAATCCTCGCGCAATGGTCGTTGTGTCGCAATATAATGTCTGGTCCTGAAGGGTTGAATGCGCTATATGGGTAAGGTTTCGCCCTTTCTAACACCAATTGGTTTTAGATCAACTGGTAGCGCTCATGCCCAACAAATCACACTGATAAATCCCTTACTGCTGGTATGACGAATCCCCGAGCTATCAGTATCAAATAACACCCAATTAACAACCGGAGTCATTTCTATATCCTTCAACCACTCTTAGGGTAAAAAGACCATTTTACCCCTTACCTAGTTTGTTCAAAGACTAAGGCCCAAATTTTCAATCTAAAAGGCCCAAAAACCATTTATCCTTCTAAGGCGCACATATGGCCCAATTTTCCAAATTGGGACCAAATCCCTACATGGACCTTACCTTATGGTCTATTAATTATTTCCAAGCCTAACTACTTGCATTCAAGTGGCCCAACAATTTCCAAAGCAACAAGGTCCAAAAGTTAGCCTAAACCTTAAGCTCAATCATGCGAGGCCTAACAGATTGAGTACGCGGGGCGTACTCAACACATACGCACAACCTACTTGCTTGAAGGCTTGTACGCTAAGTGTACTTGCTTGTACACCCAGCGTACTCACTTTATTCAGCCAAAACCCGATTTTTCCACTTAACCCCTTAAGACAAAACTCCAGAACCTCAATCTGACTTCCTTGAGCTGGAAAATAACATAAAGTTGGCAACTTTACATTCATGCATGTCTATATGAAGCTCTTAAGATTATAAAGGACTTAATGAGGGACTTAATGCATGCATGTGTCCAAGAATCCCATAAAGCTTGCACCTTTATGCAAAAGATGACCATATCAAGCTCAGATCTAAAAGGATAATACCATAAAATTTTTTAACTCTTCAAACAACCCAAAAAGGGACCAAAAGCATATCAAAACAAACTATGAAGAGATCTAATCATCTTTAAGCCAAGATATGAACTTGATACCTCAAATAGATAGCAATAAGCGGGATGATTCAAGATCTATGGCGTTCCTTCCAAGATACGCACCTTTAATCTTCAAGGCTTCCTTCAAAATGAGTAAAATAACACTATAATCCTTTCAAGGCTCAAGAACACCACCAATAAAGCTTAAAGGACAATTTAGGGTTTTAGGAGGCTTGGGGGTGGGTAAAGAGGCTAGCCCTAGGGTCTTAATTTGTTTATATAGGGCCCAACACCCTAAATTAGGGTTTCTACATTTCACACATACGCCCCGCATACACACACGTACGCCCAACATACATGTCCGGAGTCCCGTCCCACCTGCGCATGAGTACGCTAAGCGAACCAAGTGGTACACCCTGCGTACTTGCTTGAGAGCTTGTATGCTAAGCGTACCAAGTGGTACGTCCTGCGTACTGCCTAAGGTCCAAAAATGAAATCTTAATAATAATAAAATGCCCTGAATAACTTTGGGTAGTTCTCCATTATCTCATCATCAAGTTCCCACGTCCACTCTGAACCCTTGTGGAGCTGTCATTGCACCTTTACCAACTCAACAACCTTGTTCCTCAAGGTTTTCATCCTTCGATCCAGAATCACGACTGGTCTCTCAACATAATTTAGGTGGTCATCCTCCTAAATATCCTCCAAAGGTATCACTACGGAATCATCCACTGAGTATTTCCACAGCTGAGAGACGTGGAATGTGCCATGAATCTGGCAGAGCTCGGCTAGTGTTTTGGTCAAAAATTACACAAGTACTAATCAACCAAATTGAATGAGAGGCTGTGATTTTCAGATTGTGTAAAAGCATGTGGTAAAAGAAAGTGACACAATGGTTTACAAGGAAAGCCCTTGATTCTTATTAGGATCTCCAGCATAAAACCTTGGGAGGTGATAATGATCACCTGCCTTGATGATTTTATTGATATAAATTGAAGATTACAACAAGTTTTGGTAAGAACAAGTAGAGAATTTCGTAGAGTAAGCTTAAGCTAAAGAATAGTGTGTTGTGTGTAGAATGTTATTTGACCAGCTTCATGAATGTTATTTGACCATGTATTCCTGGTCTTTTGCATTGCTGAAACATTTCTTTGTTGAGAATTTCTCTTCCCTTGACTGTTTTTGCACACGTGTTAGTTGTAGACAAAATATGACCGTTATAAATATTAATGAAAATAATAACGGTAATCTGTCGGGATCCTGATGTTGCTGAGGATCCTGGATATAGTAAGGATCCTGGTCCCAATAATTGCCCCCAAATTATTCATGAAAATATAGGGGTTAGTTCCGTAAATATTGAAGGAATAACTTAAAGTAAACATGTAAAAGAGATTTAAATTTAGTCTTTAAGGGATAAGTCTTATCCATAACGAGATAATCGAGAAATGGTCAAATCATCTTTGTCATCTTTTCCTAGATATAAATGAGGGCTTTCGGCAACTGCTATTTCTACTTTTCCAAGTCGCCATCATCTCGTTTGTGAAGGTAATCCTTTTTTCCTTTCATTCATTCTTCTGTTGTTTTGGTTTTCAATGTCATGGCTAAGAAAATTAGTTGTTCTCGAGCTAGCATTGTTATTCCTTCCGAGAATGATTTTAATGATCAAGGAGTCTTAACCTATGACGAGGTCTATTCTTTTGACAATGAAGACATGGAATCATTGAAAGCTATCGGGGCTTTCCTTTCTGAAGTGGTTTTTCGTCCTTTTGAGGCTACCGTTCAACCGGATTTTGTGTCTCCAATGTGGGTTTGTTTTCCTGAATATCCATTCACTCTAGGTTTAACTTATCCTTTTACTTGTATTGTTCGTGATTTCTTTTTGTGTACCCAAATCTCCTATATCCAAATGATGCATGTGGTTTGGAGGATCCTCTTTTGGATTGATCGCCTGAATCACTCCAAAATATGGACATTGGACTCCTTGAGTTGGCATCCATCTATGATCTCTCTCTACTTTTGGTTCTTCTCGTTTCCTGTTAAGAGTTAAGACAAATAAGCTCGACCTCATTCTGAAATTCTAACAAAACGATGGTGCTTGGAAAGAAAAATATTTCTTTGTGAGACGCGATTCGATTCCTAGGGGGAATTCCCTGCCAATATTATGGATTAAAAAGGGTAGTGTTGAGTTGAAAAACTCTTTAGATCGATTAGATCTTTAACAGGTTAAACAGTAAAAGCAAAACAAACACAATAAATACAATATCAAATCAAGTAATACTGAATGATTCAAAGTACTCACGCCTCAGCAGAGCTCGATAAAGAACTTCCACTATAGAGGCGAGCTAGGGTTTGTAGTACAAAAATCAGAATAATAATTAAAGCGTTGTTTTCTAATGATGCATGTATTCACCTTAAATACTGAACCCTAATAAAACAATCACAGTTGGACAGGCCCAAACTGGATAACAAAACTGGGTTAAGAATTGAGCCAAAAGACGCAACACAGATAGACCCAACAATCTCCCCCTTTGCGTCAAAAAGGGTGAGAGACTACTTCGTTTGAGTGACCTTGACCTGCTTCACAATCTTGAACAGCCGAGGGATAATCGCAAGAAGTGTCTGCCAAAGCTGAATGTACCAACGAATCATATCGGTGAACAACTTCTTGTTAGCCTTACTGTTCTGATTACACCTATGTATGACATCCAAAATATGCTCCAAGAAAGCAGTAGAGAACATGTGCTTGTCAATAAGAGCGAACAAGAACTTTTGACCTTCGCCCCTAATGAACATCACAATATGAAACTTAGGATCAATCTTGCCCTTGATCATCGCATTCACATTGCCAGTCCTTCTAATTGCTTTCACCGTGGTTCGCTTGTGAACGACAGATGCGATTTCTTGATCCATCATTGCTACTTCGTGAATGTAACAAACAAGCATTCGCTTAACGTGATAAATGATCGGCTGATACTCTTGAGGATTGGATAATAGAATGTTGTTTAGGAGTATCCAGTCGTGTGGGTTCAAGTTCGGTAGATCAGCCAGGGAAAAAGTATGGACCGAGCTATCCGAGTCTCGGGTTACTCTGAATTTAACATTAACAAATTTCCCAACCGAAGAGGGCTTCAATACCTTGACCGTTGTAGTCTTCTTTAGGCTCCATGTCAAGTATTGTGGCTGATCAAACTCCAGATAAAACTCCAATAAATCCCGATCTACCTTCGGGTCTAGAGAGGGAACAACAGCCGTTGGGGCAATGCAATGGAAGATAAATGCCTTCCGGTTGATTGGCATATCAAATTGACCATCCTTTGAGTTCTCAAGACCGAACGACAAAACAGGTTCAAGCCAGTGAGTACTCGGTTCATCAATGACTTCCCTCTGCAGCAACTCAATGGTCCATTCCGGAAACATGGACTTCTTTTTCTCTAAGAGTTCCTTTTCTTTCATCTCTTTCTCTAGAAGATTCATCTTCTCCCGAATCTCTTGATCAGAGGGCTTGAATTTCTGATTAGGTTTGGAACGACTCCCTTTCATGATGTCTTCAATATCAACATCTTCATCTTCATCGTCTTCTCCAATCTTCTTCTTTTTCTTTTCCCTCTAACTGACTGAAGCTGCACTATCCTTCGGTTCAGTAGTAGCTTTAGGTTCTGGAGGAGGTTGAGGTTGATCTTTGTCAGTCCTGCCTTGAGGAATCTTTTCTCCCCCTTGTTTCGGAAGAACACTGGTCTCTGGAACACCCTCAATCCTACTTAAAATATCCAAAGCAGGACGTAGCTTCTCAGCTAAGTGACGTCGAATGGAGATAGTTAAAATGGAGTCATGGGCGTCCAGGAGATGCAACAAGATGGAATGGACATCAACCACGGAGCTTCGAATCACCTCTTGTTCAGAATTTAAATCTTCAAGCTCTTTAGTTGCTGTCCAGAGTTTTAAATTTTGAAGTTTGAGCTGAGAAGTTCGCTTGTCCAGCTCATCCATTATTTTTTTTTCGACTGCAAGCTCAGCCTCAAGCTAAGTTAAGCGAGTATCAACTTTAGTATGAAGCTCTTCGTTAGCAACTTCAATTGCTTTTCGAGCCACGTCAAGTTGTGTCATCTCTGCCTCTAGTGAACGTGTGAGGGTGTCAACAGATGCGTTCACTGTTTTTGCATTCTTTTGGGAAGCTGCTTGCAAAGAGTCCAAAAATATTTGAGCCTCTGATATTAGTTTTTTGACTTTTGCAGTCGCTTCCTTGTAGTCTTTTGTCGAGGCTTCAACAGCATGCGAAGCCTTCTAGCACTTGGAGGTAGAGGCGTCAATAGCATTTGTAGCATTGGAGAGGGAGGAATCATGCTCTTTGACTATAGTAGAGAACAAGGCTTTGAAAGCAGCTTCTGAATAAGTACCATCAGTGGATGAAGAAAGTAACTGATCAAGCTTATTAGTCACGAACCTAAGATGTCGCTTGGTAAGAGGCGTGTCTTCATCATCTTCGCTCAGGACACGATAAGGACTGAAGTAAGTAGAATCAAAATCCAAGTCCTTGCCTCCAAGAACGGTATTGGTTTTTGTTGATTGGGTAAGTGATAGAGGTTTGGTGGTAACAGGGGTTTCGGGTTGTGAAGAGCGAACCCCCGTATCAGATACGTTGATGTGAACTCTAGTTGTGGTTGTAGTTGTAGCTTCAAAGAAAATAGGTGTAGGAATGGGAATGGTAGAGGAAGGTTGTGATGTGATTATAGGAAAAATGGGAGGTAAGGAAATACGGATGGAAACAGGTGGAGGAGAAGGTGCTTTGGAGCGAACAGGTACCTCTGGTGTAGGCGAACGAGGTGGGGTATCACCACGAGCCGAACCATCATCATCAAAGCTTTTGCTCTCAGATTCGCTAGGAATGGGTTGTTTATGAGTAGTAGGAATGTACTCAGAGTCTGAGTCACTTGATGATTGAAGGATAAGCTTCCAAGCAGGTTTCTTGGTCTTCTTCTGCTTGGGCTGGGAAGGTGCTGCCTTCTCAGACTTTCGCTTCCTTGGAGTCTGAAACTTTGAAATGAGACCCCCTTTATCCCCCTTTATCGCTTCTTGCTTCTTGCCTTGCTTAGCAGGTTTGTCAGCTTCCTCAAGAGATTTAATCATTTCAGGAGAATGTTCCATTGGACCAAAAGATGGGAGCTTCTTGTATTCTTGAATAATCTTGCTCGCAGGGGAAACACATGCATACATTGCCTCAGGAATTGATCCAACAAAGTGAAACTTCAACGGATGAGTGACAATGATGTTAGTGGTGTGAAAGGTAGCAATGGAGGAGAGAAGTGAGTCTGCCATGATAGGAACATGATAATGCTCCATAATCCATTGAGTGATAATGGTCCAAAAGCGAGCACAAGAAACTTCTGTGTGGCGAGAAGCAGATGACAAACTCTGGACAAGTTGAACCCATGGAATCATACCATAATCGAGGTTGATTCTAGTATACAATTCATAAAGCAAAGTCATGAAAGACTTGCTAGCACCATCAGATCCAGCACTGGATTCAGAAAGCCCTTTGAAAAGAAAGGTGAAGAGGCCATTCCATTGAGGAGGAAGACATGATTTCTTGAACCTGGTGATAGTAGTTAGGGTTTCAATGTACCCCGTGTTGTAGAACATGGAGAAAATCTGACCGATGGAGATAGAGTATGTGACATCCCGATATTTCGATTCTATGTAATGACTTAAAAAGCCAAGTATTGTAACCACTTTTAAAAATAATGAAATTAACTTTGAAAATAAAAATGTACAAAAGTCTCTATTTAGTTACCTACTATGTTAGATATCATTAAACCGTGATCGTACATAAAAAGAATGTCCAAACCTGACTTCGTATGAGGAAGTTTTGATTTTTCCAAGTTCGGCATAGCGATAGACAGCTAAAAACTCGAAACAGAGATCGAGCGACTTTTGGCCGGAATGACCTAAATGAGAATCGAAGGTCTCAACAATGGTTTTTCAACGGTAAAAAGTCTAGCAAAAACAGACATCGGATAAAGAAGTTATGAATTTCTAACGAACTTTTCTTACCCCGACCTTTTAATAAATAAATAATAAAAATAATTTCAAAATTTGCCAATGGAGTCTAAACGAAAGTTGTAGAGCGTAGTCTCACCTACGCGTGGATATCGAAAATGGAGTTCGTATGAAGAAGATATGACTTTTTGATGTTTACTAAATAATAAAAATATAAATTTAAATCAAATTTCGGTATAATCCGAAGGGGGGGTCACCGGGCCAATCCGAGTTACGCCCAGCGTAACAGCGTACGCCCAGTAGGAGTAGGCCTCGGATTGTCCACGTCGCCCCCTATGCGAGGCTATGTCCCATCCCATTCGAGCTCCGAGGTAGTCGAGGAGGCGGTCATGCATGACGCACGCGTACGCCCAGTGTAACCGCGTACGCCCAGCATATCGAGGCGATTCCCGGCCAGCCCCTATAAAAGGGATGTGAGGGGTTCCGAGGAAAATGCTCATTTCCTCTCATCTTTCTTGCATTTTTGCCTGGTTAATGATTCCACCAATTTGGGAACGTCGCCTAAAAAGGCGTCATTTGACAACTAGCAACCCCGATAAAGCACCAGATGACGCAAAAGAGAGTAACGGTTCAGAAGCACGCGCCTTTCCATACATATCTTCTTTTCAAATCCCCAATCATTTAGACTGCCTGCTGACTCACCCTTTGAACATTTAATGGAATCTTTATCACCATAAGTACCAAAGGTGTTATACTGACGTAACCCTTCGTTTGAAAATTACTGCATTATATCGTTAGGAACTGAATCTGTATATATATGAATAGCTTGTGAATAACCAACCAATACTTTTTGGAAAATGCAAGATTTTTGTGCAAGATAGTGTCAAAGATAAAGAAATAAATCAAACTATTTGTGGGATTTAGTGATGCCATTTAAGACATAAATTAGTAGATCCTGGGAACGAATCTCTTCCTTCAAAGTCAAGAGAGACTTCAAAGTGCTTGTGTGGATTCCCGTTGAATTATGATCAAGTACTTGTTGAGAAGTATTGAAATACATCTTTTATATATAAGGCTATTAAGGGTGACTTTCCCTTCAATTCTATATTTTGATACTTGACATAAGAACAAAATAGAATGAAGTACTTGTGAGACCGGTGTGGTCTGTTAAACAAGTAGGTGAGTAACATATTCAGTGACTTGTTGATATGTATTAATTGGAAATCTCAAAAAAAAAAAATTTGGATCCTTTGGGAAGAAAAATCTGGGTGAAGGATATTTTCATAAGGACCTCTCAAAAATAAGAAGAGATTTCAGGATACATCCACAAAAGTGGTTTCGTCAATTCAAGGTGAAAGCTAGAACATGTATTTGTTCACCGTCAATGCATTATAGGTATTGAATTTTGGGTTTCACTTAGCACGTAGTGACACAAAACTAAGATCATAAACACAGAAGTTGTGTAACCATAAACCTCAGTGGTAGAGTTGAGAGTCTTAAGGGTTACAATTATGAAATGAAGGATTAGTGGAGAATAAGATTAAGTGAGTTAAAGAAGCAATGTACCTCTATTGTAAAATAGGACCAAGCAGAAAAATTCTTAACTCATGTTAGAGTAGAGTTAGGTAGCTCATGATGAGAGTGAATTTTTCAGCCTAATTGGGAAGACAGGATTGTTGCAAATCAAGTCATTAAGGCTTCACTCAAAATCTTTAGATGCTTGGGTCAACATACAACAGCATCTTTCTAGGGACACTTAGCTAATATAAAGATAAAGAACTATACCTGTCCCAGCTCCATTATTAAGAATGTACCTTAAACATTAATAAGATGAAAACTTAATAATAAAAATATTTTTGAGTTATGGTTTGCATTTTCTGAAAAGAAATAAAACGGAAATGAATATATATATATATATATATATATATATATATATATATATATGTTTTGGATTTTATGAAAACAAAGGAAAAACATAAAATAAATTATATGGAAGAGTGTATACACACTATACAAATGAAACCGTCACTTGAAAATAGAGAAGCGAACCGAGTCCAGTAAAACCGAACCCGAAATGGACCGAGCGTTCGGTTCATTTCGGTTCCCAAAAGAACCGGACTCGAAATGGACCGAGCGTTCGCTCTATTTCACTTCCAACTTTTATTGAGGCTAAAGTGACTTTGGTACAGATCCAACTTCCATCATTCCTAAGCCTTGTAGGATTTTATTAAAATTGGTTTCAGACAAGGCTTTAGTAAAGAGGTCTGCCAATTGATCAGTGGTGCTAACAAAATGAATTTCCACATTACTGTCTTCCACGTGATCTTTGATGAAGTCATACCTCATTGCTATGTGTTTCGTCTTAGTGTTGAACTGGGTTATGACAAATCGTAATTGCGCTCTCTGAGACACAATATAGTGGGATTTTCTTCATGTTCAGGCCATAGTGTCGAAGCTGACTTTGTATCCATATGACTTGAGAGGTGCACGGAGCTGCATCTATGTATCTTTCTTTAGCGGTTGAGAGTGAGACACAAGTTTGTTTCTTTGACTGCCAGCTAACTAGTTTTCCATCCAAAAATTGGCATCCTCCTGTGGTACTCTTTCAGTCTAGTCAACATCCTCCAAGATCAGCATATGAGAATGCTTGGACAAAGAACCCTGACTTGGATGGGTACCATAGACCGAGCGAATAGGTTCGCTTCAGGTATCGAAAGATATTCTTCACAGCTAGCAGGTGAGGTTCGCATGGATTGGCTTGAAATCTAACACAATAGCAAACAGAAAACATTATGTTTGGTTGACTTGCTATTAGATACATTAGTGACCCTATCATTTGATGATAGAGGGTCATGTTAGCAGTTGCTTTGTCCAGAGAAGCTGTTAACTTTGTGCCAAACGCCATAGGAACCTTGACTTTTGAATCTCCCAACATTCCAAACTTGGCCAGCAAAGTCTTTGTGTAAGCCTCTTGATTGATAAAGATACCTTCAGGACTCTGTCTAATATTCAAGACAAGGAAAAAGTTAATCAGACCCATTGAGCTCATTTCAAATTTCGTCTCCATCAACTTCCTAAATTCAGCTGTTAAGCTAGGATTTTTGGAGCCGAAGATGATGTCATCGACATAAATTTGAACTATCATAAGGTGGCCACCTTCTTTCTTTCGAAAGAAGGTTGGGTCAACCGAACCTTTTTTAAACTTGGACATTTTAAGAAATCTAGTCAGAGTTTCATACCATGCCCTTGGTGCTTGCTTGAGACCATAAACTGCCTTGTCCAGAATGTAGCAGTGACTTGGATACTTCTCATTCACGAAACCTGGTGGTTGCTCTACATACACCGTCTCTTCTAGTTCTCCATTTAAGAAGGCACACTTCACATCCATTTGGTATACTTCAAAGTTCTTGTGTGCAGCATAGGCAAGAAAATACGAAGTGACTCCAGCCTAGCTATGGGAGCGAAGGTTTCTTTGTAATCAATGCCTTCTTCTTAACAATAACCTTTAACAACTAATATTGCCTTGTTGCGAATTATGTTTCCTTCGTTGTCCATCTTGTTCCTTAAAACCCACTTAAGTGCAACCACAGAAGCATCCTTTGGAGTTGGAATCAGTCTCCACACTTTTTTTCGCTCGAACTCATTGAGTTCGTCCTGCATGGCCTGTACCCAATCAGAATGATCGAGTGCAGTGTTGATCGTCTTCGGTTCAACCTTGGAGACGAACGGATTAAACATCCAAAATTCCATTTTAGAGAATTGTGCGGTTTGTTTCGCTTTCAGTTGAGAGCGTGTGAGAAATTTTTCTGATGGTTTACCAATAATTTGTGTTTGAGGATGATCTTTGGTCCATTTTGTGAGTGGTGGTTAATTAGGATCACAAGAGGGATCCAGTTCAGCATCCACTTCTTCTTCGAGTTCTAATTGAATATCACCATCGTCTGAATTTGCATTCTCCCCCTCGAATAATGATACTTCTTCCGGTTCAGGCTCATAATGCTTTCCATGGACTTGGCTTTCGGTTGGTGTTGATGAAGAAGGAATCTCCCCCTGGAATGATGAATCTTGATTATTTGGAGGAGACGAACCCTCCCCCTGAACATAGTAACTATCTTTGGGTGGTTCGCTTGAGCTAGACTGTTCAGTTTCTTGTGGTTGTTCATCTGCCATTTTCTGTACAGCATCATCGATTATCTTCTTTAGATGATCTACCTTGTTATCTGCAACTTCAGATTCAGAGTGAATGGCCTTTTCTGGTTCATCAAATAACAACATGTACTGCTCAAAGAGATTTGAAATAGGTACTATAAGTTGACCAGAAATGGAAAATATTTCCTCCATAGAGCCTTCAGTCGTTTTCAGTTTCTTGACATAGTTATCATCGAAGGTAACATAATAGGTCTCCTCTATTTTCTTTGAACGCTTGTTAAGAACTCTATATTCTTTGGAGGTCAATGAATAACCTTGAAAGATTCACTCATCTGCTTTGACATCAAACTTGTTTCGGTGCTCCTTTGAATTGAAGATAAAACATCTTGAACTGAACACGTGGAAAGAATTTACATTGGGCTTTCGGTTGTTCAAGATCTCAAAGGAGTGATTGAGAAATGTTTATTGAGATAAGACTTGTTCTGTGTAAAACACGCAGTTGCAATGGCGTCGGCCCAGAAGTATAGAGGTAGAGAAGCGAAGCTCAGCACGGTTCGGGCTGCTTCACATAGAGATCGGTTTTGCCTTTCAACAATCCCATTCTGTTGTGGAGTATATGGAGCCGAGAAGTTGTGAGTTGTTCCCTTCTCTGCAAGAAAATCTTCAAAGTCTTTGTTCTTGAACTCCAACCGGTTTTCACTTATAATGTTGCAAACTATGTTTCGTAGTTGAACTTCTATCTGTTTGATAAAGAGTTTAAGTTTGGGAGTGGCCTCCGATTTCTGCTTTAAAAAGAACACCCAAGTAAACCGAGAGAAGTCATCTACAATGACAAGTATGTACATGTTACCGCTAATGCTTTCGATAGAAGAAGGACCACATAAATCAATGTGTAGTAATTCGAGTGGTTCAATAACTTTTGTGTTGATTCGAGAGGGATGACTTTGCCAGCTTTGCTTTCCCATTTCACATGCGGCACACATGTGTTCTTTATCGAACTTCAGAACAGGAAGACCTCAAATGTGATCCCCAAGCACCAGTTTGTTGATGTCTTTAAAATTGAGATGGGAGAGTCTTCGGTGCCAAAGCCAACTTTTGTTTGAATGAGCCTTTGTTAGCAATCAAACTACTGGTTCTCTTCGTATGGGATTGAGATTCAAAGGGTACATCTCTCCTTTTCGCTTCAATTTCAGCAGAATATTGTTCGTCTTCTTTTCAATAATTTTTGAGCCATTGTCATCGAACGAAACCTTCAATTCGGTACCAACAACCAGTTGAGAAACACCGATGAGGTTGTGTTGTAGACCTTTAACAACGTCACTTTTCGTATTGAGAAATCACCATTGGTAGTCATGACATAGCCTTGGATTGTGCCAGAAGAATTATTTCCATACTTGACAAATCCACCATTTTGAAGGGACCAAAATTCCCTCAGCTCCTCCTTTCTTCCTGTCATGTGACGCGAGCAACCACTATCTATGTACCATTCATCATCAAACTGGTCGTCACGCAAAACCTACAAAAATTAAGCAGATTTAGGAACCCAAAGTTTCTTGGGTCCTTGTGAGCCTTTTACATAACAGGGAATTGTAAGAGAAACATCAACAAGAAAGGTTCTTTTTATTACTGATGTTTCATCTTTTTCTTTTTATGCTGAAAACTTTGATTTTTTCAGATTTGAATATTTTAGAATCAGTTTTGGATTTGACATTAGCAATCTTCTGGTTCTCCAATTTAGGTTCAGACACCTTTATCTTTTCAACTCCTTGAACGAGCTTTTCTTTTCCCTTACGATCATTTTGTGAGTAAGAGTGGGATTTGTGAGTAGTATTGAGCCTTTGATCAATGCCCTGACTTGGTTAAGGATTGAAACTATTTTCCCTTAGGTTCCTCTCAATAGTTTAATTTGGAACAAAACTATCCTTTTGGTTTCTCACATCTTGAGGTCCGAAACTTCTTTTCCTATTAGCATCCATATGATGACTAAAACTTCTCTGTTGGTTGCTATTCCTTTATGGATCGAAACTCTGTTTTCGGTTATTTTGGTTATGAGGACCGAGACTCCTCTTTTGGTTGTCTTGACTCTGAGGACCGAAACTCTGTTTTCAGTTGTCTTCAATCTGAGGAATATGAGAAGCTGAGTTTGTTTTTGTTTCTTCTTTTGACTTAGAATCCTTTTTATAGCGAATGTAATTAGGATTTTGAGATCGCCAAAACTGCTTCCTTTCTGTCTTCTTCTTGTATCTCAAATTTCGTTGATGCTTTCTCTCTAACACTTGTTTTGGAGTTTTATGGATGTTGGCCTTTCGCTTTAGTACTTGAGCATGAACTTCGCTCTTTAGAGAAGAGGTTTCGCTTGATAGCTTCACTGACTCGTCAAAGTCATTTTTAGTACCACTTGTGCTTGGCACATCAAACCGTGTAGGATCATAAAGTGGTTATGACACATACCTACCTTTCACTCTCCATGATGTTTTCTGAGATAGACCTTATGTTTCATCGACATTATCTATTGGTGCTGACCAGAAAAATTCATCGCAGCCATCAGCGTTATCTTCTTCCACCAATACCGTTAGTTTGACAGTCTGTTGCTGTGTAAATCCTTGAACTGTGTAAACTTGATTTGGAGTTGTTTGGACCTTTTGATATACTACAACCTTTTCCTTGAGAACTTTAGTCTTGTCTTTCGATGAGCGAGCGAACTCAACAGAGTTTTCAGAAATAAGATTTTTATTGGTTTCGGGTTCGCTTTTGACAAATTCATAATAGTCCACCTCATCTTCTATAGATATCACACTCATATCATCATCCTCATTGAATTCAGAAGTGTTTTCAATGTCAATTTTCTTTTCTGAATTCAACTTGGAATTCAAAGAGTCAAATTTTTGTATAGTTTCGGTTTTGATTTTTAATTTGTCATTTTCATCCAACAAATTTTTAAGCATGTCCTTATGGTCTTTTGACTTTATGAAGGAATCTATTTTGTCAAGACCAATCTTTTAAGAAGGAGAGATGTCATCAGAAGAAATGACATTTTCACAGTTATATGCATCAACATGAATTTCATCGTCCTTGAACTCAAGAAAGGGTAAATCATACAATGTATCTTCTTTCCTATATCATAATTAAGATGCAATTGAGTAATGTTGGAATATAGTCTTTTAGCAATCAAACAAAAAACATTTCGTTGTTTCAAAAGCTTTAAATTATCTCTTTGCAAATAAATTGTTTCATCCCTAGACCTAAGCAACTCCTTTTCCTTTTGCTCTATCCATATACGCCTCTCCTCACTCTTCAATGATACCCTGCTGATTTGATCAGTTAGGTTAGAGTTTGTGACGCGTGTTTGTGTTAAACTACCACTTAAACTAGAAAATTTAGATTTTAATACAATTAGTTCTTTTCCATAGTTTGTGATGGGGATATTTAAAGAAACAAGAATAGATTGTACCTTCTTTATCAACTCATCGCATTCATTGATCTGCACACTGATAGGTTTCATTGCAAAACACCTGTCTTCTCGCTCTTTCGCTTCATCTCGTCCCCCATCAGTGGTATAACCTCTTATTTGTGACACCTCAAAAGTCACCATTAGACACTTTCCAACAATGTTTTCTTCTTTCACCAACAAAGCGCTGCTATGAGTGGGCTTCCTTACTTCTTCATCTTCTGAATCAGTCGACAAAACTTCAACACCGCCAAATTCATCGTCAACAATATTTCCATGCACAATTAAAGCATTAATTGTGTTATGAGATCCAACTTTCTTTTTCTTGATTTTCCAATCGACATAAGAGGTTAACTTCCTCGTCATCATCGTCATTCTTTACAGACTTCTTTCTCAACATGCAATATTTCGCAAAGTGATTTTTTCCCTCACAATAATGACAGTTAAAGCCTGAGTCACCACCTAGTTTTGTTTCCTTCTTTCGTTCTTCAGACTGAGAAATGCTCTTCGGTTCCTCCTTCACCTTCTCAACACTGTAGCTTCCCTGCCAGTTTTGGTTCTTGTTAGCTGGGAATCTTCTTTTGACGAACTTCTTGGGATTGGACACCATCAAGGGAAAATCTTCATTTGTTAGATCATACTCAGAAAGATCTAAATCTTATTCTTCTTCAGCAGCATTCTTTCCTTTGGAGATTAGAGCTAATGACCCCATGCTAGAAACTACGTTCGTTTCTTTAGACTTTGTGCTCTCATGTGACTCTAATATTCCCACTAGCTTTGCAAGAGACTAAGCATTTAATTGTTCGTGTGCCTTCACAGTGGACATCACAACCATCCATTCGGTTCTAAGGCCATTCATAAATGTGACCTTTTGTTCAATGACTTTCCTTTCTATCACATGCTTTATCATCTTACTAAGGAGATGATTAAAGTGATCGAAAGCTTGAATGAGCTTCTCTTCAGGCTTCTGCTTAAAGTCACCGAATTTCGAGAGTAATAAAATTTGGATGGAATTGTTAAGATCTTCATCTATGGAATATAGTTCCTTCAACCTATCCCATATCTCCTTTGCTGTTGTGCATGAACTCACTAATCGAAACGTGTCCGATTGTAAATCAAACCTAATCGTCCTTAAGGCTTTGATGTTGAACTGAAACTTCTCTTTCTCATCTTGGGTATGTCTTTCACATCATTAACGACTTGATTGTACTCCTTTTAAGTTTTGACAATTCTTGAAGTGCTTGAATGAGCGAATGGCCCAACTGTTATCGCCTCCCAGATCTAGTATCCATTGTCTTCTAAACCAATAACGTAGTCTTCAAAGTGATGCGTCCAGACCTCATAATCTTGAGTGTACAAAATAGGAATCCTTGTCGTCGATCCAATGTTGTTTGAGATATTGATTGGGTTTGACTGAGAATCATTCATTGACATGACGATTTTTGTTCAAAAACCTGCTTAAGATCAGACTTGTAACTAACTTTAGGGTAAGATTGAATAATTAAATAACAACGTCAATAGCAAATAGCGGCTCTAACAATATCAATCAAAGCAGAACAACCCTAAGATCTTCTTCAACAGAAGAGATGTGTATGATTTACACAGTCTCCTGCTCTGATACCAATTGTTGAGTTGAAAAACTCTTAGATCAATTAGATCTTTAACAGGTTAAACTGTAAGAGAAAAAAAAACACAATAAACACAATATCAAATCAAGTAATACTGAATGATTCAAAGTATTCACGCCTCAGCAGAGCTTGATAAAGAACTTCCACTATAGAGGCGAGCTCGGGTTTGTATTACAAAAATCAGAATAATAATTAAAGCGTTGTTTTCTAATGATGCATGCATGCACCTTAAATACTAAACCCTAATAAAACAATCACATTTGGACAGGCCCAAACCGGATAACAAAACTGGGCTAAGAACTGAGCGCAAAGACGCAACACAGACAGACCCAACAGGTAGGAAATAAATTTTAAAAATTAAGGATCATGAAATTTACTTCCCTTATTTTGTTTGTTTTGATGCAACGTTTATTTTTGAGGAACTTATTCCCGTCGCTGACGATTCTGAGGACAAGATTTCTAAATTCCTCACACTTCCTAAAGCAGAAAGATTTTTCAAGCTTGAATATTCTAGCCTTCAAGAGGGTTTTTCCACTATTGCTTCTATGGCCACTGGTAATATTATCTTTCTTGGATACATCTTTTTAAAGGATCCTGATCTAATAGGGATCTTTGGTAGGTTCTAAGACTACCCAGTCCAAGACCCACTTTGGTTTGGCAAATCTTAAAGATGATACGACTAGTGGTTCAATCAAGGCTAAACATGAAAAAGGAGTCAATCTTCCTCTTCGTAAGAGGTCTCACATAGATCTTACGGTTAAGGCTTCAGGATCCCGGAAACGAAAGACTTCTGAGGCTGTACATTTCAGGCTAGAGAACCTCAGCATTGAGGATGCTTTTGGGAAGTTGTCTTCATTTTCCCAAGCTGTAAGATAGATGTTATTTATATCATACCTGTCATTTTTTCATACTGATGATTATGTTTCTTCTAGGTTTTTGCTCATGTTTCCCCTGCTACCAACGACCTTAGGGTCCGTGCTGATAATGTCAAGTCTGTTCTAAAAGAGAAAGAGAAATTCAGAAACGAAGAAGAGTATCACGCGGATCTTGAGGAGGTGATTGCTGATGCCAAGACAACTACTGCAATAGCTATTTTCAGGCTAAGATCAAGTTGGTCGAGGACCTAGAAAATGCAAGTTATTGGGATGTGGAGGGATGGCGTGTGGCGTTGGCCAAGCTGACCGATAAGCCTGTTGTTGCCAATCAGGATCTTGTATTAATGTTGACCGGAGGAGGGGAGAAGGTCACGGTCGGTGATGACCAGACTAAGGTCTAGTCCTGCAAAGAAATTGGTTCAAGTAGTTTTTTTTGTTAGCGATGTAAGACAATTAACCTTTTTGGTTGTGTTGATATGCAACTCTTTTTTACTTTGGATGATATGGTAGCATTTTTTATTTAAATCTCTCTTATGGTTTTTCTGCATGGATGATTGTCTTCGAGTTTCTCTTTAAGCTTCATAATTCTTTGAACGAAGGTCAATGAGGATCTTCAATGTCAAGGATCCTTACTGTCAGGGATCCTTGAAAGAATGATCTTGCATCTCGAAAGGGAGATTTATCCTTAGGATAACCTGTTTAGATTGTAGACGTAGACTAAATAGATAGCATGTTAATGTTATATTCGGGGGAGGATCCCTACTTGTGAAATAAGTTATTGGGTAGGTAACATGAAAATGTTACAATTCGACCGTGATTTATGGAGGGTATTCCCAACATGTTATAGGTCTTGTGTAATTTCTGGGGCAAAATCCCAATCTTTGATAACATGAAAATGTTATAATCCTTAAGTAGTTACTGGGGCAAAATCCCGATAACATGAGAATGTTATAAACCTGGAGAAATTACTGGGGTAGGATCCCGATTTCTGGATAACATGAAAATATTATAAAACATAAAGATCTCAACTTGTGTTCAAAGATAAAAGGGTTGCCAAGCCACTGAATTATGAAATGATCCCCTTATCCGCATCCCATAGTTATATATCATGCATCCAAGAGAGCTGTATAAACCATAGTTCGTGTGAAAGTGGTAACTAGCTCTTTAAACCTTAGAAGGGATTAAGTACCTTTAGGCGTGGGAGAGATGATTAGTCTCTAGCTTGTGTACATGATAGTTTAGGGATTATATCGTTGAATATAATGGGGTTCACCAAGTATTGGGATCTTTATGTGTCAAGACAATTGTGCTTCAGGGTGTTCAAACTTGAGGGTCCAGACGTTCTAGGATCTTCGATTGTGAGGATCCTAATATTTCAGGATCTTCACTTTTGAGTATCCTTAACTACATGTTTTTCTGCATAGCAAACGTGAGCTGAGGGCAGGCGTTAGTCTAGCGAATGCCCCTCTGATGCTTAAGTTAGTAATGTAGTTGAGGAGAGAATCAATAATAAATTTTTTACGGTAAAAAACATGTGTACCTTGGTTTTGTTGTGGATCATTTGATCTTACTTACATGTAGTATGCTTTAAGGTATACGACATTCCAGGATCTTAGCAGAATGTCTCCTTTGAGTGTTGCTAGCTAGTTTTCTCCTTTTCCTGCTTCAACATCTACAAGATATGGTCCTTCCCATTTGGGAGCCAATTTTCCGGCACTAGGATCCTTGTTGTTTTGGAATGTTTTACTTAATACCAAGTCTCCTATTTGAAACCTTTTAAACCTTATATTCCTATTGTAAACCTTGGTGATTCTTTGTTGGTGAGTAGCAATGTGTATTTTGGCAAGATCCCTAAGATCTTCAATAGTGTCAAGATCATATGCTAGGATCATGTCATTATTCTCTTGGTCTTGCAGCAAGTATCTGGCCATCGGGATCACTACTTCAGTAGGGATTACTGCTTCGGTCCCGAACACCAAGGAATAGGGGTCTAACCTGTGGCCACTTTTGAAGTGGTTCTATCTGCCTATAAGACGAAAGGAAGTTATTCTGCCCATCTTCCCTTCTTTTTGTCCAACCTTTTCTTCAAATTATTAACTATGATTTTGTTGTTGGACTCCGCTTGACCATTAGCTTGGGGATGAACATGAGTAGACATTATCATTTTGATCCCCCATCTTGTGCAAAAGTCTCTTGTTCTTTTGCTAATAAATTAGGATCCATTGTCACATATGATTTCAACCATGATTCCGAACCTGGTCAAGATATTACACTTAATAAATGATACTACTTCTTTGTCTCTTACTTAGACGAAAGCTTGAGCTTCGATCCATTCGGAGAAGTAATCAGTCATCACCAACATGAAGCCTTTTCCTCCTGGGGCTACTGGCAATTTTCCTACAATATCCATCCCCCATTTCATGAATGGCCATGGGGAGATAATAGGATGTAGAGGTTTTGCCGGTTGATGTAGAATGTTGTTGTGTCTTTGGCAAGCATCACATTTTTGAGCATGTAGAAAGGAGTCTTTCTTCATGGTCGGACAGTAGTATCATGTTCTCAGTATTTTGGAGCATAAGGATCTACCCCTAGTGTGATTGCCACGATCTCCTTCGTGTATATCCTTTAAGACTTCTGTAGCTTCAGGATCTTCCAAGCATCTTAGGTATGGAGCTTCCATAGATTTTTTGTAAAGTTTACCTTGGATTAACACGAATCTTGAGACTCTCGTCCTGACTGCTCTTTCACTTTTTTTCTCTTGTTGGTATTGTGCCATTTTGGAGATATTCTATAGTAGGTTGGGTCCACGATTTTGGACTTCTTTGAGGATCCTGTTCATTGGGATCTCTTTGAGAAAGGATCCAAGGGTCAGGATCTTCAATAGCTTCAATGCTTATCGAACGCTTAGGATCTTCTGGCTTGTCAGAGAGGGTTTCTATGGCAAGGGTTATTATGTGAGTTATCAGAATATTCATCTCTGGTGGGATCCTAAGGGAGGATCCTAAATTGGCTAGTGCATCTGCTTCCGTGTTTTCCTCTCTAGGAACTTGGGTTAGGTTAAAGTTTTCGAATTCAGAAGCTAATTTTTTGAGGATCTCTAGGAAAAATGCTAATTTTTCACCTTTCACTGCATAAGATCCATTATAGTGATTGGTTAGTAATAAAGAATCAACAAATACCTGAAGATCCTTAGCTAATTGTAGTCCCATGATGAGTGCTTCGTATTCTGCTTTGTTGTTGGTAGTGTTGACTTCACAACTAACTGCCTAGGGTATGATGTCCCCCTGTGGCGACTTTAGTACGATCCTAAGGCCCGTTCCTTTCTGATTTGAAGCTCCATCTATGAACATCGTCCATCTTCCTAGGTGTCATCTTCTAAGAGTCGCTTGGCTTCCATGTCTTCTTCATTTTGTAGATCATCACTAAAATCAGCCACAAAGTCCGCTAATGCTTGTGATTTTATGGTGGATCTTGGTTCGTATCTGATGTCAAATGTGCTTAATTTCACCGACCATTTTGCCATCATTCCTGACATTTCTAGTTGTCTCATGACATTCTTTATAGGATAGTTAGTTTTTACATGTATAGTGTGTGTTTCAAAGTAGTGTCTTAATTTGGTAGAAGAAGTTACTAAGGCAAGAATTAATTTTTCGAGATGAGAGTACCTGGTTTCAGGATCCAGGAGACTTTTAGTTACATAGTAGATAGGATGTTGCTTCCCGTTAAGATCCTTGACCAAAACGACACTTACCGCGTTCGAGGATACTGAGAGGTAGAGGATAAGTGGTTCTCCATCTATAGGCTTTACTAGTAGTGGAGAAGAGCTTAGATATTTTTTGAGTTCCTGGAAGGCATTCTCGTGTTCCTTTTTCCACTCAATTTTTTTGTTCTTTTTCAAGATATCGTAAAAGGGCTTGCGCCTTTCTGAGGATATTGAAATGAACCTTTTGAGTGTTGCTACTCTTTTGGTTAGCCTCTGGATGTCCTTTTTTGAAGACGAGGATCTTAGTTCCATGATTTCTTTTATTTTTTATGGGCTTGCTTCTATACCTCTTTTGGTTACCATGTACCCAAGGAACTTGCCTGACAACATTCCAAAGTGAAATTTGAGTGGGTTCAGCTTCATATTGTACTCGTCCAGGATCTTCGGCTTTCATCGACTTCACTATGATGTCGTCGATATAAGTTTCCATGGTATCCCCCAGTTCTTCTTTGAACATCCGATTCACTAATATTTGGTATGGCGAACCTTCATTTTTTAGGCCAAAAGGCATTTAGGTGTAACAATATACCTGTTGGTGTTATAAATGTAGTATCTTTTTGGTTTGATGGTTCCATTTTGATTTGTTGGAATCCTGTTGAAGCATCCATGAATGTCAAGAGTTCATGGCCAGCCGTTGCATCTATCATAAATGCAATATGTGGTAGAGGGAAAGGATACTTAGGGCAAGCCTTGTTGAGATCCGTGTAATCTATACACGCTCTCCATTTTCCGTTTTTCTTTTGTACGACAACCACGTTACCTAGCCATCTTCAGAATTTCATATCCTTGATCATTCCTGTTTTGAGGAGCTTTTCTACTTCCTCTTTGATGATTTGATTCCTTTCGGGTGCAAATTTCCTTCTTTTTTGGTGTAATTGTCTGAAAGAATGAAATGAACCTTTTGAGTGTTGCTACTCTTTTGGTTAGCCTCTGGATGTCCTTTTTTGAAGACGAGGATCTTAGTTCCATGATTTCTTTTATTTGTTATGGGCTTGCTTCTATACCTCTTTTGGTTACCATGTACCCAAGGAACTTGCCTGACAACATTCCAAAGTGAAATTTGAGTGGGTTCAGCTTCATATTGTACTCGTCCAGGATCTTCGGCTTTCATCGACTTCACTATGATGTCGTCGATATAAGTTTCCATGGTATCCCCCAGTTCTTCTTTGAACATCCGATTCACTAATATTTGGTATGGCGAACCTTCATTTTTTAGGCCAAAAGGCATTTAGGTGTAACAATATACCTGTTGGTGTTATAAATGTAGTATCTTTTTGGTTTGATGGTTCCATTTGGATTTGTTGGAATCCTGTTGAAGCATCCATGAATGTCAAGAGTTCATGGCCAGCCGTTGCATCTATCATAAATGCAATATGTGGTAGAGGGAAAGGATACTTAGGGCAAGCCTTGTTGAGATCCGTGTAATCTATACACGCTCTCCATTTTCCGTTTTTCTTTTGTACGACAACCACGTTACCTAGCCATCTTCAGAATTTCATATCCTTGATCATTCCTGTTTTGAGGAGCTTTTCTACTTCCTCTTTGATGATTTGATTCCTTTCGGGTGCAAATTTCCTTCTTTTTTGGTGTAATTGTCTGAAAGAATGATAAATATTAAGTTTAGGAGTAATAATACTCTTGTCTATTCCTGTCATATCTTCGTGTTTCCATGTGAATGTCTTGCTTCTGGTTTTTATGAAATTCAGTAGATCCTACTCGATCTGCTCTGGCATTGTGGATCCTGTGAGGACTTTAGCTTCAGTATCCTTGATGTCCAGGGGCACTTCCTTTACGTCTTGTTCCTTTTTCTCTAGAACATGTCGTTCCCCCTGCCTTAATTTCTATGCTTTTTGGGGTTTGGTCGTACATTTCATAGAGGTTTTGTAGCATTCTTTCAATTCTTGTTGATCTCCCATGATCTTCACTGTCCCCCATGGAGTGGGCAACTTCACACACTTATGGTATTTTGATTGAACTGCTTTCATCTCGTGGATCCACGGTCTACCTAGTATCACATTATAAGAAGACAAGGTGTCAATAACACATAAGTTTTTTTTTTTTATGGAGTTTACCCTTTCCATGTATATTGGTAGATTTATTTCTCCAACTGTGTTTTGTTTCCCCGCTAAATCCTATGACGACCGAGGATCTTTTGACTATTTTTGATTTTGGGATATTGATTCTTTTTAGCACGTCCATGAGGATTGTTGGGTCAAGATTATGGTTTATACTTTGCTTTTCTAGGCAATTGTATTTTCTGTAGTTTTTTATGAGTTTACGGTCAGCTTTATGGCTAGGTGGGTGTGTATGGCCATAAACAGGTTTACGGCCGTAAACCCATCTACGACCCATGTTTCTCATGTATATATATAGGGATAGGGGGTGTGAGGGACGTACAAAATAGTATAGAGAGAGAGAGGATCTTATGTGTGTGTATTCTAAGGTGTTCTAGAGAGAGAGAGAGAGAGAGAGAGAGAGAGAGAGAGAGAAGAGAGTGTGTGTTGTATGTGAATCTTCTATTTGGATCTACATTCTAATCATCAAATCATACAAGATTCATCATCTTCTTCTTCTCCTTCTCTTCAATTTTGATCTGACATCATCCGTTTGATTGGGATTCCGCACCATCAAACGGATCTGATTGATACTCAAGAATTTTGAGGACTTACAATTGGCATCAGAGCTTTGATTGTATCAGTCAATGTTGTCATATCTGGAGCTTATTTGATCTTATTTTGGAAGGATTCTTGTGTTTTTATATAGATCTTGATAAATTAAGGGGGATTTGTTCTTTGCGTTTTTGATAAAAACGAGTTTTTGATCGAGTTTTGGAGCAAAAAGGGGTGAAAAACATTGTTTTTCACGTAATCTGCGAAGAGTTTACGACCCTCGAAGTTTACGGTTCGATCCTCGCTTCGCAACTTTGTCCTCGCATCTCAGCATCCTCGCATCGCACACTTAAAAAAAAGGGAAAGGAGTTATGGGGGTGCCTGGATTCGAACCCTCGTCATTTCCTTTAAAATCCCACGCGCCTTACCAACTCAACTGGGAAGCCACTTCTTTCTTTCCTTCCAGATTTAATTCAAAAACACTCCCTTTCCCACTTATTTTCGCAAATTTGACACTTTTAGGCCAAAATTCAAAATCCTTTTATTTTAAAATTCTATTTTCTTCCAAAAATTTTAGCTTTTAATTTTTAAAATTTCTAAATTGACTTTTGACTTAAAATTTTGACTTTCAAGTTTGACATTTTAAGTTTGGCTTTTTAAATTTGACTTTGAAGGTTGACTTTTGAGTTTTTAGTCAAAGAATAAATAATAATAATAATAATAATAATAATAATAATAATAATAATAATAATAATAATAATAATAAAATAAAAAATAAAAAATAAAAAAAATGAGTTCCGAATCCATTCCGGTAAATGAAGTTTCATGTACTCCAACTTGTGAAACTATGATTAAATTTCTTCAGGAACAACTTGATTTATTAAAAAGAGAAGTTGAGGACCTGAGATATGAAGGATATCAACTCAGGAAAGGACAGAAACCCCTAAAGGCTGAATTAGAAGCAAAAATTAAAAACTTTAGGAGACTTCAGGAAGATTATAGTAATAAACGTGAGAATTATGACTATGTTAGGAGACAACTTACTGAATTGACTGCTAAGCTTGACATATTAAAAGGCAAATTTGAAACTGCAGATTTTGATTTTAGAAAATTTGATGTGTCAAACGAAGTAGTTTCAAACATGATAGACCATTGCTTGAAATTTAAAAATAACCAGCAAAAGGGTTTAGGATACGATAAAGTATGTAACGCTCTAAAAATTCCAACCAATTTAAACTTTTCAAAAACAACCCAGTTTCGTTAAGTTATTACAAAAATGTTTTCAATACAATTATTATCAGAGTCTTCCTAGAACCTTATCATAAAACATAAACATGAGGAGCGGTACGATCACACCTTTTCCTTGCCACAGTCTCTTGAAGTACCTGGAACATTTAAACCACAACTGTAAGCCCAAAAGCTTAGTGAGATACCCCCAAAATACCAACCACATATACCATACACATAACATGTCATATAATAACAGAACACAAAACAACCATGCACTTCGGGTCTACTGTGTGACTGGTCTGCCGTACCGGGCCTTTAGTCCACCTGGTCCACCCTCCGAGTCTAGCCATATACATCAAGTCTACAGTATGATTGGTCCGCCCGCACCGGGCCTTCAATCCACCTTGTCCACTCTCTGAGTCTAGCCATATACATCGAGTCTACAGTGTGATTCGTCCGCCCGCACCGCGCCTTCAATCCACCTGGTCCACTCTCTGAGTCTACAGTATGACTGGTCTGCCCGCACCGGGCCTTCAGTCGGCCTGGTCCACTCCCCGAGCCTCGACACGTCTGGTCCGCCCTCTTGGGGCCTACAGCCTATCCGAACCGCTCGCTGGGCCTTCGGGATAACCGGTCCGCCCTGGGTATGTTGGCCTACAGCACAAAGCAGGATCCGCCTCAACCCAACCCCAGTCCAACAACCATGTGCATGATATGTGTATTTTTATATATATTTTTATGCACTTTATCTTAATATTTTGGCCTTATTTATTCTATTTTAGAACTAAAAAGTATTCATAATACTTTGAATTATGTTTTGCAGCTATTCGTTGCCGATAAAGCACAAAAGAAAAGACTGAAGCGGAAACCGGACTTAGAAGCTAAAAGAAATAAAAAATGCTGAAGGAGTGATTACGCCCTGCGTCCAGAGTGATTACGCCCCGCGTAACGTAATGGTACGCGCTGCGTACTGGTTGGCCTCGGATAAGCTCAATCGTGTAGTGATCCTTAGTACGCCCCGCGTAATCCGACTTATGCCCAGCATACGTAAGTCGGCTACAAAGGCTATAAAAGTCGATTTTCAGCTAACCAGGAGGGGGGATTCGACTTCCAACTTAGTTTAGTCGATATTAAACTTCTGTTACGCCGTTTTCAGGGTCTAGAAGGCGGCCGGAAGGCCGTTAAGCTAACGGGAGCGGAGATCGGAAGGATTGGAGAGCGGATACATGTCGGTAATCATATGGATTGCTAACATGACCATGTTTAGCATTCCATTGTGGTACTTCTCTGTATTTAGTTTCTGATTTGGGTGTAAAAACCTTTTATTTTGTGTTTATGATTGAATGAAGCTTTGATTATTAGACTAATTGCTATATTGAATAGTTTATTTGTGTTTAATTTATCTTGCCAAGCTTGTTTAAAGATCCTTATGTGTTATTGATGATTATTTTCTGTTAATTGTTAAGTGAATTAAGTTGCATGAACATCAGCTTGATTTGCTTGTCTCTTATGATTTTGGATGACCATCGAGATTATAAGACTAGAAATAACGAATGTGAAACTAGGATTAACTTGAGAATAAGTATGTTAATGTGTGAGCCTTGTTTGATGACCATCAACAAGAGGTTAATTAAATGTCTAAATTGATTAACTATATTTACAAGTCTTGCTTGATACGAACTGAACACTAGGAAGCATGTTAGTTTAATCAACTTATCACTGTTTAAATTGACTTGTTTGCTAAAGGATTAGTTATAGTGAACGCGAATCTAATCATTTTAGGAATCGGTGAACACGAATAAATGAATTTGTGTATGCAATTGTCTATGTTTTTAAGGTGTAATTTATCTAAACCAAAGTACTTGAAGATATTTGCTTCCCTGTTAGTTTATCGAGAGTTGTTATTTGTTAGTTTGAGATTTATTAAACCATTTTCTTTATTATTTTCGTGTGACCTGTAACCTATAACCAAATATATTAAATTAATCCACCGTTCCCTATGATCGACGCCCGACTTACCTAAGCTATATTGTAATCTTACTAGGTACACTGCCTATAAGTGCATAGATAGTCTAAGTTTGTTAGGTTAGAAATATTAAAATTAGTGGGTACTTTTGTGCACATCAAGTTTTTGGCGCCGTTGCCGGGGAACGGTTTGTCATTAATTTAGTTTATTTGATTATTCGTTATTTGTTTTTAGTTAGTTTTTATTTTTAGTTTGATTTTTGATGATATCATTTCACTTGTCGGGAAGGTTCTTGTTTTTATTTTGCAGGAATTTGGGATTGTACACATTGCTTGACTGTACTTTTTTCATGGGTTTCGATAATGAAAGCGATTAGGGAATTCTTGACCTGCTTAGCCTACTACTTTGTTGAATTGTCCAACTCAATCCATGAGGCGTAGTATAGCAAGGCGTATTGTGGTGGTTAAGTGGAAGACCGAGCTCTTGCTGTTCTTGACTAGTTAGGTCACTTCTTGTTCCGCTTTTAGTTAAAGGTGCAAGGAAAACAAAGGAAATATTCTAACGGGTCCCGAAAGTGGGTATTTTCGCAAACCAATTCTTGCATGCAAAGGTTTTTGATCAACCATTGTTGTTTGATCTTGACAAAGATAAGTGGTTATGACATCTCAATTTTTTTTATCACTCATCGTGAAGTCATCATTAGCTAAAGAAATTAAAAAGAAAAAAATAATTAAGTTTTAAGTCCCTTAATTAAATAATTAAAAGAAAAAAGGAAGTTAAATTAAAGAAAAAAAAAGAGGGGGAATTTTCATTTAAACTTACGCCCCGCGTGAGTTTATTTACGCCATGCGTAATTTAGCCGGATCGCGGATGAACATTTCATGGGGTTCAGGTTACGCCCCACGTAATCTTGTGTTACGCCCTGCGTAAATCAGCGACCAGGTATATCTCTTGACCCTTTGACTTCTTTGTTATTCTTTTCACAACTCCTTCTCTCGCACACTAACTGTGACGGCAACTCTCTCCAAGATTTTCGATTCTTTTTCGTTTCTTGTTAAATCCACCACACAAGTAAGTATTTCGGTTACTCAATGGCTTGGATTTATGTTTCAATTGATAAAATCGGCTGCATTTAGCTTTTGCTCAAAAGCTAGGGTTTATATGTTTCTCGATTTAGGGGCCGATTTCGGAAATTTGTGGTTGTTTATGACTTGAATAGACCAATTTCTACCAATGAACTGAACCCTAGGACCTAACTTTGTCTTAATCCCGTCCCATATCCATCGATTAAAGCTTGGGGTCGCACGCCAAGCGTACGCCCTGAAAAATCGATTGACTGCCCTGTAAAGTTTCCCTGTAAACTTAGATTGACATCGATTGACCCATCAATTTGAGCTTGGGGATTGATTCACATCTTTTTGGAGGTCCCGTTTTTTTTACTATATTGGACCACGAAGTAATATGCCCATGTGTATGTGCCATGTATGTTTATTGCTTACAGGTGGTTAATCTGGAAAAATTGTGATATGGATTATGACTTTAGCACAAGCAAAGGGACTGGGATAAAGTTTCGTGAGCTTGGACGTACGCCCCGCGTAAAGCCCAGGTGCAGCACAAATTTTTTTGGTTTAAATATTATTAATGTTGTGATATTTTGTTTGGTTTTGTGTTTTGTGTTAATATATGCAGATTATGGCCCGAAGGACACAAAGAACCAACCCACTCGAGGATGTGACCGATCATCGTTTTTTACAATTTCCGCAAATGCTGAACGATGCAACCCGGGCACGTTATGTCACCAACTTGAGCTTACTTCTCACCAAGGAGATTGATATTGCACCCTCATTCGATTGGGAGTTGGCTACTAGGACTGGACTTGCTGCTTTGACCCAGTAATTTTTGCAATACACGTACTCGGACGCGAGTGGTGTGGATTTGTTTGTGTGTCAAGGATGGGCGCGTTTGTTCAGGATCCGAGAGCCTGTATATCGGGAGTTTTTGCTGGAGTTCTACGCTACAGTTTCCTATGATCCTAGGAAGGCACTCGATGACAGGACAGCCTTTGCTTTCAGACTGGGAGGAGTGAGATGGGAATGCAGCGTGATAGAGCTTGTGATTCGGGTGGGTATTTACACAGTCGATGAGACGAGGAGTGTCTACTTCCCGACATTCGTTGCTGACTGTATCACGGACCGGCCAGAAGACTATAACGAGAACACTTTTTGGGCCGAGATTACGGGAGGAGTTTATACACCATCTACCGCTCGAGGGGGGATGATTCGGTCTACTACATACCGAATGTTGCACCGGTTGATTTCTATGTCTCTCACGCATCACAAGAACAGTGAGAGAGTGCCTTCGACGAACTTGTATTTCCTATGGGAACTAGTTACTCCAGGGAGGCACCTGAACCTTCCAGTTGCGTTAGCTGCATATTTGGGACGGAGGGCCAGGGGACTTCGGGGGGATAGCCCGATATGCGGAGGGCATTTTATCATGCGGTTAGCTCGATCATATCAATTGCTGACGCGTGAGATCACGAGATCGATGGTGTTTCACGACATGAGGTCGATGAGTCTTCAGCTGTTAGAGTCGATGCGTGTATTAGAGCGGGGTGGAGATGGTGTCTTGAGGGTTCGAGCAGATGAGGAGGGTGCCGCCGAGCCACAGCCGAGACGGATCCAGCGGCGTGGACCTGCTCCTTGGGGAGCGCAGCAGGGACCTGAGTGGGAGATTGATATGCGCTACCTGGCTCAGGGTATTGACCATCTTGACATGAGGGTCTAGAACCTTAGCGAGTATGTTGCACATGTGGACAGGCAACAGCAGTGGTATGGGGATGCGTTGAACGCATTCTTTGGCCACCAAGGGTTTCAGTATTCGGTTCCCTTTCCACCACCATTCTAGTCACGATTTGATGGGGCCGGTACTTCTGGGACACAGCCACATGATGATGGAGATGATGAGTGATCCTTTTTATTTTGTTTTGTGTTAATTTTAGTTTAGTTTAGTTTTTTTTAGTATTTGGTATGTAATTAAACTTTGATTTAGTTTTTTTTTTTTTACTTTTGTTTTCCATGTTGATGCTCTTTGGTTGTTTAGATTTCTGCAGAATTTTCGCCCTTAGAAAGCTGGCAGTAAGTTCAGCAGCTAGGTCCGACTGTTGCTAGAGAGAGCGGTTTGAGAGTTGAAGATTATAGTCAAGACCCACAATTTGTCATAAGTGTGGGGTGCATATTTATTTCGTGAGCGATCGTTTTGAAGATTGGCATTTTTATGATGTTTTGACTCTTATGATATGGATGAGCAGTTCCCACACCATAGAGTTTTATTTCGACGCGAGGAAGAAGTATCATCCCGGCTGCCATGACATGGTTGACACTTTCCTATGTTGCGGGGGATTTTTCATCGCGAGAAGAGGATGTCATTCTTGACGAGACGATGTGGTCGACACTTTCCCACGTCATTGTTATTATACATTGCATTTGTTTGCAATCTTTTGCACCACATTTTTGAAGATGGCGGTCTTGATTTTATTTTTCGGCAAATTCAGAAGCAGCAGTTCCAGTTTTCAGTCTTTCAGCGATATTTGGAGCAACTTGTAGCAACCCCATTCGATCTCGCCACAACTACCCAGGGGAGTCTGTTCCTTTTTCTCTCTTTTTATGTTCTTAATTTGTTTTAGCATACAATGAGGGCATTGTATGAAATAAGTGTGGGGTAGGGGGGCGGTAAAAGTAAATTAAAATTAAAAGAATAAATGAAATTGCTAGAATTTGGAAAATTTAATAATTTTAAAAAAAACTTGAAATAATAGTTTAATTTAGAAAATCTGGTGATAATTTAAATTTTTGCTAATATTGTATGAGATAATCCGATGAGAACTCAAATGTTTAGTTGAGCCAATACACGTTATAGTGCATTTGTGGCCTCCCTTATTTTAGTGAAATCATGGAACAAAAACATAACCCCGCTTGGTTTGAGGGATGCAATATGTTTAGCAGCCTAAACCTGAAATGTATCCAGGAAAATTATTATCGTTAGCCAATAAAGGTTGAGGATGAGCGCCTCTGCTTAAGCATGTAGGGTTTGAGTGAAAAAAAGTGAGGTACATGTAATATATAAAAAAAGAGAGAGAATTACGAAAAAGTTTGAAGAATTTTGGAGCAAATATAGTGAAGATCAGAAGATCAAAATTCCAAAAGTTCAAAAGTTGAAGATACCAAAAATCAACCAACAAGGTGGTGAATTCAAAGAGATCTAAGATCAAATGTCAAAGAAGTGAAGAATTCAAAAGAGCTCCATAGTGGTATCACAAATAGTAATTCTAGATTATGTATGCTTAGGTTGCTCAACTAAAAATACCTTAAGGTTAGGAGGTTTTCTGCGGATGGATTCGGAGGGTTGCATAAAATGAGCATTGTTTGGAAAAAGTGGGCGAGTGTTTATGAAGATTGTGAGTATTTAAAATATGGGGGGGTACTTTAGGAAAATTTTAGACACAAATGTATGCGTTGAGGTCTTGGCATAATGGCTGAGTTTTAAATGGATTGTTTAGTGCAATATTGGTAAAATAAAAGTAAATTTGCTTGGGGGCAAGCAAAGGCGAAGTGTGGGGTATTTTGATATGTGTATTTTTATATACATTTTTATGCACTTTATCTTAATATTTTGGGCTTGTTTATTCTATTTTAGAACTAAAAAGTACTCATAATACTTTGAATTATGTTTTGCAGCTATTCGTTGCCGATAAAGCACAAAAGAAAAGACTGAAGCGGAAACAGGACTTAGAAGCTAAAAGAAATCAAAAATACTGAAGGAGTGATTACACCCCGCGTCCAGAGTGATTACGCCCCGCGTAATGACCAAAGCGACTTACGCCCTGCGTAACGTAATGGTACGCGCCGCGTACTGGTTGGCCTCGGATAAGCTCAATCGCGTAGTGATCCTTAGTACTCCCCGCGTAATCCGACTTACGTCCAGCGTACGTAAGTCGGCTACAAAGGCTATAAAAGTCGATTTTCAGCTAACCAGGAGGGGGGATTCGACTTCCAACTTAGTTTAGTCGATATTAAACTTCTGTTACGCCGTTTTCAGGGTCTAGAAGGCGGCCGGAAGGCCGTTAAGCTAACGGGAGCGGAGATCGGAAGGATTGGGGAGCGGATACATGTCGGTAATCATATGGATTGCTAACGTGACCATGTTTAGCATTCCATTATGGTACTTCTCTGTATTTAGTTTCTGATTTGGGTGTAAAAACCTTTTATTTTGTGTTTATGATTGAATGAAGCTTTGATTATTAGACTAATTGCTATATTGAATAGTTTATTTGTGTTTAATTTATCTTGCCAAGCTTGTTTAAAGATCCTTATGTGTTAATGATGATTATTTTCTGTTAATTGTTAAGTGAATTAAGTTGCATGAACATCTGCTTGATTTGCTTGTCTCTTATGATTTTTGATGACCATCGAGATTATAAGACTAGAAATAACGAATGTGAAACTAGGATTAACTTGAGAATAAGAAAGTTAATGTGTGAGCCTTGTTTGATGACCATCAACAAGAGGTTAATTAAATGTCTAAATTGATTAACTATATTTACAAGTCTTGCTTGATACGAACTGAACACTAGGAAGCATGTTAGTTTAATCAACTTATCATTGTTTAAATTGACTTGTTTGCTAAAGGATTAGTTATAGTGAACGCGAATCTAATCATTTTAGGAATCGGTGAACATGAATAAATGAATTTGTGTATGCAATTGTCTATGTTTTTAAGGTGTAATTTATCTAAACCAAAGTACCTGAAGAGATTTGCTTCCCTGTTAGTTTATTGAGAGTTGTTATTTGTTAGTTTGAGATTTATTAAACCATTTTCTTTATTATTTTCGTGTGACCTGTAACCTATAACCAAATATATTAAATTAATCCACTGTTCCCTGTGATCGACACCCGACTTATCTAAGCTATACTGTAATCTGACTAGGTATACTGCCTATAAGTGCATAGATAGTCTAAGTTTGTTAGGTTATAAATATTAAAATTAGTGGGTACTTTTGTGCACATCAGTGCACATAAACATACAATCATATAACAATTCACATCCAATCAAACCGATCTAGCAGATCACATAAGATAACATCACCCTAACCAGGATACTGACCTAACCGATCACTAGCATAACATCATCCTATATACCAGGATACCGACCTTAACCAGGTCTCTAACATATACCATCGTAACTACCAGGATGCAAACATAGCAAAGCAATAACATAACAACGATACCCGGATTACAATCCGATAAAGGGCCGGCCTTAGTGCCTTAGACCCTGTCGATATAGTGAGGATAACTCACCTCGCCACTGATGACTAAAAAGATAAGATCACGCTGCTCCAACCTCTGACACGAACTCCACCACTGATCAATACCAAAAGCCTGAGCTCAATAAGTAGCAATATTTACCGAAATACCCTCAGAGGTCAACTGGTCAACTCTTGGTCAAAGTCAACCTTCTAGACTGACTCTACTCATTAAGTCAACCCGTTGACTCGTCGAGTCCCTATACTCAGAGCTCCCAGTACACGACTCAACTCGCCGAGTCGCCCCAAGACTTGTCGAGTCCAACAAACTCTGAGTCCTTTCTCGCTCAACTCACCGAGTCGCCCCAAGACTCGTCGAATCCAACAAACTTTGAGTCCTTTCTCGCTCAACTCATCGAGTTGTCCCTCGACTCACCGATTCACAGCTCAACCAAAAAGGTTAGGACTCCACGACCAGACTCGCCGAGTCCAAGAACAGACTTGCCAAGTCCAAGGCAACATTCAACATACTCGCCGAGTTGTTCTTCCAACTCGTCGAGTTCCTGTCTATCTTCATCCAACTCGTCGAGTTCACCCATGTGACTCACCGAGTACCTCTAGTTCTTAATCCATACAATGGCTTTCCAAGCCATGCAGGGGCTCCAAATCATAGATCCACTCCCCTACAACCCATCCATCACCTAAAGTGGCAAACTTTACGTGAATCCAAAGAGATCTAAGCATAATACACTCTTGGGATAAGGTTTGGGACAAAAGAACTTCACCTACATCTCTTGAACATAGACTTTATGGCTCCTTCGATCATTACAAGCCTAGATCTGAGGTACCAACCTCAGATCTTACACCAAACTCGAAATGGAACTCATTTATGCCCCAAAAACCCAACAATTGATAGATCTTGATGCACAAAAGCTCAAGAACAGATCTATTACCTCCAATCCAAGATCCCACTGAAGTAGACCTCGAATCTATACCACTCCCTTGCTGCAATCCCTTAGTCTTCAGGTTCCCTTGTCAAGATTTCCTTTCCCAAAGCTCCAATTTCACTAACAATGGAGTTCCACTCGATTTCTTGGGTTTTCAGGCTCTCAAATGTGGTAAGGAGGCTGAAAAGGGATGATATGTTCTTTATATAGGGCACAACCCCCGAGATTAGGGTTTTCTCCTTTCAACATCAACTCGTCGAGTCCCAGCTACTGACTCGGCGAGTTGGTCACTTAACCCGCGACCAAATCCCGCTCCGAATCGGCGAGTCGGAATACCTACTCGTCGAGTCCCCGCCTTAATTTACACTTTATCCCTTGAACAATACTTTTGAATTTTCGGGATATTACAAAGTAACTCCTCCTTTCAATCACACATATCAGTATCACCCTTTGACTAAAGAGGAGATTGCCAACGAACCATTCATGGTTTATGGCAAACTAGGTGGTTTTGCGTCAGGAGGGAGTATTAATGTTGAAAATAATAATGTTTCTACTTCCCATGTAGTTCAATCCTTAAATCAATCAAAGCAAGAAGCTGAAGGATGTGTTTCTGAAAATAAGAAAGTTTCTGAATATGCTGTTTCTGTTTCAAATGAAACCTCTATTGTCTCTGATGTTAAAATTGATGCTACATCTTGTGATGCTTCTGCATCGGATCATGTTGAGTTAATTTTTTTTGATATATTTGATGACTTGTTTGATAATCGGGATGTTCCTGATGCTGCTGATGTTTTTGTTAGATGTACACCCACTACACAAAGTGTTGAGCCGAACGATTCTAATGCTTCTACTTCATGTGCAGGTAAAGTAGCAGAGGATGAGAACAAGGAAAAAACCATTGAGCAAACCAACATCTCCTTGAACTTTGAAACTGTTGCTTCGAACTCAGCTACTTCTGATCAACCTGCTGTTGGTAAATACATGCCACCAATTCCAGTGAATCAAGGTGCCTGCTGCAAGTGTGCTTGTTCGAACAATAAGAGACAAGGCAAGGATACGCTACCGGGGGAAGGATGAGAAAGGTATTCCGAATCTTCTAACGATTCTAATATTGCTACATCTTCTGTTTGTGATAAACAGGATATGTCCTGGGAGAGAGTACCGTGCAAGGATGAAAAAGGTCAAACCAGTTTCAAAATGGACAGTGTTCCAAAGACCAACTAATCTCGCTTTATGTCGGAGAAGCTATGGAGGCATATCATCAGATTTCAGTTTGTTTATAGTGGTTGTTCCAGGCACATGATAGGGGGCATATCTCAATTGTACAACATTCAGACCTTTATTTGAGAGTATGTGTCCTTTTGCGGGAAAGGAGGAAAGTAAGAGATCACAAATGGGGTTAGTGCTTAATGACATGAAGAATTTTCAGATTTGTTATGAGATTATGCGTGCTGTTCTCAGACCTTCTGGATGCAAATTCAATCGGTGAATTACAGTTTGCGTTTTGCTCTCTATACTCCTGAGTTTATCTTAAACTGATTCTTTTCAAAGAAAATTTTTCATTTTCTTCTAGTTTTTCGTTAATAGACATTATTTGGGAAGTGATATCAAGAAAGTGATAATGGGAAATCTAAAACCAGTTTAAGGGGCTGAATCTGAATTATCTAGACTCTATGTTCAATGTGCTGGTAGGCACGAAGGATTTGACATTGAGGATTTAGTTAGGATTGTTTGGACTGATCGTACGATGCTTGGGTAGATTGACAAGTGAGATAAACACGGGAACCCTTGGGATACACTAAATTAATACGCATCTAGAACTGTGGCTTAACTTTTCCTTGATGTAAGGACTTATGTGCTTAATTTTGGTTCTGATAGGGTGACTGGGGGGTTCGGATAAAGTAGGTCTGTTGGAAATTATTTTCTTGATTTCTATTTGTCATTCATATGTTTCTTCATCTGCATGATCGGAAGATCCGACCAGGAATGCAGCATATGCAACTCTATTTCTATGCATCTTCTTTATCTATGAAATTCTTTCTATCTATTAGACATATGTTGTCTCCTCCGCGTGATCGAAACGTATCCGACCCGGAACACAGCATATGCTACATTCTACCTCTCAATCCCTCTATTCTAGTTAGCCATATGTTGTCCGCTCTGTGTCATTGAAATACATCCGACCTGGGACACAACATATGCATCTATCTCTAAATCTGACTTCCTCCTTAATAATTGTTTACTCACCTAAAGTAAGGAGTCCTTAGGAAGTTCTTGATAACCAGGGTATATCGGGAAGTGGGGAACACATTCTAGTGCAACTAATATTGAATCATTTAGAGGTTGTCTGTAGATCTCGCTGCTTAATTTAAGTGGACAACAATACTTGTGGTCGTCATCAGCTAAATGGTGTATTTAGAAAAGTTTGTCAATATTCTTCGTCTTAAAGGGGACCATAATATCGGCAATTGACAAGATCTATTCATGAAGGTGAAGGTACTGATAAAAAAGTTAAGACTGTCTCACAACTTTGATCCCAAATATTTTTGTTTTTGTTAAATTTGTTCATAGTTTTCCTCTATGCATAAATTTAGGGGGAGAATTAAAAAAAAATCAAACAAAAATCAGAAAATTAAAAATAAAAAAATAGTGTTATATTCTGTTTTATTTCTTGTTTAGAAAAAATCAAAAATACAAAAATAATTTTGTTTATGTTTTAATTTGTGTGCTAAGGTTTCTTTTAGTTTTGTTTTGTCTTGAAAAGTGAATCCAGGTGTAGATGAGACTGATGGAGATTGTATCGAAGATTTTCTGAGCCAAGGCTTCATCCGTAATCATCAAAGAATTCTCATTTGAAGGAGCAAGAAATGAAGACTATTCTTCCAACATTCAATCCTTCAACCCCAGAAGCAAGGTGAAACTGCAATTGAAGATTATCTGACGGATTGCATTGAAGCCTCCTCAATCAGTCTGTTGCTATCATGTACCTGCTAAAGTGATCCAGAAGATTAGTTATCTTTTTTATTCTCTCTGATGATTCTCAAGCTGAAAGCGCTATATTTGAAGAATTAGTACATCAAGCCTCCTCACCCAATGTGTGTTCAATATCAAATTTTGTAGAAAATCCCAACTACTCAAGATGAAGTCATTTATTGAAGATTCATATGTTCATATTGATGCTGTGAAGAAATTGAAGATATATGTTGGAGCTTGATTATCAAGAAAAACCAGCTACCTTTTTAGGGGGAGTTTGTTGGGTCAATTAGAAAATAAAGCTATAAACCAAGGGGGAGATTGTTGGTTCAAGATTATGGTTTATACTTTGCTTTTCTAGGCAATTGTATTTTTCTATAGTGTTTTATGAGTTTACGGTCAGGTTTACGGCCAGGTGGGTGTTTATGGCCATAAACAGGTTTACGACCCGTAAACCCATTTACGACCCATGTTTCTCATATATATATATATATATATATATGTATATATATATATATATATATATATATATATATATATATATAGGGGTGAGGGGTGTGAGGGACGTATGAAATAGTAGAGAGAGAGGAGCTTATGTGTGTGTATTCTAAGGTGTTCTAGAGAGAGGGAGAGAGAAGAGAGTGTGTGTTGTATGTGAATCTTGTATTTGGATCTACATTCTAATCATCAAATCATACAAGATTCATTATCTTCTTCTTCTCCTTCTCTTCTATTTTGATCTAACATCATCTGTTTGATTGGGATTCCGCACCATCAAATGGATCTGATTGATACTCAAGCATTTTAGGGACTTACAAGGATCCTTCTGACGAAGTGGTTGGCCATGTATAGCGTTATCACGAGTCTGTCATGATGAGCATCCTGAATTCCTTCCCTATCAGTCTCGTCAAACGTAATCTCTTTTTCATTGCTAACCATGGTATTCTTTTGTGGCCTATCCCCCTTTTCTGTTTTAGAGACCTTGGCGTGTCTTTTAGCCTGAGAATAAGAGGTACCACATATATTAGATCTGTCTGAGATAACATTAATTATCTTAGCGTCAGCGAGTGGAGATCCTGGTTTCTCTGGGATCCTGTGATCTTCAAGGTTGTTTTCCTTGGGTTTTTCTCTTTTTCTCTCGAGGATCTCTATGAGGTGTCCTTTGTTAAGGAGGTAGTTGATTTCTTTTCGTAGAGCTATGCAGTCCTCCGTCATGTGGCCAAAGTCTTCATGAGTCTTCATGGTAAGCACACCATTTGGATTTGTCTTTCCAAGCGGTGGACTTGTTATCTCTCTTTGGCCATCTTGCTTTATCTCAAGGATCCTGCATAGCATGAATTACCCCTGAAACATCCACAAAAAAGCAATAGTTAGTGATTTTAGGAAAATATTCTTCTTATCCTCCATCTTCAAGGTCATTGACCCTGTGATGATCCGGTTTGGAATAGGGCTTCGATTTGTAGGATCTTTGTGTAATGCCCGTGTTTCTGGTCTTGCCATTTTTAGCAATGTAATAGTCTAGGTTAACCTTTGTAACCCCAATTTGAAATAATAGAAGTGTATTATTTGAGTATTATGTGTTGTGTGTCTTAATTTAATTAAGAATAAAATGAGCGTCAAAATTTAAGTGTAAAATAAACTTGATATCATTGGATAATGTTGTAGTAGTTGAAACGAGGTTTCCGAATATATATAGAATGCCCAAATCTGACTTCGTTTGAGGAAGTTATGATTTTTCTGAAGTTTCGATTGGGCATTATGCAGCTCGAATACTCGATTTGAGATCGAGCGGTTTTTAGCCGAAACAATCTAAACGAGAATCGAAGATCTCGTTGTTAGTAGCGAAACGATGAAAAGTTAGGCAAGAACGGATTATAACGAAGTTTTTCTGTCCCGGCCTACTAAAAATAAATAATAAAAATAAATTCAAAATTAGCTGACGGAGTCTAAACGAAAGTTGTAGAGCGTAGTCTCACCTACGTGTGGATATAAAGAAAGTCGAAAACGGAGTTCGTATGAGGGAGATATGAATTTTCAAAGTTTATTAAATATTTAATATTTAAATTTACTTCCAACGTCCGATATTATCCGAAGAGGAGTCACTGGACTCATCCGAAGTACGCCCAGCGTATTGGTGTACGCCCAACGTACCACTCGAGTGCTCCGAGTTCGTAAGCGATGACGTAAAGGAGCCGATGACGCAGGTGATGACGGCTTCCGAGGCAGTACGCCCCGCGTACCCCGAAGTTATGCCCAGCGTAACCCTGAGGATCAGCCCTATAAAAGGGGATGCGAAGCTATCTTCTTTCCTTTTACAACTTCTTCCTTTTGTCTCTAGTTTTTGCCTTGTTTAGCGTGCCATTTATACCCCGAAGCCCCGGTAATATTCTCGAGCCCGAAGCAAGGTCCGAAGCCCCGAGGATCCCGAAGAGCGTTATTCCCAAGCCGAAGCTCTGCCCACAAGGAGCCCGGTTTTTGTGAAGATCTTCCAGATCTACGGAGAAACACAACTTCTGCAAGCCGTAGTGCTGCCCGATCATCTTCTGATCAGGTGAGTGTGTAGTCATTTTCGTTCCAACGCAATATTATGAAGTATTTTATATAAAATACGTGCGATGTGTATATATTTGTTGTTATATGTGTGAATGTATATTCACTCTCTTCTATCTCATAGATCTGATTTATTCTCTATGAAATACGTGTTACGTGTGTATGCCTCATCTGTTATGTGGAATATGTATTGATTAAAGAATGCTATACAGGTTTTTAAACAATGTACAAAAATGTATATTTTTTTCTACTAATATGTTGGGTAGAACATGGGTAGATAATTGGTGTGTAATAAACAGAAGAGAGGCCTCGGTGTTATTGGTATTATTCTAGTCATTCAGGAGAGTATGGATGACGACCACGGACTATTCTAGACTGTCCTGTGGAACACTAGCAGGCTCATTACCTGTAGGTGTTGTGAACGACGTGTTCACTGGTGTACTCTATCCCCCACATGGTTGCCTTTAGGACACGTATTGTTGAGGAAGCCCCTCTGCAGTAATGTCCGTCCCGATGAAAATCCTGAATTAGGTTCCTTAAAATAGATGTTATTTTAGGGACGTAAAGTGAGGATAACGGGAATGGGTAATCGGGTTTATTGTGGATTGTTGAAATTAAATATAATTATTGTGGGTTGAAAACCCTATATGCTCATCAGGCTCCCAAGCCTAACCCACTCAGTTTATTTGTATTACAAGAAGTGGCACAAGAGCTTAAGATGGGCGAATCATCAAGTTGTTTTGTTTACAAGTCTGTATATGTATATATTTGATGAATGACTTGTAATGTTATCGTTTATGCTTTATGATCTGTATCGGAACATGACATCCTGACTTTTGATTATGAAATGAAATCATATTTCTTTATGAAATGTTTTGATAAATATCTATTTTATCATGTTTTGTTTTTGGGAACAAATTCCGCATCTCTTTTAAAATTAAAAGATTTACTCTGAAAATGTTTAAAAAACATAAATGAAAACGGTCTTTTCTAGCCGAGATTTTGGGGATGTCACACATTGAGTCGAGGATTTGGTCCTCTTGTCAGGGTTTTCATACTAATCAGAAGGGTTGCTTCTCTTCTGGAACTCTCTATCCTTTTTGAGCCTTATGAACCTCAATGCCCGACACCATACTTCATCCAATCTTTTTCATGGGGTCATCACAAGATCTTCGTAGAAAGGTGAATCCTTTCTTAATCCTATTTTAAAAGCTTCCATAGGGGTGGCCATGTCAATGTTGGGGATGCTCAGTGTGACATCCACAAATTTCACGGCCAGAAAATACCAATTTGTTTATGCTTCATTTTTTTTCAATCAGAGTAATCGTTTAAAGAAAACTGTTACGGAATTTGTTCCCAAAAACAAAAATATGATAACCATTTATCAAAACATTTCTCAAAGAGAATGTATTTTTATTAAATAATAAAACCACGGGATGTCATGTTCGATACAGACCAAAAGCATAAACAATATAAAATAAACCTTACAACAATTATTTATAACTACTGATCTACAATCCAAAATCTTTCGTCAAGTCCAGCAACTTATAACCTTGTGCCATTACCTGTAATGCAAAGAAAACTGAGTGGGTTAGGCTTGGGAGCCTGGTGAGCATATAGGGTTTTCAACCCACAATAAAACATTTATTATATTCAATTATCAAACAATCAACCCAAATACCCATCCCCATATCTCCTTTATTTTCTCAAGGGTTTGCCCTAAGAATCCACTATCCTTCATTTATTCATTTCTAAGGATTTACCTAAGGAATTGGCACAAGGTCCATTTTCTACCACGGTTTATACAACAGGCACTACATCACATAGTCACCAGGGTTCATACAATAGGCACTACGTCTCATAGTCACCAAGGTTTACACAACAGGCACGAAGTCACATCGTCACCAAGGTTTATCAACCAGGCACGAAGTCGCATCGTCACCAAAGCTTACTCAATAGGCACGAAGTCGCATCGTTACAAAAGCTTTACTTAATAGGCACGAAGTCGCATCGTCGCCAACTATTCCATCTACCCATGTTCTACCCAACATTTTTGTAGATATAAATACAAGCACAATTTAAATCATTTAACACCCATATAAAAACATCAATTCCAAGCCCATCTCAAATAGACAAATAATATATAACACATAACACGTATTTCATATCTAATACTTTATATTTATGTGTTAGAAGAAAGTAGCTATACACTCACTTGATCAGAAGATGATCGGACAGCACTACGGCTTGTAAAAGTAGTATTCTTCCGTAGATCTGGAAGATCTTCACAAACACCGGGCTCCTCGCGGGCAGAGCTTCGGCTCGGGAATTTCACTTCTCGAGATCTTCGGGGCCTCGGGACTTGCTTCGGGGCTCGGGAATGATACCGGGCTTCGGGATAATTCTTGCACAAAAAACGATGCAAAAACGTGAGAGAAAGAAGAGAAATGAGCAAATTAACCGTCTGCACTCGACTCCCTTTTATAGGGTCTGGATTCACGATTTACGTTGGGCGTAACCTGGATAAGCCCGGTGACTCCCCCCTTGGTTAATATCGAAAATTTATATTTAAATTTAATATCGAAAATATTTAAAAAACTTCAAAAATCCATATCTTCCTCATACGAATTCCGTTTTCAATGTTCTTTATATCCCCGCGTAGGTGAGACTACGCTCTACAACTTTAGTTTAGACTCCGTCGGCTAATTTTTAATTTATTTTTATTATTTATTTTTAGTAGGCCGGGACAAGAAAACTCCGTTATAAATTCATAACTTCTTCATCCGACGTCCGTTTTCGCCTATCTTTTTATCGTTTCACTACAAAACGAGATCTTCGATTCTCGTTTAGATTGTTTCGGCTAAAAACCGTTCGGTCTCAAATCGAGTATTCGGGCTGCATACTGCTAAGTCGAAACTTAGAATAATCATAACTTCCTCATACGAAGTCAGATTTGGACGTTCTTTTTATGCACACTCACAGTTTAACGTATTCTACGACTTTCATTTAGATTGCTAAGGCTAAATATCGCTTTAACGTAAATTCACTTTTTACGTCGCGCTGTGTCGTGTCGGTTCTGTCGCGAAACTTCGACAGGTCATAACATCTTCGTTATAACTCGGATTTCGGCATTCTTTATATTTATGGAATCCTTGTAACATATACTACAACTTAGTTAAGATTATTCATTCTAAATAATCTTTTATCAAAAAGTTATTTTTGACACTTATCGTCTCTAAATTGACTAGCCTTGATCTACGGGCGTTACAATTATCTCCTCCTTAGGATGATTACGTCCTGGAATCATCAACGAAACAGTCCTTCCGTTAAATTTCCATCCAATGGGTCGTGTCCCGATGACCTCTCATCATAGTCGGACTGAAATGATATGACCACTAGGGTCGAAAGAACAACCATCTTACTAGTCATTACCCAAACAATGGTAATGACATACTTGAATAAAACGGAATCAATTACTAGCTTCTTGGTAACCTTGCGACTTCCCATTATCCAAGCATGAGTCCTGTGCTTCTGGTAGTATAGATCTCTACTATCATTCACACCTACTCATACTCGTCCCAAGTATTATCTCGTAGTTAACCAAGTCACCATACATAAATCATATAATCATTCAACACATCACATAACAAAACCAGAGTTTATATTAATTCTTGAAACTATTACACAAAAGTTCAAGTTCACCCTATACTATGCCTCTCGCAGGCTATGCTTCCTGATACAGACTTTATATATTAATATGAAGTCTTCATCTTTTAATCCTCCCATCGTTTTCTGCTTCGTCGAGGAACATGTGGAATGCCCTTGGCTGTGGCGATGCATTTTTCTTTGGGCAGTCTCTAGAAACATGCCATTCTTCGTTACATCCGTAGCACACCTTTTTGTTAGCTGCGCATTTGTTGGTGAAATGCCCTGTCTTCCCACATTGGTAGCAGGTCGTCTCCTCATTACACTTCCCGAAGTGTTTCTTTTTACACTTCTCACACCACTTATCTTCATCTCTTCCTCCAGATTTCGAGACTTTTGTTTCTTTGTTGATCATTGAAGATCCTTCATGTTTCCTTTTCTCTCCAACTTCAGCTCTCTCCAGACAGTTTTCTTTTATTTGGGTCTCAACATTTTTGGCTGCCCAGATGGCGGCTTTCAGAGTGGTTGCTTGTTTGACTATCGGACCAAAGTCTGCTGGTAATCCATTGGCAAACTTGTTGACCTTGGAAAGTTCCGTTGGAATTAGGTATGGAATAAGCTTCATCTTCTTCGTAAAGCTTGTAGCGTACTCAGTGACGCTCAATTTTCCCTTCTTCAGATTCTGGAACTCATTGTTGATTTCCAGAAGATCCTGCTCAGAGCAGTATTGCATTTCTAGTTACACTACGAACACTTCCCAAGACATCTTACTAGCTTCCCCCTTGGGCATCGAACCAGCCAGTAACTTCCACCAGCTCAGTACTCCAGATTTTAACAGAGGAATTGCAAGAGCGGTCTTCTGTCTGTTGCTACACTCGCAACTTTCGAACATTGTCTCCATCTTGGAGATCCAGTCCATGACTTGCACCGGTGTCGGGCTCCCAGAAAGACACGGTGGTTTGGATGCCATGAAATCCTTGTACTTGCGTCCACGTCCGTCATTTCCTCCGTCCTGGTTGTTTTGGCGAACTATTGGTGGGTTGGCTTGACCAACGGTCCCACTGTAGTTTCCTCCTTCAGACCGCCCTCCATTTACTTCGGGCTCTTCAACTTGAATTGACAATTCTTCGCGATTCTGCCTAATCAAACGTCTCGTTTCTTCCATCTGATGATCCAACGTTGCTTGGATCATCACTTGAACTCCGGCCATTGTCATTGGTTCAAGCGTTGCTGCTACAACAGGTATTTGTTCAATTACTGGTATTTGATTCCTGTTTTCATCAGCATTTCCAACTCCACTCCTCGTTCTCACCATTTTTGATCTATACAACGAATAAGGTGAAATTAGATCCTTATTTACGATAGATATTCGAATCATCCTTATCACTCCAAAACGTTTACATGCTATTTCTAATATCGTAGACGCACACTTAGAATCCTAAACACATAAGGTTTCCAGATCCGGTCGGCAACAGACCATAGATCCGAACAAATAATATCATATATGGCAAACATATAACAATTAGCACATAATAGCATTTTAGGCAATTTTCCTAAAATACACTAGTGCTCGTGTCTTAAAATATGGTAGACACTCATCTCACAATCATCGCTTAGCATTCAAAGTTTAAGTCTAGAAATCCTACAAATTCCTAGTTTGCTTAAACTAATGCTCTGATACCAACTGTGACATCCCCAAATTTCACGGCCAAAAAAGACCGATTTCTTTATGCTTTATTATTTTGTTTAAATCAGAGTAATCGTTTAAAGAAAACTGTTATGGAATTTGTTCCCAAAAACAAAAATATGATAACCATTTATCAAAACATTTCTCAAAGAGAATGTATTTTTATTAAATAATAAAACCACGGGATGTCATGTTCGATACAGACCAAAAGCATAAACAATATAAAATAAACCTTACAACAGTTATTTATAACTACTGATCTATAATCCAAAAATCTCTCGTCAAGTCCACTAACTTATACCCTTGTTCCATTACCTGTAATGCAAAGAAAACTGAGTGGGTCAGGCTTGGGAGCCTGGTGAGCATATAGGGTTTTCAACCAACAATAAAACATTTATTATATTCAATTATCAAACAATCAACCCAAATACCCATCCCCATATCTCCTTTATTTTCTCAAGGGTTTACCCTAAGAATCCACTATCCTTCATTTATTCATTTCTAAGGATTTACCTAAGGAATTGGCACAAGGTCCATTTGCTACCACGGTTTATACAACAGGCACTACGTCACATAGTCACCGGGGTTCATACAATAGGCACTACGTCTCATAGTCACCAAGGTTTACACAACAGGAACGAAGTCACATCGTCACCAAGGTTTATCAAACAGGCACAAAGTCGCATCGTCACCAAAGCTTACTCAATAGGCACGAAGTTGCATCGTTACAAAAGCTTTACTTAATAGGCACGAAGTCGCATCGTCACCAACTATTCCATCTACCCATGTTCAACCCAACATTTTTGTTGATATAAATACAAGCATAATTTAAATCATTTAACACCCGTATAAAAACATCAATTCCAAGCCCATATCAAATAGACAAATAATATATAACACATAGCACGTATTTCATAGCTAATACTTTATATTTATGTGTTAGAAGAAAGTAGCTATACACTCACTTGATCAGAAGATGATCGGACAGCACTACGGCTTGTAAAAGTAGTATTCTTCCGTAGATCTGGAAGATCTTCACAAACACCGGGCTCCTCACGGGCAGAGCTTCGGCTTGGGAATTTCACTTCTCGAGATCTTCGGGGCCTCGGGACTTGCTTCGGGGCTCGTGAATGATACCGGGCTTCGGGATAATTCTTGCACGAAAAACAATGCAAAAACGCGAGAGAAAGAAGAGAAATGAGCAAATTAACCGGCTGCACTCGACTCCCTTTTATAGGGTCTGGATTCACGATTTACGCTGGGCGTAATCTTAGGTTACGCTGGGCGTAACCTGGATAAGCCCGGTGACTCCCCCCTTGGAGAATATCGGAAATTTATATTTAAATTTAATATCGAAAATATTTAATAAACTTCAAAAATTCATATCTTTCTCATACGAACTCCGTTTTTTATGTTCTTTATATCCCAGCGTAGGTGAGACTACGCTCTATAACTTTAGTTTAGACTCCGTCAGCTAATTTTTAATTTATTTTTAGTAGGCCGGGACAGGAAAACTCCATTATAAATTCATGACTTCTTCATCCGACGTCCATTTTTGCCTATCTTTTTATCGTTTCACTACAATTAACGAGATCTTCGATTCTCGTTTAGATTGTTTCGGCTAAAAACCGTTCGGTCTCAAATCGAGTATTCGGACTGCATACTGCTAAGTCGAAACTTAGAAAAATCATAACTTCCTCATACGAACTCAGATTTGGACGTTCTTTTTATGCACGCTCACGGTTTAACGTATTCTACGACTTTCATTTAGATTGTTAAGGCTAAATATCGCTCTTACGTAAATTCACTTTTTACGTCGCACTGTGTCGTGCCGGTTCTGTCGCGAAACTTCGACAGGTCATAACTTCTTCGTTATAACTCGGATTTCGGCATTCTTTATATGTATGGAATCCTTGTAACATATAGTACAACTTAGTTAAGATTATTCATTCTAAATAATCATTTATAAAAAAGTCATTTTTGACGCTTATTGTCTCTAAATTGACTAGCCCTGATCTATGGGCGTTACACTCTAAGCTTCCCTGCCAAACCTATTAACAAAGTCCCTAAGTTTTTCTTTAGGATCCTGAACCACCCGGTAGAGATCACTAGTGATCTTTTCGAAGGTTCTAATGCAAGAAAATTGGTTATTAAAGATATTGAGTAAGTGTGCAAATGATGTAATAGAGTATATGGGAACGTTTAGTAGCCATTTAAGGGCTGTTCTTGTAAGAGTTGAACCATAGACTTTACATAAGCAACATTCCTTCAAGTGCCCTAGGATGGCAATGATCTCCATCCTTTCTCTATATTGGGCTATAAGCTCTTCGGGATCTGTAGTCCCATCGTATAGCTTCATGCTGGGAGTTTGGAAGCGTTTAGGAACTTCGGTATCGGCTATCACAGGAGCAAATCTTGAGATCATGTGGCTTGTAGGGGATGCTTTTGGTATTGGTTGGACCACTCCATGTACATTGGAGATCATTTATCTTAGCCGTTGAAGTTCCCTAGACATGTTCGAGTTTACTCCTGCATTAACATTAACGTAGTTAGTATTAATAGTATTGCTGTTTAAGAAGTTATTAGGGTCAAGGTTTCTAGGAGTGTTGAAAGGCTTATTGAGATCACTGATCATGGACGCTCAATTGTCCATTGTTGTCCCCCAGGGTAATGCTACAGTGGCAGGAATTGTGTCCTTCTAGTGATTTACTGAGGATCCTGCATTATTGAAGTCCAAGATCCTTGGTTGCACAACTGTGGGCAAAGTTTCTTGGGATTTCAAAAATTCTGCCTTCATCCTTTCCATTTCTTCGAGTAGTGCTCTATTCTCATCCTGCTGTTGGGTCACCTGTTGTGTTATTTTCCTCATCATAGTGAAAAGTTCTGCAGTAGTGACTGAGGAAGTCAGATCCTAGAGCCTTGAGGATCCCTAACTTCCTGGATTAGCAATTGTGGGGGTGCTTTTCTTGGAAGTTTCTTGCATTTTCCTCTGAGTGGGGGGTCCACTCGGAGGAGTTGGTAGGTTTTTTGTTGGGATGGATGGAGCAGAGTACGAAGAGTGGATCAGTTGTGTAGACATGATTTTTTCGAGGATTTTGACCACCACGGCCCCACCGTGGGCACCAAATTGTTTTGGTAAAAAATTACACAAGTACTAATCAACCAAATTGAATGAGAGGCTGTGATTTTCAGATTGTGTAAAAGCAAGTGGTAATAGAAAATGACACAATGGTTTACAAGGAAAGCCCTTGATCCTTATTAGGACCTTTGGCATAAAACCTTGGGAGGTAATAATGGTCACCTGCTTGATGATTTTATTGATATAAATTGAAGATTACAACAAGTTTTTGTTAAGAACAAGTGGAAAATATTGTAGAGTACGCTTAAGCTAAAGAACAATGTGTTGTGTGTAGAATACAAGTGTCGATTTATACTCAAAGCTAGTTAACAAAATGTCTGATATTTCCAGGATCCTCTACGACCAGCTTATGAACGTTATCTGACCAAGTATTCCAGGTCTTTTGCATTGTTGAAACGTGTCTTTGTTGAGAATTGGTCTTCCCTTGACTGTTTTTGCACACGTGTTAATTGTTGACAAAATATGATCGTTATAAATATTAATGAAAATAATAACGGTAATCAGTCGGGATCCTAATGTTGCCGAGGATCCTAGATATTTGAGGATCTTGGATATAGTAAGGATCCTAGTCCCAATAGCTGGAAGATCTAAGCGATACGCTACCCGGCCCACCCGAGCCAAAATCCCGAGGGGACCAATGTATTAGGGCCAGCTTGCCTCGCTTCCTAAATCGGATGAGACCTTTCCAAGGTGACAACTTCAGGAGAACCATATCTCCTACCTGGAACTCTAGGTACGACCGACACCTATCGACATAACTCTTCTGCCGACTCTGAGTTGTCTCGAGCCTGCTCCGAACCTGTTGGATCAGCTCGGTGGTCTTGAGTACTACCTCAGTACTCCCATAACCCATTGAGCGACCTCGCCCCAATAGACCGGGGTCCTGTATTTCCTCCTGTAGAGCATCTCGAATGGAGGTCGATCAATGTTGGTGTGATAGTTATTGCTATACGAAAATTCCGCTAACAGAAGATATGTATCCCAACTCCCACCAAAATCCAACACACAACCATGCAGCGTATCCTCGAGGGTCTGAATGGTCTGCTCACTCTGACCATCAGTCTGCTGATGGAAGGTTGTGCTGAAATGGAGACAAGTGCCCAACTCATCTTGGAACCTCTTCCAGAACCTGGAAGTAAATCAGACATCTCTATTAGAAACCACCGAGACCGGCACCCCATGGCGTGCCACGACCTCCCAGCTATACACCTCAACCAACTTCTCTACAAATATACTCTCCTGTAGCGGGATGGAATACGCACTCTTGGTCAGGCGATCCACGATGAACCAAGTTGAATCTACTCCACGCAGTCTGAGGTAGATGAAATCCAAGGTGATATCTTCCCATTTCCATATGAAAATCTCCAACGGCTGCATCTATCCGTGAGGATGCAGATGCTCGGCCTTGATTTTCCTGCAATTCAAGCACCACTCCATGTACCAAGCTACATCCCGCTTCATGCAGGGCCACCAATAATCATTAAGAAGATTCCTATACATATTCGTTGCCCTGAGATGAATAGAGAACCAAGACTTGTGGGCCTCTTCAATCCGTTCATGGCGTACCCCGCCCCAATACGGAACCCAAACTCATCGGTGCAGGGCCAACAATCCATGGATATCATAATCGAAGGAAGCCACCTGACCCACAATATGCTTTCTCTTCCGGTGCTCTTCCTTGATAGCCTCAACTTGTGCCTCATGAATCCACTCCAATAATGGGGTAATCATGGTCATCCTCAAACATATGTCTCTGATCGGAATTGCAACTGCCTTGTGGCTGAGAGCATCGGCCACCAAATTGGCCTTCCCTAGGTGGTAAAGAATCTCGCAATCATAATCCTTCACTACATCCAACCATCAACGTTGCCTCATATTTAGATTCGGATGATCCATCAAATACCTCAAGGTCTTGTGATCTGTGTAAATAGTAAAACAGACCCCATAGAGGTCGTGCCGCCAAATCTTGAGGGTAAAAACCACGTTCCCCAACTCCAAATCATGTGTCGGATAATTCGCCTCGTGAGGCTTCAGTTGCGTCGAGGCGTAGGCGATCACATATCTAGGTGATCAAACGTCCCTGTTGCATCAACATCGCCCCCAATGTTGTGATCAAAGCTTCACAATAAACCATAAAGTCCTTAACACCCTCTGGCATGGTCAGAATCGGTGCCTCAAATAGTTGTTGATGAAGAGTCTCAAAAGCTGCCTGTTGCTCAGGCCCTCCGCGAAATGTAACCGACTTTTTGGTCAGTTGGGTCAAAGGAACAACTATCTTGGAGAAATTTGGGATGAATCTTCGATAGTAACCAGCCAAACTAAGAAAGCTCCAAATCTCTTATAGAGACCTCGGAACCTCCCACTGCATCACGACCTCAACCTTCGCTGGATCAACTAGAATACCCTTAGCGTTGATAAGTTTCCCTAAAAATTGCACCTTGCATAACCAGAACTCGCACTTGGATAACTTTGTGAAAAGTCTCCCCCTCCTCAGTGTCTCTAACACCTCCCTCAGATGCTCCATGTGTTGCTCTTGATTCATGGAATAAACAAAGACATCATCAATGAACACTATCACAGACTGATCTAGCATCGGCCTGCATACGTTGTTCATGAGATCCATAAATACGGCTGGAGCATTGGTGAGCCCAAAAGGCATCACCACGGACTCGTAATGACCATATTGAGTCCAAAAGTTGTCTTCTACAGATCCTCATCCCTAACCCACATCTGATGACAACCTAATCTCAAATCAATCTTGGAGAACCAAGATGCACCCTAAAGCTAGTCAAAGAGATCATTAATCCTCGAAAGTAGGTAACGATTTTTCATCATTACCTTATTCAGCTCCCAATAGTCAATACACATGTGGTGATACCCGTACATCTTCTTCACAAACAAAATCAGGGCTCCCCAAGGCTAACTGCTCGTTTGGATAAATCCATTGTCTAACAGCTCATGCAGCTATGTAGACAACTCTTGTATCTCAAGAGGAACCAACCGATAGGGTGCTTTGGCTATCGGGGCCACACTTGGAACCAAATCAATCCTGAACTCAATCTTCCTCTCTAGAGGCACCCCAGGCAAGTCCTCCAGGAATACATCCGGTTAATCCTACACAATCGACACATCATCCACTGTCGCCTTACACTTCTCCCGGGTATCTATGACATAGGTGACATAACTGGAGCAGCCCTGCTGAAGATAGAGTCAGGCCCTCGCTACAGAACACAAATCCAGCCTATGCTGTGGTCTCTCCCTATGAATCATCAACTCTCCCCGACTTGGGGTCCGAACCTGAACTAACTGCTGCTCATAGTAGATCACTACCCATTAGGGCTCAACCAATCCATGCCTACAATGACCTTGTTCCCACGCAACAGAATGGGAACCAAATCCACCAAATAATGCTCACTGAACAACTGGAGGGTACAACCCCGATGGACCCTCATAACCCGAACAAAACTATCATCGTAAATCTCAACATCTAGAGGACAATCCAGCTCCCCCGGAGCTCCATCAAATCTCTTGCTAAGCACAAACGATACAAACAATCAGGTATCCCCCGAATCAAACAATACCCGAGCTGAAATACGATTCACAATAAACAATCCTAAAATAAAACATATAAACATAAGCATACAATTCAATAATGATAAGGAGATAAGGAGAAAATACATGCCCGTCACCACGTGGGGAACTACACGCGCCTCCTCGGTCGTCAGCTGGAAATCCCTGCTCTTGACCACAGGTGTGTCTGTCGGGACCTGCTGGCCGTCCGTAACCCAAAGAGTTGCAGGGGCGGGTGCTGACACCGGTCCTGCAGGAGGCAAACTCGTACACTGGGATTTCTTGTGGCCCCTCTGATTGCAATGAAAGCAAATCAGATACGATAATGGGTTGATGGTGGTGGTAGCAGTACAATCCCAGCTAATATGACCAGTCCAGCCGTACTTGAAGCAGCCAAAACCACCCACCCTGTACGTCCCCTCGTGCGACCTGCGGCACTTGCCACAGCGGTCTTGGCCCTGCTAACCCTTCCGTTTAGAATCAACTGTTGGATTAGTGTCTAAATCCATAACTATAATTGGTATGTACTTAACCCGACTTGGCATGGTCTATTTGGATTGCATGGCATCGGAACAATTGGGTATACAAGATGAGAAAAAGGATACTAGTGATTTATATTATTATTTTATGAGTTTATTAATATGAAATCATATTATTTAATTAGTATTGATCAAGAATTATTTTAGTGATCAAAAGGAACTAATTAAATATGGACTCTTATATATAGTTGGTGGGCCAAGTTCATTTAGGTTGGGCTAAGCTTTCATGGATAATCCATGGAGTGGTTAACCCATGGATCTTATGGAAATGAAAGGTTATAGGTATTAGGGTTTACATGAATGTAACCCTAATCCTCCACATTATATAAAGAGGTCCATGGTTCATGAAATTGGCACTAGAGTGTGGTCACTAACAGGGCAAGGCCGATTCCATAGGAGTGAACTTAAGTATCCTTATTCTCTAGTTATTCCAAATGTTCTTGGTGTTGTGTGAACCATTTGAGGTGTCACACTTGAGGCACTAGGCTCTTAAGCTCCATGGAATCCAGCTACAACAAAGAGGCATGTCATTCTACTAGATTTTATATTACTTGTACTTCATAATATGCTAGTTAGGATAATACCTTGGAAATTTAATATTTGCATTTATAATAGAGAAAACATATATCCAAGGTATTTAGGGTTGCATGTACACCTTAGGAGTGTTAGAATGCTCAAAACCCAACATTGGTATCAGAGCCTAGGCTTGTTTTCAATTATATTGATGCAATTTGCAAGAAAAATTGTTTTTTGGAATCTGCCAGTTCACCACGAGGTGGTAAAATTTACCATGAGGTGGTGACTGTTCAGTGAAAAAAATTAGTTTTTTGGCCTGTTTTGGATTAGAATCATTACCACAAAGTGTTTTTGTTCATTAAACTTGATTTTGATGTTTTGGTAATGTTTATTCTCATCCAAGTAAATGATAATTGTCAAAGTTTCAAGACTTGTTTTAGTTTATGTGATTAGCTAAGTTTTTGAAAATTGTTGATATGAATTGTCTTCACTTATGAGTTTGATCTTGTTCATAGAAAAAATACTTGATTATTGTGTTAATTGGTAATTTGATCTTAATGGTTTTTATGAACTCCATAACTTCTCCTCAAGTTATGGAAAATGAATAGTTTTTTCTTTTAAAGTGTCATTAAAAGTAATATGTTATGAAAATGGAAAAGTCTCTAATTTTAATGTAATCATAAAATGTTTTATGTCTTCCATAACTTGTCCTCAAGTTATAGAACTTGAAAAGTTTTTCAAAAAAAACTATATTAAACTCATAAGCTACGAAAAATCCAAAAGTTTTTTAATAGTTCAAAACTTGCCCTTAAGTTTTGGAATTTGTAATGTTTCCCTCATGAATACTTTAATTCCAAGTTAAGCATGAAGAATTTTAAAAGTTAAAATTCAACCCTTATATTATTATAATATTAATAGTTAATAGTTATATATATATATATATATATATATATATATATATATATATATATATATATATATATATATAAGAACAAAGTCAATATTACTGTTAGTAGGCCTCATTCACGAAGCCGGTCTATAAGGGGGGTATAATGTTGCTGCCTATAGAATGGCAGTTTAATTGGTGTCCACTCTCACCCACCGCGTCCTTGACTGGTGGAGGGTTGTTAGCCAAATGGTTATAATTCTCCCTTCATTAAAAGTATTGTGATAAATACTAAGTAACTAAACACTTATAAATTCCCAATCTTAGTTACTTAGGAAAATGTGAATTTGGTGCTAACCCATGAAATCACACTTTGCACTTTGCTTATGTCGATTAGTGGAGCGCATGTGGGTAACCGGCACATTAACTTGATTTAACAAGGTAGGCAAAGGGTGACTTAAGGTTTATCATAGATCGGTGGAGCGCGTGTGGTTAACCGACATATCGATTTGGTGATAAATATTATGGGTACCAAGTCAATTTGCATGGTTATTCACACCTTGTTTTGTGATCCTCGGCATCCCAGTCACAAAACCTGAAGGGCACAATCGAGATTGAAACATGCCATTGAAAAGTTCAATGAATCTCAAAAGATCTAGGAGTTTCAAACCAATTAAAACCTAATTCCTATTTCATTTTTCATGGTGGAAATTGGTGAATCATCATTCGCTTACCTTCAAATATTTTATAGCTTGGATTACGGCATCTCTCTTCGAAGTCATAAAAGTATTGTGTTGGGTCCTAGCCTTAATATTTCATATTGGGTGTTATATTAACGACTTAAATCAACTAACCTGAATATCTCCCATTGTAGATGTCTGGTTCAACCAAATATGATCTTCCCAAATCCCTTGAAACAAGCTTTCCTAGTGAAGATGATGTCCCATGGTTGGATCAGGGAAATCATACTTCTATTCTTCTACCTCCTCCAATTATTCTCCTTAACCCACAAGTTCTTGAAAATTTAAGGTCACTCAAGTCCTACCGGCAAGAAAAGTCTATGTGTGCTCACATCTTGGAGATAAAGTCACATATTGACAAGCCGGGAGAGTTGGGTGTCAAGTCTTGAGGAAGTTGGTTGTTGACTGGGTTCTTCAATCACTTTCTAAGTCTCATAGTGAGTTCCTTTAGGGCTACTACATGACAGACCATGACATGACCCTTCATGATCTTATCTATTTGCTTGGTGCTGTTGAATCCGCAATGATTTGGAGCACTGATAAAGCAAATATGGTAGAAAGATCAACTTCCCAAACTTCCATGGACATTGACAGTGGTAACATTGGAAATACAGAAAACTTTCTCTTCCCAATGGAAAGGGATTGGCCATTGTGAATTCGGTTGACCAAATGGTAAAGAGAAAGGCTAAGTTTGTGATAGTCCCGTGTACCATTTCCAAAGAGTCCATAGGCTCATATTGCCAAAGGAAGGGGCATTGGTTTCGAAGCTGCCCTATTTACCTGAAGGATCATAAGGCTGGTCAAGTCAAAGAGTTTGACTCTACTTCGGGTAAAGTCCACTATCTAACTCTATTAAGGTCCTATTTGAGATTCTTATACATGATGTGATTAGTTCACATGTTGATGTTTTAAGAATCAAAGAAAATAGGAAGCTTAAAGGAAGTATAAGTTGATTCTGATCGCGAAGATGGATTTCGATCGCATGGTTTGGTGATCAGAATTTTGAGCAGTTGCTTAAGAGTTATGATATATTGCTTAGGAATAGATAACAACAAGTTTTCATATGCATTTGCATTGTAAGGATAAGTTTTTCCGCAAGTTTTAAAATAAAAAAGGGTTTTAATTTTATTTATTTTAAATATCCTTACAACGGCATTTGTGAAAAATGGTTGTTTAAATGATTCCACTGATAGCAATATTGGAAAATAAATTTGATTCTTTCATTTGTGGTAGTGTTATGCTAATAATTGTCATGTTGGTAGGAGCATGATAATTATGATAAGTGTTGCAAGTTAGCAATGTTAATTATAGAAAAACAAAAGTTCAATTGGGAAAGGTTGTTTTGCTATAATTAAGGGAGAAGAAATTATACTTCATTTCAATTCTAAAAGAATAGACTGAGGTTTTAATCATCTTTAGTCAAGGATATATATATATATATATATATATATATATATATATATATGTATATATATATATATATATATATATATATATATATATATATATATATATATATATGAATTTTATGTTGGAATGGCTCAACATAAGGAAATTCTATATATGGGTCCATTATTTGCGTTCTAAAATTCGATTATGATTACAACATCCCTTTTCATAATTTGAATTATGAGAACATGTCAAATAGAAATAGAAATATTATAGCAAAAGACTGGTCTAGTATCATGTCATTATGTGAGACATCATGAATCATATCTCATATGCTTCGGATATAGGATCGATTGCATGTGATATAATATTCATCCTTTCTAAATTTTCTAAATGCTCAGGGCATTAAGAGGGGAAAAGTCTAGAATTGGATAGCACTAAAATGATTAAGCAATTGTCAAGGACAATCTAAGGTTTACCAAAGATTGGTTTCTCAAGGATAGTTGGAAGTATACTATTAATTTTGGAAGCACCATGTTGACATATTCATAAAAGAGGCAACTCGTGTTCAAAAGTGATAGTCAACATGGAAATATGGAAATGTTTTCAATAGGTGGAAGTTATTCAATCTGTGTAAGATTAGAAAACTTAATGCAAGAAGGATGTTCACAGCAATGTACTTTGAATATGAGACTTCGTTTCCATAGAGTTGATATCCATTGGAATACTTTGTAATGACTGTTGACAAGTCTCTATGACTTTGTGCATAATCATTACAAGAGGATCAGTACATATAAGTTTAAAATCTAACAGACTTCGGTAAATGGCAGGAATTTGGAATTCTTGCATTTGGGGTAAGGATTTGGGATTGTGAAATGAGAATCATTGGAATTATGTACAATCTATCTATTTCACAAAGTCAAGATCATAGACAAACTTAGTGTGCATACTTGGTGTATGGCATAACTAATGTTTGGATAAACATAGTGTGCATACTTGGTGTATGGCATGACTAGTGTTTAGAAAACATAATGTAAATGCTTGGAGCATGGGACAAATATTGTTTTAAATAAATTATTAAGTTGATAAATTTGAAACAATATGCAATTTATAATGTGTAATCAATATGGTGATAAATAAAAGGTGTTATATTTATATTCATTAGTTCTGAGACCATATTGGATTCGATTATTCTTATGTTTCACTTTGCATGTTTTGACTTCCAGAAAAACAAGGTCATTCTTCCCGAATGACTAAGTTATTAAAACCATCCACAGTTGAAAATACGTTGGAAGTAGGTATTAAGGAAATACTGTCATGAAGCTGGTTTGTAGATGTCCAAGTTAGTGGACATAGCAAGAGTTGCTACAACATTCATGAGTGCTCATAAGTTCTGAGTATTGGATTCAACCCACGCTCATTTAAATCACTTCATGGATTTTATCACGAGTGATCATGAGACGATAATATTTTATATTCTTCAAACCTAGATATATGAGTTGTTGCCTATGAGTTGGTTATACATTGATTGTACGAAAACGCATTGGTAACTCGATGTTATAAAACATGCCTTTGTGTATGATTCAACAATTAGTAGAACAATCATATGAGTTGAAGTTTATCCATTCCTTTTACCCTTAAAGGGATGAAAGCGATATATGTGGTCCCCTTGATGACTTAGTGATGACACCCCTAAGTGCTTGGCCAAGCCTGGACTGATTTGATTTGTTCAATTAGTCGGTCGTCATAAATTGGAAGTCGGGAAACAATAAATGGATAGAGAGAATGATTATAATCCATGTCTCAGTCCATATGATATCTAGAATGGAGGAATATACGATCACTTATCTAATGGACGCGTCATTGATTTGTTCAGAGTATGGAAACGGATTTAAGAGCTACGATTGCCAGTTAGGTTTTGAAGTCATACGCAATAATAGTTTTAGACTTATCAAAGTGGGAGACTGTTGGATTAGTGTTTAAGTCCATAAATATAATTGGTATGTACTTCACCCGACTTGGCATGGTCCATTTAGGTTCCATGGCATCTAAACAATTGGATAGAAAAAAAGAGAAAAAGGATACTAGTGATTTATATTAATATATTATAAGTTCTAATATATTAATATGAAATCATATTATTTAATTAGTATTGATCAAGAATTACTTTAGAATTAATTTAGTGATCAAAAGGAACTAATTAAATATGGACTCTTATATATAGTTGGTGGGCCAAGTTCGTTATGGGTATTAGGGTGTACATGAATGTAACCCTAGTCCTCCACACTATATAAAGAGGTCCATGGTTCATAAAATTGGCACTAGAGTGTGGTCACTAAGAGGGCAAGGCCGATTTCATAGGAATGAACTTAAGTATCCTTATTCTCTAGTTATTCCAAATGTTCTTGGTGTTGTGTGAACCATTTGAGGTGTCACACTTGAGGCACTAGGCTCTTAAGCTCCATGGAATCAAGCTACAACAAAGAGGCATGTCATTCTACTAGATTTTATATTACTTGTACTTCATAATATGCTAGTTAGGATAATACCTTGGAAATTTAAAATATGCATTTATAATTGAGAAAACATAGATCCAAGGTATTTAGGGTTGCATGTACACCTTAGGAGTGTTAGAGTGCTTAAAACCCAACATCAACAACCTTGGGCCTCTTTCCAGAACCCTCAGCACTCGACAAAAAATATGGCTTCCTCTTCTTCTCCATCGCTAGATTGATCTCCCTTTTCCCTAGCTCGTGCTATCATATCCTCCAGCATCTTGCAATTGGATCGGCTCATAAACTGCTGAATGTCATTCCTCAAAATCTCATGATACCGGACCTTCTTCATCTTCTCGTCCTCAATATACTACAAAACCAGAAGTTCTCTCTCCCAAAACATATCGGTGATATCAGCCACCGTCTTAGTAGTCTGGTGGAGATCCTGAAACTTTCACACCAACTATTCCACCTCTATCACTGGAGCAAACTCCGCTCGGAATCTGGTCGAGAAATCATCCTAGCTCATCACATCAAGAGCATCATTACCCACCATACGTCCTACCTCCTCCCACCAGTCTCATGCCTTGTCCTTCAAAAGGCAGGAAGCTAGTCTAACACTGTCCCCCTCGAGACAACGACTCGTGCGGAAGGCATTAGCAACATCCACTAACCACCTCCTGCTCGCTATCATGTGCCTCGCCCATGATAATACAGTGCTCCATATGCCTAGAACTCCCTGAAGGTCAAATAACGCGTCGCAACCAAAGCCACCATCTCAGCGCGAAAGGCGCTCAACCGATTGTCCAAAATCTCCAGAATTCCCTTCTGGACCGTGCCAAATATCACAAGAGTCTACTCAAGAATACTACACGTATTCTCAGACGAGATGAACTCCCTCGTCTGCTCATCTAGCTGCCCGACTCCAGAACCTGAGCCCAATCCCTCTCCAGTTCCAGAATTGCATTATGAAAATGAATAGACCATAATAAACATCAAAATACACATTGAAATATACATATCAGGGAAACACAAAATCCACAAACTCCCTGGCTTCTTCACAACTCTCCTTGACTCGAGTACGTATCCTTTGCTTCCAGTAGCACGGGCCCATACTACCTTCGACATGTATCTGTACTATCTTTAAGAATTTCCTTGACTAAACCAAGTTTCTTGATAACCATACAACTTCCCTCACAGATAAGGCTCCAACACTAGATCACATCCTAGGTTTCTCCTAGGGTAGACTCCGCACCACTCTCCACCATCAGCTGCAGAAGGAACTCCCGATAACTTCCTCTAACTAGCCCACAAATATAATTACATACTACTAAAACTAGATAATTTTTCGAATGAGAGGTGTCACGCTACAACGGTTGGACTCAAACAAGAGTTGTGCAATAGAATTAAAACCTAACGTTCTAAAATTATTTTGTTCCCATAGTATGTAACTTAGCATATCCATTTACTAGTTAAGCGAAGTTAGTTAGAGCTCCTAAGAAGCACAAAGCAAGCAACATTCGGGCATTAAGTAACCAAAACCAAGCATAACCTAATTAGGCCACCATGTCACTGACTAATCAGTATTAGCATGCAAGTCTACAAGCTTATCCAATAGGTATACAAATGCATATCTCTTATCATTCTATCATGCAAAATTGAGCAGATCCTTATCCTTACCTAGCATGTGATTCTCATATTCACATATCAAACCATATCATATAACATATATGGGTAATTTGGGAAAAACTTACTTGAGCTCGGTCGATTGCATGCATCACAACCTTTTTCTTTTCTTTTATTAAAACCCTTTTATTATAAAATATTTTCTTTTTGAAAATTCTACCAAATCCTTAGTTTAAGTTCAGGCACACCCAAGAGTGCGTCTGAATCCCTCAAACTAAGGATCTGATACCGACTTGAAACGTCCTAAAAATATGCCCTAAAAATTTCATTTTTAGTTTAATAAAACAATATATCAAACATCATTATTACAACCCAAATAGAGTAAGTGTATCAATGTCATCACAAAACAGAGTATATCATAAAAGCAGAGCTGTGTGGTGTGTGCGATACAGTCATCCCGAGCTCTTCCCCTTGGAACCGGAAGTACCTGAAACATAAACTGAAAACCATAAGAAGGAAGCTTAGTGAGTTCCCCACACTACCACATACCATACATAGATATCAAACATAACATGCTCCACCCTAATGAGTATAACGAGCCCTGCCCTAATGAGTATAATGGGCCTCGCCCTAACTCGCATAACGGGTCCCACCCTAACTCGTATATTGAGCCCCACCCACAAATAATCCATATAAACATAACGGATTATAGCAACAGAATAACTATTAGACCCCGCCCAGTAAGCATACTAACACACATACATACTAGTCTTACACAAACAACAAATATCCTAGCAGAACAGACTATGGGCCAAAATTAGTACCTTCGGCCCACTAAACACAATGAGGAAACTCACCTCGAATTGTTGAATCACATTGATAAATCCCTGACTGCTGGTCTGACGAATCCCCAAGCTATCAATATCAAATAACACCCAATTAACAATTGGATTCAATTCTATATCCTTCAACCACTCTTAGGGTAAAAATATGATTTTACCCCTTACCTGGTTTGGTCCAAGACTAAGGCCCAAATTTTCAATCTAAAAGGCCCAAAAACCATTTATCCTAATAAGGCCCACATATGGCCCAATTTTCCAAATTGGGCCCAAATCCGTACATGGAACTTACCCTAAGGCCTATTAATTATTTCTAAGCCCACCTACTTGCATTCAAGTGGCCCAACAATTTCCAAAGTAACAAGTTCCAAAAGTTAGCCTAAACTTGAAGCCAAATCATGTGAGGCCCAATAGACTGAGTACATGGGCGTACTCAGCACATACGCACAACCTACTCGCTTGAAGGCTTGTACACTAAGCGTACTTGCTTAAACACCTAATATACTTACCTCATTCAGCCAAAACCTGATTTTTCCACTTAACCCTGGCAAAATTCCAGAATCTCAATCTGACTTCCTTGAGTTGGTAATGTAAAGTTGCCAACTTTATGTTCATGCATGTCTATATGAAGCTCTTAAGCTTATAAAGGAATTAATGAGGGATTTAATGCATGAACGTGTTCAAGAATGCCACAAAGCTTGCACCTTTATGCAAAAGAAGACCATATCAAGCTCATATATAAAAGGATAATCCCATAAAATGTTTTAACTCTTTAAACAACCCAAAAGGGACCAAAAGCATATCAAAAGAAACTATGAAGAGATCTACTCATTTATAATCCAAGATATGAACTTGATACCTCAAAGAGATAGCAACAAGTGGGATGATTCTGGATCTGTGGGATAATAATAATAATAATAATAATAATAATAATAATAATAATAATAATAATAATAATAATAATAATAATCATAATAATAATAATAATAATAATAATAATAATAATAATAATAATACCTCCGTCCCATATTTATTGTCCACTTTTGACTTTTGAAGTCTTTATTCTTTAACTTTGACCTTAAATATATTTGTCCTTGATATATAAAACTTAATGCAAAATTTATGAATGGATTGTATTTTAAATATTTTTTCATTGCTATAAATTTCAACGAGTAATACATAACACAAATAACAATATTTAAGGTCAAAGTTGATGAATAAAGACTTCAAAAGTCAAAAGTGGACAATTATAATGGGACGGAGGGAGTAATAATAATAATAATAATAATAATAATAATAATAATAATAATAATAATAATAATAATAATAATAATAATAAGGGAAATAAAGGAACATACCTGGATTCAAATGTTATACCAATCATTCCAACTCCTTGCCCTCCGAACCAACCTAAAACTAAAACTAAAAGGAGTAACTATAAACCTAAGTCTAAGTTAATAATCACAAAACTCCCCCATTATATAGATCATATACAACACACATAATAACACATAAAATTCAAGTAGTAACTCACACATTACTTACAATCTACCACATAAAATACCCTAGCATATTCTTAACCACTGTGACTAGAACTTCCATTCGAGAGGCTATTCTCTAGTAGAACACATCATCCGATCACACTTCCCTCTAAAAGGCTATTTATGATCATACATAATGCTGATGGATTAAGGTTTGTAAGCTCATAAACAAATTGATATAAACTTACAAATAGAAGCAAAGTTCTTTTTAGGTTGCCCTCATAACTAGAAATAATATTAAGAGAAAGAGAGAAAGAGAGAAAGATAGATAGAGAGGGAGAGAGAGAGAGTGAGAGAAACGATTAGTTAATATATTATGTGATTAATATATTAATTGAAAATAGATGGTTAATCTGTTAATTTGTTATGTGATTAATAAATAAACATGAGATTAATAGTTACATAATTGATTTGTTAATATATATATGGTTAATAAGTTAATAAGAAATTAGTTAGAATTGACTCATTGTTAATCAAAATTAATCTGGAATTAATTAGGGATTAATTGGAACTAATTAAATATGCAAGGGGTGAATTATACTTGTTCAACAATTGAACAAATGAGGCAATTATAGAACCACCCAAGGGTGGATAGTTTTAGGAGCACTTCTAGGGTTTCCAAAAGCCTCTTGCGTGCTAATAAGGAAAAGATTTAAATTGTGATTAAATCTATTATATAATTAATTCAATCTAGCTTAGCCTGCAAGTTACCTAAAAATACAAATAGGACCCCGTGGGAATTAAACTTTGGGGATACCTTTACCTACAAGCTTAGGAATGAAATTTCTATCCATCTCCTCTCTCTCCTCTTTATTCTAGGGTTTCTAGGGTTTTGGGTGTGAGTCATTAGAGGCATCATACTTTTGGTGCTAGATTTCCAAGACCAACAACTACAAGGGATTGAAGTGATTTATTTAATATAACAAATAAGTGGTATGTAACCCTTTTAGTGTGAATTTCGATTTCATGTAGGGTTCACTAGTTTTGTTGTTCAATAGTATGTTTCTACAGTAATGTTAAGACATATATCCAATAGTTTGCATTTACCCTTAAGAGTATAAGGATTATTCTGTATTTTTATATGTAAAACCTATCGGTGGTATCGGAGCATTTGGTTGTCCAACAATTGATAATGCATTAATTGAACCTGAACAAAACCGATTGGAGTTTGACATAATTGTCATTCTGTTGCAGCTCCATGACATGGGCAGCTCTGTGCCATGTTGTGGGGATCTTCTGATCCGTGTTTTTTCCCTTCTTCCAAGATGTGGGCAGCCCTCTGCCATGTTGTGGGGAACTTTTTTTAGCAAGTTTTTTCTTGCTTAATTCAAATTAATTAGGATAATTACCTTAGTTAATATTATTTTAATTGTGTAAAATTTGAATAATTAAATATTTAACTAGTAATCTGAAATATTAAATCTTGAATTAGTGAACTATTCTAAATGATTTAATTAAAACATAAAGATAAATCATAAACGCTACAATATTAAATGTTTAATTTCGATAACTAATATTTAAACCTTGTGTTTTAAAAAGTTTTACAATACACCTTATACATATCATTAAACATTAATTGTTATATGTATAAGATAAAGTCATTTGAATCGCTACAAAGCCTCATTCACGAAGCCATACTATAAAGAGGGTATAAGGAAACAACATATAAAATGATCGTTGAATGAGTGTCTTTTGTTGGATTAGGTGTCTAAGCCCATAACTATAATTTGTATGTACTTGAATTGATAGTAGCACGGTCCTTTTGGGTTTCCCCCGAAACCTAGCAACTGGACAAGAAAATTATGAAAAGACAGAGATTAATTTATTATAAGATTAATAAATTAATATAAATGATTTATTAATATGTTAAGAAAATAATATATTAATTAGAAATCTTAATATTTGATTAATAGTTAACCAGAAATTAAATGGAATTGATTTTGGGGTTAATTGTATTAATTATAAAGTATAAGCAATTATTAAATAGTTAGATGGAAGGTTTCAGAACCTCCTTAAAGTAGGTGGACAAAATTTGTAGGGGAAACCCTAATGATTTCGTCAAAGGGCCTTGGATAAGGCTTTTGGATAAGCTTGGGCCCTAAGCAAAGGAACACTAGGGTTTTTTCCCTTAAACCCTAGCTGCCTCAACTATGAAGGAACCTTCTGGCTCCTGATTTCCATCTGGATAAAGAAATGACACCACCAGTGCCATTGAAGAAAGAAGGCTTCGCATTCATGAAGTCCTTGTAGGAACCCTCCTTACGGCGTTCCTGGTTACCATCTTGATTCTGATTACTACCTCCTGAACCACCGGTGATTAACTGGGACATGGCAGCTGCCACTGCGGCGGTAACAGCTGTTTGAAATAATACGGGATCGATTTCAGGAGGAGGTGGCGGAGGGTTGTTGGAATTGGGTCTCTTCCTGGGAGGCATCTTGATCTAATAAGATCAAGAAAGAGAGAGGATGATAAGTCCTCTGAATTGAATCGAGAGATATGATAGATATTAATTCCAAATAAGCGATAAAGCAGGAAAGAGTTATTGAAGCATGTAAACTATCGCTAAGGAATAATCGGGGTTCTATACGCGAACGATGATTCGAGAAATACTCCCATAGTATTTCATGGTTTGCTACGATACTGGCTCGATGTTTGTGGTATTAAGGTAAGTTTTAGGCATGCCGCATACCACAGTCACTCCCAAGCACATGTTGGCCGTGTCTCGAATGAATATAGTTGGCCAGGCTATATTGATCCTAGACACGACTACATAACTGCCCAGGTTTAACTGCAATACACAACACCCATTTACTTATGTTTTGTTCTACTTATAGTTACGAATCTCAACGGTTCGGTATACTTGTATACTTTTGAAAATACTTGTAGTTTGAAGATACTTTTATGTTAGAGCACTTAGGCCCCTTAGTGTTTATAGTTTTATACCATGTAAGGTTTGGTATACTTTATTCACTATAAACAAGGGCTCTGATACCAATCTGTCACACCCCGAAAACCGAAGGCGGAAACATTTCCGGGGTTGACTCCACGTTGAGTATCAAATCCAATGTACATAGTAAGTAAAGTGAAACAAACATTACATTACATATTAAAAGTTTTACAATTTGTTTCAAAAGACACAATTTATACAGTTGTGATACATAATATAGATATAATCAAAATGAACGAGCCTTGCACGCACACGATCCTGAACCAAGTAAGTCTTCGGGTACCTGTACTATCGTTGACCTGAGAACACAAGCAGTTTGAAAATCAGCATAACGCTGGTGAGTTCATAAGTAGTTTTGTTTTGTGAAAATGTTTATGTTTCCTTTCTGTTTCTGAAAATGTAACACACACCAAGAAAATCCCATATTTTCTTAAAAGTTGGTTGTTGTATCACAAAAGTAAAGTATAGTTTGATTATCCACTTCATTGTTCTATTCCTTTTATGTACCAGTGTATTCCCAGGAAAGTCCTGTACTTTCCTAAATTGTTAGTTACTGTAAAAGATGTAATGTTATACAATTGGTTACACTTTTCTGTTTAAGTATATGTTACCCAGGAATGCCCCATGCTTTCCCGTATGTTGGTTTTCAATGTGAAAGATGTATTCTGTTAAACCTGGTTATGTACAAAGTTTCCCCAGGAAGGTCCCATACCTTCCTAAATGTTGGTTATCATATGTAAAAGATGTAAAAGATGTAAACTGAATCCTGGTTATCTGTAAAAAATGTAGTAAGTGGTTCATTATTACTATAAGTAAATCTCTGTTATCCTAGTTGCGAGTTCCATAACCATACTAAAGACTAAACCTGTGGCAATAAGTAGTCCACAGCCTTGTGGCAATAAGTAGTCCACAATCCTTATGACTTTCGTCACCCATGAATCATTTCGGTTCGGCTGTAGCTAGCAGCCAGGTGTGGGGTAGTCAGCCCCGTATAGATCTATACACTCAAGTCACGCTCTCTAAATTCCAGAGATTCTGGTTACGGGTGTAGTCCTCCACTCGCGTATCTCTGTGGAGTGTTCGCCGAGGACGTGTCTCCAATCATACGGAATAACAAATTTACTAGTAATAATAGGATAATCCTCCATTCGCGTATCTCTGTGGAATGTTACCGAGGACAAGACAGTGTACGAAATATATTGTTCATGTGTTGTAAAATCATGCTTTTAACTGATAAAATGTGGAAACCATTTGTGAAATATATAAAACATAACAGTTTATAACACCCATTTCACAAATAAATGTTTAAATGATATGTGTATTCTACTAGTTATCAGTTGTGTATATCAATATTAAAAGCATATGAAATGTGAAACACACACATGAAAATAAGTTTTGAGTACAAGAAAACCCTTGCACTTTGCTTGTGTTCCCCCCCCCTGAAAACATTGAAAAACAGTGAAAAAGGTAGGGGTATGAACTCACTGGACTCGGGAATGTGTCGGTTTTGGATACTAGGTGTTGGTTCGGGGATTGTTTACTCGCGATGTCCCTATGTGAAATGAAATAATGTCCATATATACAATTAGGGATACATTCACTGATCATATGGAACATTACACTCCAACGAGGTTAAACACCTCAAAATGAGCGTTTGGAGTGACCCGGGTGACATCTTTGGACGTGTAATGGCACTAGGGACTTAGGACTTGAGTTTACTCCCCAAGAGTACACATTTTAAGGAGTTTACAGCCACATAACACATCCACACATGAGTTTACGGCCGTAAACTCATGTTGGTGTGATTTTTGGGTGTTTAATGGCTTAAATGGACATGGGGATTGTTGGAATGGATTGCTAAAATGCCTTGGAATGAATTTAATGTAATTATACCACAAAGAAGGGAGTTTACGGCCACCACCTTGGAGTTTACGGCCGTAAACTCACCTATGGCTAAGAAAAATGGTTTTAAACTACAAAGGACAATCACATGTGATTCTAGTTAATTTTCCAAGCCTTGTTATGAATTTAGAACACCATTAAACATACTTTTGGGAGTTTACGGCCTAGAGGCATGTTCTATGGCCGTAAACTCTCTTATACTCATGAGAAGTTAGTTTTTGATGCTTAAAAACAATCACATGTGATTCTAGAATTTTATACAAGCCATTTGAGTGAATTTGATGCATCCTTTAACAAGTTTTATGAGTTTACGGCCAAGAGTATGTTCCTAGGCCGTAAACTCCTATAAATGACATTTTTGATGTGTTACAAACCCTTAAACTATTTTTAGATGCATCTAGATTTTACCACAAAGCCATTGGTTGAGTTTCAAAGCATTTTGACATGTTTTAAGGCACTAAATCTCCATTTAAGAGGAGTTTATGGCCCAAGAATATGTCTTGGCCGTAAACTCACTTTTATCCCCCAAAAATCATGTTTAAAGTGTTCCAAGTCTAGATTAGCAAGCCTTAAGGTCATATCTAAGTCCCAACTATGATTTGGAAGGGTTTAAGTTCATGAAAACCCCATTTACATGAGTTTACGGCCCAAGCTTATGCCTTGGCTGTAAACTCCTTCAAATGGCTCAAAAATCCATGTTTTAAATGTTATAGGTCCTGTCCATGAAGTCATTAAGCCATACCTAAAGTCCAAAATTGCTTAGGTGGGGATTTAGGGCTTAAAAACCCATGTTATATGAGTTTACGGCCCATGAAGGCTCCATGGCCATAAACTCATGAATATGGTTTTAATTCATGCTTTGAACTCGAATTTGAAGGCTAAGAAGGTTACAATACAAGCTAGGGAAAGTACCTTAGAGATTTGAGGCCTTAAATTTGAGATTTGGACCTTAATTCTAGCTTGAGGAGAGAGGTTGTGAGAGTTTAGTGAGAAATTGGCCAAAGGCTTCAAATGAAGTCTTAAAACACTTTATATATTGTTTGGGAATTGGACACGACAGAATTCTACCCGATACCGACGTTAAGTGGGGCTTTTGGTCATACCCGACCAAATTGTCATGACTCGATATGGTTGATTCTATAATTATTCCGATCACTAAAGTGGGGTGTTAAAATGATTTCTAAATGTATTAAGACACCCATTAAGTCATTTTAGGTTGATATAAACTAATGACTTAATAAAATGGCGAAATCGAAAACAAATTTGAATTTGACGTTTGGTTGATCAAATTGGATTACAAGTTGAGGTACAAGAAGTGATATGAAATTTCGGGTTGTTACAATAGTTGAATTGCAAATTAGGGTTTATAGCCAATAAAACCCTAAAAGGCCATGTTTTCGTTTTTTGGGTTTGGGTTTGAGGGCTTTTCGAAAAAAAAACCCTAGCCTCCATAAACCCTAATCGAAATTAGTGTTAGGGTTTTGAAAAACCCTAGCCACCTCCATTTGAATTTCGAAATTACCTCAACTTTTTAGGGTTTCTTGTTTGGATAATTGTTGCTTAATTGGATTAATTGTATAATTATCCTTTACCCTAAAATTTCGAAATTTAGAGGGTTCAGGACTAGGATCAAATTAATTGTTTAATTTAATTAGATAACCCTCCCAAGATTTAATAAATTTATTAAAAGTTAATTAATAGATAATTATTAAATCTAGTTTTGGTTTATTTTAAATTTAAAATGTAATGGTTTAATTATCAAAATTTTATATAAACCTTAAAGTTTTAAGAAGTTTAAAACACACCTTATACATATTATAATTAAAAGTTAAATATTATATATGTATAAGAATTCATCAGTCGAATCGCTAGTATGGCTCATTCACGAAACTAGTCTATAAGGGGGGGGGGGGGGTATAAGGAAACTGCCTATCAAATGGTAGTTGAATGAGTCTCCACTCTCACCCACTACTTCGTTGATTGGTGGAGGGTCGTTAGCAGAACGGATTCGATAGGACAAGTTAAACTCATTAAAAGTATAATGCTATTAACAAATTACTAGAACATTATTTTTATAAAATCCTAACTATAGTTATTTTAGGCAAAATGTGAATAGTATGCTAACCCATGAAATTGCACATTATACTTTATTAGGCGTTAGTGGAGCGTGTATGGTTAACCAACACACTAATAGGAACTAATAAAGACTTGTAATGGGTATCTCATAATTATCATTATTGATGGAGCGTGTGTGGTTTAGCGGCACGTCAATAGATATGATAAAAGACAATGAGGTTACCAAGCACATTTTCAGGGTTATTCAGATCTTGTTTGTGGTCCTCGGTATCTATCACACCCCAAAACCAAGAATGGCGGAAACGTTCTGGGGCGGAGGAGGTCATGTATAGTATCACAACACAGAATAAAAGTAAACAAGTAAACAACATCATCCATTGCATTAAATATATAATTTTAATACAAGTGTGTTCTATATAGTTTATAAGACACCAAAAATGTAATTCAAAACATAAGATGAGTCTTGAATGCGCTCTGTCTTCTCAAAAGCTGGCACGATACCTGTCTACTGATGACCTGAGAATACAAGTTATTTTGAAAGGGTTTATCAGCATTAAAGCCGGTGAGTTCATATGTATTTTAGTGTCATTGTTTGTATCAAAATGTTTGAAACAGTGTTTGAAGTACGAGTTTGTAAACGTTTGTAGTAAAAGTATGTGAATGTTTGTAAATGTTTGTAACTCCTAGAAAATCCTATATTTTCTACCAAAAGTAGCCTTCTACCAAGGCACAAATGTTATGTATGTTTGTTTCTTGTAAAAGTGTATAATTTTCCCAAGTGTAACTATCATTATCAAAAAATAGTTTGCACATTATTGTTTAAGTGAAGTGATCACAAAATAAATGTAAAGGGTAAATTAATGTAGTACTGTAGTGTTGTATTATAATGACTACTGCTGTACTAACTATCTTAAACCGGATTTATATTAAGGTATTATGTGATTAATTGTACCATGCTATCGACTATGAACACGACGATGTAAGACGTCAAAAGTAATGACATTTGGCACCAGAAGAACTGCATGTCCCACTGTAGCTAGTAGCAAGGTGTAGGATAGTCCATCCAGTATAAATCTATACGCAAAATCATGCTCTCCCTCCAGGAGATTCTGGTTACAAATCGGGCCATGGCAGTGAATACATGCTCCGAAACAGTGGATCACGTTTATGTTATGGTATACTTGTATATGTAATGTATGTACTAGTGTAGTGAATGTATTGTTTCTCATGATAGTATCATTGTATAGTTTCTCAAAATAGTATCGCCGTATAGTTTCTCATCATAGTAAGTATTGACTCATGAATGAACTGACTCTTTGTATGCTTCATTGAACTAGTAGTAATGAGTAGTATATCCCTAACTATGACTATTATAGTTACTAGAAGAATCGTTTGTATGACTGAATGTATTGAACTGAGAGAAAAGTCTTTATATCTATACATATATACATAATTTATAACTAAGGATCCAACGACACTCGGACAAACAGTTGGACACTCTAAGTCCACAACCAAACAAGGAACAGGAAATAAAGTGAGTTGGCAGTCCTAAGTCCTTTGATCCTTACTTTATAACTATATATGTAATAGACATGGTTTTAACAATATATAAGTTTAAAAGTTGTAATAGAAAAGGTTTGATACATAAAAGTGAGTTTATTAAAGAGTTTAACATGTAAAAGACTTTGATAAGCAGTTTGAAGTCATTTGTTTAGAAAAAACAGTTTGAAAGTATAATAAATCCATATGTTTGATAGTTATTAATCACATGTGATTGATATAATAACTATGATATTCAACTTGTATTCCCCCCCCATGAAGGCATTTAAAATCATTTAAAAGGTTGATTAAGGGGTATGAACTCACCTGTAGTGAGTGGATTGTATGGAAGTATTGGACAAGGTGCTAGGTGTCAAGTGAAGAATTGAACACACACAATGATCCTATTAACATATAAAGACATATGTATACATCTAATTAGTGATTATAACACTAATTTTAGTGAGTATAAACACCCTAAAGTATGGAAAACACTTTGGTTTAAGTGTTAGAAGGCCATTGGGTTGCATCAAAGGGATGTATGCCCTCTCAAAGAAGTTTATGGTCCAAATGGTAACAACTCATGAGTTTACGGCCCATGGTAATTTCCCCATGAGTTTATGGCTGTACACTAATGGTATTAAGTACCATTTTGTGTTTTGAGGTCTTATAAGTCATAAATAAGTATCCCTACTTCAAGTCTAAGCCTTAGGAAGTCATGCTGGCACAATTTCACCTCTTTATAGAGTTTATGGCCCATGGACCATTCCTCACGGGTTTACGGCCGTAAACTCTATGTGTTCTTGGTCTTTTTGATGCTTAAGGTCCTAAACACTTCAAGGAAGTGATCTAGACTAGTATGCTAGGCTAAGGAAGGGACTAGGGTTCACTTTGCCCCATCTATTAGGGTTTACGGCTCAAGAGCATGCCTCGGCCGTAAACACCTTTGATCTTGCGTTTTTTTGTGTTTTCTAGTTGAATAAGAAGTGAAACAAGCCTTATAACACTCTAGAGTAAGAATACTTACAATAAAGGGGATTGTTTGGGTGTTTAAGGTCCAAGAACACTAGTGTGTGTTCTTGGTGTTCTTGGTGTTTTGAAGAACACTTGAAGATCTATGTAAAAATGAAGAATTCATGGATAAAATGGTGTATAACAATTAGATGAAAAGTTATAATAACAAATCAAGTGAAGAAACACTTACGTTTTTGGAAGATTGGAAGAAGGGTGTGATGATACATGAGAGAGAAGTTAGGAGTTCTTGAGTATGAAAGTTGGAGAATGAGAGAATGAAGAGTAAACTCATGCCTTAAGCATGAGTTTGCGTCTATGAGGGAGTTCATGGCCCAAACCCCATTTGTTTGGCCGTGAACACCTAACCAAGGTGTTGATTTATTTATTGTTACACCGATATCCTAGAAAATACTTCCTTTTATTTGTTCGTTTGAAGAATAATTATTAAAAACACTCAAACGGACTTTAAACCGACTAAAAAATAGCAGAAAAGTATTTGACTTTTATTTTAAGTGCTTGACTATAGGGTTTATACGAATGAAAATTTCAGGTTGTCACATCATCCCCCTGTTAGAGGGAATTTCGTCATGAAATTACAGTTTAAGAAAATAAGGTAGTTACAAATAACTAAGCAAATAGATGAGGATATTTTAATTTCATTTGATCCTCGCGCTCCCATGTGAATTCCGGTCCTCACTTGGCGTTCCAGCGAACCTTCACTATTGGGATGCGACTTTGCTTCGTCTGCTTGACCTCACAGTCCATGATCTCTACAGGTTCTTCCACGAAGTTGAGGCTCTCATTGATTTTGATATCGTCGAGTGGAATTACAAGAGTCTCGTCGGACAGACACTTTTTCAAGTTCGAGAGGTGGAATGTAGAATGTACGTTACTGAGTTCGTGGGGTAGATTGAGTTTGTAAGCTACAGGGCCGATTCGGGTAAGAATCTCGAAAGGCCCTATGTACCTTGGATTTAGCTTCCCATGCTTTACGAAGCGTATCAAGCCCTTCCAGGGTCATACTTTCAAAAGAACACGGTCTACCACCTGGAATTCCAAGGGTTTCCTTCGTTTGTCTGTGTAGCTTTTCTGTCGGTCTCTAGAGGCTTTCAATCGTTCACGAATTTGAACGAACTTCTCTGTTGTTTCCCAAATGATTTTCGGACCTGTGAGAGTACTGTCAGGAACTCGTCCTATAGCTAACTAGGTGTCACCCACCTCAGCCCAGCACAGAGGGGATCTGCACTTCCGGCCATAGAGGGCTTCAAATGTAGCAGCCTTGATGCTCGTGTGATAACTGTTGTTGTAGGAAAATTCGACAAGGGGTAAATTAAATGAGTATCCCATGCCTTCCCAAAATCAATCACACAGGCTCTCAGCATATCTTCCAGTGTTTGGATAGTTCTCTCACTTTGTCCGTTGGTCTGTGGGTGGTAGGTTGTACTCATGTACAGCCTCATCCCCAGGGAACTTTGTAGTGACTGCCAGAACCTTGTAGTGAACCTACTATCTCTATCGGAGATGATGGATATAGGGACACCATGCAATCGTACGATTTCCCTAATGTATGTTCTTGTAAGCTTCTCCATTTTATCAGTCTCTTTGATTGGTAGGAAATGCACGGATTTGGTCAATCTATCGACGATGACCCAAATGGTATCAAGTCCACCCGTTGTCTTGCACAACTTGGTTATGAAGTCCATAGTTATCCACTCCCATTTCCACTCCGGTATCTCCGGTTATTGAAGCAAGCCTGATGGTTTCTAGTATACGAGCTTAACCTTTGCGCAAGTAAGGCATTTACTCATGAAGGTAGCAATCTCTGATTTCATGTTAGGCCACCAGTAAAGCTTTTTATCTGAACCCGTGTGGACGGAATATCGAGTGTTGTGCGCCTCGGTCATGAGCAAGTCTCTAAAGCCACCATGTTTCGGTGTCCAAATCCAGTCCATGAGGAATAAGGCTCTGCTACCCTTGACTTCCAGATTCTTCTCCATCCCTTGCAGGGATTCACCCGCCACGTTTTCAGGTTTCAAGGCTTCAAGTTGAGCCTCCTTTATTTGTGTGGACAAGTGTGAATGGATAGTCATGCTTAATGATTTGACCCTTTGACTAGCATATTCTTTCTGACTTAGTGCGTCTGCTACTATGGTAGCTTCAGGATGATAACGAATTTCGCATTCGTAGTCATTGAGTAGCTCGACCCACCGTCGTTGTCTCATGTTGAGTTCCTTCTGATTGAATATGTGTTGTAAGCTCTTGTGGTCTGTAAAGATAGTGCTTTTCATACCATACAGATAGTGTCTCCAGATCTTCAGAGCAAACACAACTGCCCCCAGCTCAAGATTGTGTGTGGTGTAGTTGACCTCGTGTGTCTTCAGCTATCTCGAGGCATAGGCGATGACCTTACCTCGTTGCATCAGAACACAGCCGAGCCCCTGGTTGGATGCATCGCAGTATACAACGAAGTCTTCTATCCCTTCGGGGAGGGATAGTATCAGTGCGGTGCATAAGGCTCATTTCAGCGTTTGAAACGCTTCTTCTTATTTCTCTTCCCAGTCAAATGCCACGCCTTTCTGGGTCATTGTAGTAAGAGCTTTCTCAATCCGAGAGAAGTTTTGTATGAATCTGCGGTAGTAGCCAGCGAGACCTAGAAATTGACGAATTTCTGTAGGCGTATTTGTGCTGACCAGTTCTCAATGGCTTTAATTTTGGAAGGGTCCACATGGATTCCTTCTTCTCTAATCACATGTCCTAAGAATTCGACTCTTCGGATCCAAAATTCACATTTTGAGAACTTCGCATAGAGCTTGTCTGATCGTAAGGTTCTTAGAACTTGTCGTAGATGATCGCTATGCTCCTCCTTACTTCGAGAGTAGATCAGTATGTCATCAATGAAGACGATGATGAATTGATCCAAGTACGGACATCATACCTTATTCATTAAGTCCATGAATACTGCGGGCGCATTGGTCAATCAGAATAGCATCACCACGAACTCGTAGTGTCCATAATGAGTTCGAAAGGTTGTCTTCAGAACATTCTCCTCTAGCACTCGTAACTGGTGATATCCGGATCTTAGATCAATCTTAGAAAAGTAACTCGCCCCTTGCAGTTGCTTAAACAAATCGTCTATGCGAGGCAGAGGGTAACGATTTTTGACCGTCAGTTTGTTGAGTTATCTGTAGTCGACACACATACGAAATGATCCATCTTTCTTCTTAACAAACAAGACCGGTGCTCCCCAGGGTGAGAAGCTTAGCCTAATAAAGCTCTTGTTAAGTAGTTCGTTAAGTTGACCAGATAGTTCCTGCATCTCAGTTGGTGCTAATCGGTAGGGCGATTTGGCTACTGGGGCAGCTCTTGGGACTAAGTCGATTCTGAACTGTACTTGTCGTTGCGGAGGTAATCCGGGTAGTTCTTATGGAAAGATGTCGGGAAAGTCGCTCACTACCAGGATGTTCTTTAGTTCTTTCGTTTCTAGGCTCGTATCGACAATGTGAGCAAGGAATGCATGATATTCCTTACGTAGGTACTTCTGTGCTTGAATACTTGAGATGATACGAAGACTCGTGTTGGGTTTGTCTCCATAGATAATGAGAGTCTTTTTAGATGGAAGATTAAGGCGTACAACCTTTTCGTAACACATAATATCGGCACGATGAAGACTCAGCCAATCCATGCCGATGATGACGTCAAAGCTTTTAATCGAGACTGGCATGAGGTCGATTGGAAATGAATGGCTATCCAGAGTTAGGTTACATCCTATGTATATGTTATTAGTTCTCTCAGTCTTCCCATTAGCCATTTCTACAGTGAATGGTTCTTTAAGTGTGTGTGGTTTTTGTTTAAGCAGGTGAGAAAATTTATGATTTACGAAGCTTCTCTCCGCTCCACTATCAAACAGTATGCATGCATAAGAGTTATCGAGGAGAAACGTACCATTGACCACTGTAGGGTCGGCAACCGCTTCCTCATGGCCTATAGCCAAAACTCTTCCCACTCCACCGGCATTCCCCGCCTTCGGGCAGTTCCTTTTGTAGTGGCCCACCACGCCAGAACTGTAGCAAGCCTGGCACACACCAGCACCGGGGACTTGGGTGATCGGCCTTGCCTGAGATTTGTAGAAACGGACAGTGTGTCCTTTCTTGTTGCAGTTAGAGCACTGCATTTCCCGGCAGTGACCGTTATGGTGGAAATTACATTTGTTGCACTTTGGCAAACTTCCAGCACACTACCTTATTGGAGTAGCAGCGACAGGTACTATCGCAGCATGAATCGCCACGACCCTCTGCTTTTTAGCAGCTCTCTGCTTCTTCTTGTCATCCCAGAACTTCCGCTTGTTGTCGGCGGGTTTGGAGGGTTCTGAGATGGCTAGGGTTGTTGTCGATGACGGGGATTGGACTCCATGATCGATGAGCCGCTGTGCCAATCGTTTGGCACTGTCAAAAGTAGCAGGGTTTGAAGATAAGACATTTACCTGATACGAAAGCACCATCCTCCAGATGTACCTTTCGATTTTCCTTCCCTCAGTGGGAACCATGTTGGGACAGAGGGCCACCAGTTCGCTGAATCTGGCAGTATAAGCAACTATGTTGGAGCCCTTCATGGTTAGGCTCCATAGCTCCTGTTCCAACTTTGGGATTTCACCCTTTGGGCAGTACTCCTTAATCATGAGGTCTTTCAGAGTTTCCCAGCCCATGTCATTTGCCACTATGAGAGTTAGTGACTTGACATGGTCATTCCACCATGTTAGGGCTTTCTCTTCGAAGGTGCACGCAGCAAATTTAACTTTGCTCGCGGCAGGGTAGGAGCAAATCTCGAAGATCGACTCCGTCTTCTCGAACCATTGCGAGAGGGCAATGACTCCGCGAGTCCCTTTGAAGGACTTTGGCATGCAGTTAGTGAAGTCCTTGTAAGAGCACTCTCTCGAGCGCACAAGGATTTCACCTTGAGTAGAATGAACCGGCGTTCCACCTCCGCTGGCACCGGTGGAGTGATACTGAGCCAAGGAAGTTGGCACTGCCTCCAGCTACTGCAACATTCAGATCTGTCGTATCGATTACTAGAGGATGTGGTTGTGGAGGTGGAGGATTACGCCTTGTTGATTTGCGAGGAGCCATCCTTCAACTATAAGTTTATAAATATGAACAGGATAGTTAGAGTCAATTGTAAGTATAGTGAGGGTGTTCCCTGGGCTAAATCGCCATAGTCCAACAGTTGAATCAGTGTATGTTTTGAAATAGCAGTATAGTAAGAGAGTAGGGAAACACAAGAGTATAGATTTTTCTAACAGATTAGATAACTGTCAATATTATAGGTATTATTGATGTAACAAGTTCGGGGAAAAATCACCTAACAGTAGGTCTTAGATCAAACCATAAGGGAAAAAGTTGACAGTTTTAGAAGTCTAGTTAAAGTGCTTGGAAGATAGGAATATTTTACAGACAAGTGTTACTTAGAGCATAATTAGGGAAGGCTATTCCTTGGATCAAAAGAAAAGATGTACTAAACATCTTCTACCGGCGATGGGCATTCCTCGGGCGAACCCTCAGATCTGCGAGTTGACGAACCACTTCTTGAAGGTGTCGCTCATGAGCCCTCTGGTGAACTCGATGTTTTATGACTTCAGCTCGGGAGGCAGCTAGCTATTGCTGCAGAGTCTCATTGGTTCTCCTGGTCCTTTCCATATTCTCTTCGAGGCGACGAATGCGGACCGTGTTGACACCAGAGTTGGCATCAATTTCCATGATTCGGTCGATGGCTGCTTGACATTCTGAGTAATCCTACGGACCATGATAGGTAGGACTCGGCCAGCCGAGCCACCCTCGCTTATGTTGTAAAAGCTTCGGTCCCCGTTGTAGGGTAAGGGTTAACCCTGTTCGTTACTCCAGCAATTCAAGTTTATTGCCCACAAGGGTGTGGGACCTTTAAACGCAGGTCGGGGTTTAGATTTGTAGCTTGACCCTCTTGGGGTAGGTTGTTGACTTCAAGCTCGGAGTCAGAACCATCTGAGAAGCCTTCTGCGAGGTGATCATCCAAAGGGAATGGATACTCATCTTCGGGCTCCTCTTCAAGCCATCATGCATTGCCGTGGTGTGGAAAGTACAGGTCGCCATGATGATGGAATCCAGTCATGATATCTACACGAGAAAAGGGGTATAAGAATCTTATATAAATAGGCGTACTACTTAAAATAATTATAAGATGATCTTTACCAATTACTTCAATACTTGCATAATGCATACCAGTTATATGTATTTAATATAGGATAGGCCTTCGAATAAGTGAACCTAACTCTAAACCCATAACCAAACAAGGAACATGGAGTAAAGCAAAGATCACAAATTCTAAGTCTATGACATCCTAGATACACATAACTTCAACGTATCCACTTAGCAACCATTGACCTACCAGTAAAGACATTTTTAGTTCTCAGACAAGTAATTATAGTAACACAAAATACTCCTATAGTATTTTAGACTTATGTTTTGTTCTAATGTTTTCATTGTAGTAGTGTTGGTAAGTTTTTAGACTTGTTGCCATATCACAACCATTCTTGGGCATATGCTAATCATTCCTCGGACTAGCATAGTTGATCAGGCGATGCCACTCCTAGGATTGACCATACATCCCCGAGCTTACTTGTGATATTCAATAATCGTAATACCTTTGTTTTTGTCATTGTGACACTGATTTTAGTATGAATGCAGATATGTATACTTAGTTAAATATTTTATTATTTTAAAATATAAACTCATGGTTAGAGTATTTTAATTCCGTTGTGTTTATAGTTAGTATATCTTTTATGGGTTGATATACTAGATTCACTATAAACGATGCTTTGATACCAATCTGTCACACCCCAAAACCAAGAACGGTGGAAACGTTCTGGGGCGGAGGACATCATTTATAGTATCACAACACAGAATAATAGTAAACAAGTAAACAACATCATCCATTGCATTAAATATATAATTGTAATACAAGTGTGTTATGTATAGTTTATAAGACACCAAAAATGTAATTCAAAACATAAGACGAGTCGTGAATGTGCTCCGTCTTCTCAAAAGCGGGCATCGGTACCTATCTACTGATGACCTGATAATACAAGTTATTTTGAAAGAGTTTATCAGCATTAAAGCTGGTGAGTTCATAAGTATTTTAGTGTCATTGTTTGTATCAAAATGTTTGAAACAGTGTGTGAAGTACGAGTTTGTAAACGTTTGTAGTAAAAGTATGTGAATGTTTGTAAATGTTTGTAACTCCTAGAAAATCCTATATTTTCTACCAAAACTAGCCTTCTACCAAGGCACGGATGTTATGTATGTTTTTTTCTTGTAAAAGTGTATAATTTTCCCAAGTGTAACTATCATTATCAAAATATAGTTTGTACATTATTGTTTAAGTGAAGTGATCACAAAATAAATGCAAAGGGTAAATTAATGTAGTACTGTAGTGTTGTATGATAATGACAATTGATGTACTTACTACCTTAAACCGGATTTATATTAAGGTATTATGTGATTAATTGTACCATGCTATCGACTATGAACACGACGATATAAGACGTAGAAAGTAATGACATTTGGCACCTGAAGACCTGCAGGTCCCACTGTAGCTAGCAGCAAGGTGTAGGATGGTCAATCCAGTATAGATCTATACGCAAACTCACGCTCTTCAGGAGATTCTGGTTAAAAATCGGGCCTTGGCAGTGAAGACGTGCTCCGAAACAGTGGATCACATTTATGTTATGGTATACTTGTATATGTGATGTATGTACTAGTGTAGTGAATGTATTGTTTCTCATGGTAGTATTGTTGTATAGTTTCTCATAATAGTATCGTTGTATAGTTTCTCATCATAGTAAGTATTGACTCATGAATGAACTGACTCTTTGTATGCTTCATTGAACTAGTAGTAATGAGTAGTATATCCCTAACTATACCTATTATAGTTACTAGAAGAATCGTTTGTATGACTGAATGTATTGAACTGAGATAAAAGTCTTTATATCTATACATACATACATAATATATAAATAAGGATCCAACGACACTCGGATAAACAACAGGATACTCTAAGTCCACAACCAAACAAGGAACAGGAAATAAAGTGAGTTGGCAGTCCTAAGTCCTTCGATCCTTACTTATATAACTATATATGTAATAGACATGGTTTTAACAACATATAAGTTTAAAAGCTGTAATAGAAAAGGTTTGATACATAAAAGTGAGTTTAGTAAATAGTTTAACATGTAAAAGAGTTTGATAAGCAATTTGAAGTCATTTGTTTAGAAAAACAGTTTGAAAGTATAATAAATCCACATGTTTGATAGTTATTAATCACATGTGATTGATATAATAACTATGATATTCAACTTTGTATCCCCCCCCCTATGAAGGCATTTAAAATCATTTAAAAGGTTGATTAAGGTGTATGAACTCACCTGTAGTGAGTGGATTGTATGGAAGTATTGGACAAGGTGCTAGGTGTCAAGTGAAGACTTGAACACACACAATGATCCTATTAACATATAAAGACATATGTATACATCTAATTAGTTATTATAACACTATTTTTAGTGAATATAAGCACCCTAAAGTATGTAAAACACTTTGGTTTAAGTGTTAGAAGGCCATTGGGTTGCATCGAAGGGGTGTATGACCTCTCAAAGAAGTTTATGGTCCAAATGGTAACAATTCATGAGTTTACGGCCCATGGTCATTTCCCCATGAGTTTACAGCTGTAAAGTCATGGTATTAAGTACCATTTTATGTTTTGAGGTCTTATAAGTCATAAAGAAGTATCCTTACTTCAAGTCTAAGCCTTAGGAAGTCATGGTGGCAAAATTTCACCTCTTTATAGAGTTTACGGCTCATGGACCATTCCTCATGGGTTTACGGTCGTAAACTCTATGTGTTCTTGGTCTTTTTGATGCTTAAGGTCCTAAAAACTTCAAGTAAGTGATCTAGACTAGTATCCAAGGCTAAGGAAGGGACTAGGGTTCACTTTGCCCCATCTATTAGGGTTTACGGCTCAAGAACATGCCTTGGCCGTAAACACCTTTGATCTTGTGTTTCTTTGTGTTTTATAGTTGAATAAGAAGTGAAACAAGCCTTATAACACTCTAGGGTAATAATACTTACAATAAAGGAGCTTGTTTGGTGTTTAAGGTCCAAGAACACTAGTGTGTTTTCTTGGTGTTTTGAAGAACACTTGAAGATCTAAGTAAAAAAATGAAGAATTCATGGTTGAAATGGTGTATAACAACTTGATGAAAGGTTATAATTACAAATCAAGTGAAGAAACACTTACATTTTTGGAAGATTGGAAGAAGGGTGTGATGATACTTGAGAGATAAGTTAGGAGTTCTTGAGTATGAAAGGTTGAGAATGAGAGAATGAAGAGTAAACTCATGCCTTAAGCATGAGTTTGCAGCCATGAGGGAGTTCACAACACTAACGAAATTTGTTTAGACGTGAACACCTAACCAAGGTGTTGATTGATTTATTGTTACACTGATATCCTAGAAAATACTTCCTTTTATTAGTTCGTTTGAAGAATAATTATTAAAAACACTCAAACGGACTTTAAACTGGCTAAAAGTTAGCAGAAAAGTATTTGACTTTTATTTGAAGTGCTTGACTGTAGGGTTTGTACGAATAAAAATTTCGGGTTGTCGCAGTATCCTAGTCACAAATAGAGGATCATAATCCGAGATTAAAGCATGTCATTGAATAGTTTCAATGTATCTCTAAAGGATTAGGAATTTCACTTCATTCCGTCAAAATGGTGGAATTGGTGAATCGTCATTCACCTACCTTTATGAAATCTTCATATTTGGATCCTAACCTTAATATTATATTTTTGGGTTATTATATTAAGTTATCTTAAAATCTAACTAAAACAATCTTTCTTTTTCAGATGTCTACTCCTGGAAACTCTTGCGCTTCATCATCCTCCAACCAAGGTTTCTCTTTGCACTCCATTTGCTCCAGAGTCATTATGGATGGTACAAACTATAACGACTAGATGTGTAACATAAAATGGCACTTCGATTTGAGGACAAAGAGTATGTCCTTGAGAAGGAGCTCAAAGATCTTGATGAAACCAAAGCCACTCCCGAAGAGTATGCTGCCTACAAAAGCATTATGATGATGCAACCAAAGTGGCTTTAATCATGGTCGCAACCATGTCCCCAGAACTGCAGAGGTACTATGAGGACTACTGGCCTTTTGAGTTGAAGAAGGACCTTATGGAAAAGTACCATAACCGAGCTCATCAAGAAAATTTTAAGGTAGTCAAGTCACTTATGGCACGCAGGATAAAGGAAGGGGACTCGGTTGTTAGTTATACGCAAAGAATGCAATGCTACATAGAGGTCTTGAACTCACTGCCCGATTGTTTTGTTTAGTTCATCTTAACTTACCATTTGAACAACAACGAGTAGACATTTGCATAGTTGCATAACTTGTTGCAGACAGCCAAGGTCGGGATAAAGGGTAAAAGTATAGCCTCCACTCCTGCTAGTACCCTCGTCTTGGCTATTAGACAGGGAAAGGGGGAAAAAGAGGAAAGGTCCCCCGAAGTAAAATTGGAAGGGCAAGACCCAAGTTGGGTCATCTGGTAGTGGCCCAAAGGCCAAGCCCAATACTGTCATTCCCCATGCTCCTGATCCAAAGGATGTCGATTGCTTTTATTGCAATGACAAGGGGCACTGGAAACGAAGTTGCCCGAAGTATCTACAGGACATTAAAGATGGAAAGGTGAGCCGTCTTCAGTAGGTATTTACACTATTTCTTCTAATAACACATTATCTTCTCGTTCTAGGGTCCTTAACACAGGATGTGGCCTACACATCTGTTTTGATTTGCAGGGGCTAAAAGTAAGTAAGGAGGTGGAGCGAGGAAGGACAAACTTGATCATGGGAGACAGAAAGTCTTCACCAGTGACCAAGATCGGAGTTTGTCAACTTTAGCTTAATAATTATGTTAGATTAGATTTATTGAATTGTTGCTATTCGTCGGAGATGACGAGAAACATTATTTCATTTCATGCATTCTTCTAAGAAGGTTTTAAGTATTCTTTTAATGATTTGAATGCTTCAATTTTCGTTTATATGAATGGCGTTTTTGTATTTGAAGATTTACCTTGTGATGGTGTGTATGAAACAGTGACTTGTGTTGATAGCTTAGATAATATTCTGTTTAACATTGACTTGTGTAATAGTGTAGACAATGCGTGCTTGTGGCATTGTCGTCTTGGACAAATTAACAAGAAATGCATAGCCCAACTCCAAAAGGATGGAGTGTTGGAATCAATTGATCTAAAATCAGATGATATGTGTGAATCTTGTCTTTTAGGAAAGATAACAAAACCACCTTTCATGGGATCCTATGAAAGAGGTGAAGGTCTGTTGGACCTCATACACACAGATGTGTATGGACCCTTTAGATCAACCACAAGGGATGCTAATTGATTCTATGTGACTTTCACTGATGATTATAGCAGATATGGTTATATCTACTTAATCAAGCATAAGTCATAAACCTTTGAAAAGTTCAAAGAGTTTAAACATGAGGTCGAGAATCAATTGGTCCAGAAGATAAAGGTACTTAGATCCGATAGAGGCGGAGAGTATCTTAGTATCAAGTTCAACGACTATCTAAAGGAATGTGGAATAGTTTAACAATTAACTCCTCCTAGGACACCATAATTAAATGGTGTGGCTGAGAGGCATAATCAGAACTTGTTAGACATGGTTCATTCTATGAAGAGTCGTGTTTCACTTCCTATTCATTTCTAGGAGTGAAGATGAGTTCAACATGTATATCAAGGCTAGTAGGAGTATAGTAACTTTTCTGGTGTTATATGTCGATGACCTATTACTCATTGGTAATGACTTTCCAACCGTGAAAGTTGTTAAGTCTTTGTTTGGAAAGTGTTTTGCCATGAAAGACCTTGTAGAAGTTGCCTATATTCTTGGGATTAGAATATTGAGAGATAGAAAGAAGAGACTAGTTGGACTTAGTCACAGCATATACTTGGACAAGGTACTGAAGAGGTTTAGTGTGGAAATTTCTAAGAAGGGAGAGTTACCTATCTAGAGCAATACAAAATTGAATAAGACTCAATGCTTGAGTACAGATCAGGAAATATTTGACATGAGTCATGTACCATATGCTTTCGTTGTTGGATCGATCATGTACGCTATGACATGTACTCGCCCTGATGTGGCCTTTACTTTGAGCATGTAAGTCTATCAAGAAATCCGAGTAGAGCTTATTGGATAGTGGTTAAGACTATACTCAAGTATTTACGAAGGACAAAGGACTGGGTCCTTGTACTTGGTGGCAATGATACTTTGATAATAGATGGTTACAATGATGCCAACTTTCAAACGGATCGAGACAACTTCCGTTCTCAATCTGGCTAGGTATTTCTACTGAATGGAGGAGCAGTTAATTGGAAAAGTTCCAAGCAAGATACAGTAGCTGATTACATTTGTGAATCAAAATATATAGCATCAAGTGAAGCGCCGAAAGAAGTAGCTTGGTTGAGGAACTTGATCGGAGATCTCGGAGTTGTTCCAACCCTTCAGGAGCCTATGGAACTATTATGCGGTAATGAAGCAGCGATTGCTTTAAGGAACCCAAAGATCATGGTAAAACTAGACATATCGACAAAAAGTACCATTTCATCAAACATAGTGTAGAAGAAGGCCACCTTGTCATAAAGAGGGTATCATCTAAGGATAACTCAGCAGACCCCTCACAAAGGGATATTCAGCATGCTCAGAGCATTAGACTGAGAGATGATATTAGTTTTAGCAGTTAGATTAGTTTTATTCTAAAACTTGTAACAAAGTAAATGTAATTGACTTTTGGTGATTAAATAAATAAGTATTATTTATGAGTTTGTTTACTGCTTTCTATCAATTGTTTATTATCGTGTTTCATATTTTGCATGTTTTTACTTCCCAAATAATATGATTATTCAAAATCCATAGTTGCTCATACTTTTGGGAGTAAGTAGTGAATTAAGATTTTCATGAATTGGATTGCAAACTGTCTAAGGGAGTTAGACATGGTAATAGAATTGTTGTAATGTTCATAAGTACTCAGAAATGAAGATTTGGGTATTGGATAAACCCTTTCTCAGAGTATTACTTCATGGAATCCATCACGAGTATACTGAGACGATATTATATTATAATCTTGAAACAAATATATATGAGCTAGAATTTACAAGTCAGTTATACATTGGTGATACGAAAACACATTAGTAACTTGGTGTTATAAAACGTATTGTCATGTACAGTTTTATAAGTAAAAGATGAAAGCATATGATTCAACATTTATTTGTTCCTTTTTCCCTAAAGGGGAAAGCAATAGTTGTGGACCCCTCGATGATTTGGTGTTGACTTATGTGCTGGGCCTAGCCAAGACTAAATTGATGTGTTCAATTATAAGTTCTATATCATCACAAATCAGAAATCGGAAAACATAGATTCTGGAAAAAGAGATTGATTGCATTCCATCTCTTATGTCTAGGGATGTCTTGCAGAACGAATGATTATATGATCACTTATATTAGGACATGTGACTGACTGGGTCAGAGTTTTGCAACAGCTTTTAGAAGCTACAATTTGCTGGTCAATTTAGAAGTCATACTTGCAATTATAGTTACAGACTTATCCAAGTGGGAGACTGTTGGATCAGGTGTCTAAGCCTATAATTATAATTGGTATGTACTTGAATTGATAGCAGCATAGTCCTTTTAGATTGCCCTCAAACTTAGAAATCATATTATATGAAAGCAGAGAGATTAATTTATTATAGGATTAATAAATTAATATAAATCACTTATTAATATGTTATGAAAATAATATATTAATTAGAAATCATATTATATGATTAATAGTTAGCCAGAAATTAATTGGAATTGATTTTGGGGTTAATTGTAATAATTATTAAGTACAGGGACTAGTTTGCAATTATTAAATAGTTGGATCGAAGGTTCCAGAAATTCCTTGGAGGAGGTGGACAAAATCTATAAGGGAGACCTTAATGATTTTGTCCAAAGGCTTAGGATAAGGCTTTTGGATAAGCTTGGGCCCTAAGCAAAGGAACACTAGGGCTTTTCCCTAATCCCTAGCTGCCTCAACTATAAAAGGAACCTCATGGATCCTGATTTTCGTCCATGCCTTCACTTGGAGAAACCCTGGCTGAAAGGTATGTGATTCTAAAACCCTAATTGTTATTTTCGAAATTAGCCTCCTCCTTTAGGGTTCTTGTTTGCAATTCAAAGTTATATGTTCCATAGTTAAAACATAGATCCAAAGTAGGTTGCATGTGAACTTAGGAATTGTTTTTCTAGTTTATTTGTTTCACCTAAAATCCATCATCTTTTTCACCCACTGCTCTCTTATGTGGTGGAGGTTCGTTAGCTGAACAGGTTCGATCAGACATCAGATTAAAAGTATAATCTATAAAGTACTAGAACCTCGTTTAAAACCCTACTCACGTTACTTTAGGAAAAATGTGAAAGGTATGCTAATCCATAAAATGCACATCTTTTCATTATGAGTCGTCAGTGGATCGTGTGTGGTTAACTGACACACTAATGTGGGACTATAAAGTTGAAATGATGACACAACTCAGAAATTATTATTGTTGATGGAGCGTGTGTGGTTAACTGACATATCAATGTGAGATGATAAATGACCTCGAGGTCATCAAGCGGGTTTGCATGGTTATTCACATCTCGTTTGTTATCCTTGGCATCACAGTCATAAAAGTGAGAGCATAATCCGAGATTAAACATGTCATTGATAAGATTCAATGAGTCTCAAAAGATCTAGGATTTCATAAGATTAAAATTGGTAAAATCCATACCTACCTAAAATAGATTCGCAATTTGATTACAACATCCCTCTTCAAAGTTTGAATAAAAAATATTGATCCTAGCCTTAATTTAAATTTTGGTTTCATAATTAAGGATTAAAATAAACGAATTTGACTTATTTCTTTTCACACTTTTAAATGTATTATGAAGATAGAAAGATCTTCCTCATTCCTATGGAAATGGTTTTCCTCAAGTTGAAATATTTGAAACTACTAAAGCCCTATTGGCATGTAAACACAAAGATGGAAATTTTGTGTGTGCGTATATTCTGAAAATGAAATCATACATTGACAAATTAGGAAAATGGGTAGTGAGTTTCCAAAGGAACAAACTAATGATTTGGATCTTATCTCGCTTTATAAGTCATGTCATCTGTTTGTTAAAAACTTTCGTATGAGGAATCTTGATGTGACCATAATTGATCTAACTAAGATATCTGTAACAACGCAAATTTTTTTCAAACAATTTTTTTTTCATTTTAAAAGTGAAGTATTTCTATTCAAAACAAGGCATAAATAATTCCAATGTCATATCAAATATAAATTGTATAAATCCCAAGATCATAAAGCATCCTTCAGTGTGTATCGATCACGCCGGCGCCTTTCCACGGTTCTCACTAGTACCTGAAACACATACATAACAACTGTAAGCATAAATGCTTAGTGAGTTCCCCAATATACAACTTACGCACATACGCCTTTCCAGGCCCTGACCTTCCGGTCATCAACGCAACGCCTTCCGGCCCATAACATATTCACCTTCCGGCCCATAACATATTGCCTTCCGGCCCACATAACATACGTAGCACATCTAACAAATAACTTACCACATATAGCATACATATCACATATCATATCTGACCTTCCGGTCACACAGTCAAACCCTTCCGGGTACAGTATAGTGAGAAGACTCACCTCGCGAATGCTGAAAGCTAGCAATTCCTGAAATCACTCGTGCACAATCCGACGAGCTACAACCTCCCTATAACATCACATATCTCATTAACACTTATATCTTCTAAGTGTGACTATCCCTAAGAAGTCAGACTTAGGTCAACTCTGGTCAACGGTCAACGGTCAACTCGACCGAACTCGGCGAGTACCATGGCGACTCGGCGAGTCTAGACGTCCTCCAACTCTCTGGGATTCCTTATCTACTCGTCGAGTATCCTCCTTGACCCGACGAGTTACTCCTGGAAGAATCGCGGGGCCACCCCGACTCAACTCGCCGAGTCTGAAGAACAACTCGACGAGTCCCAGTTAATCTTCAAGCTACTCGCCGAGTCTGCTCATCGAACTCGGCGAGTCCATGCCATGCAACCACTCAAACTGCACCCTAAGGTCAGAACTGCTTCGACCATTCCTAGGTCTGGCCTTCCTAGGATGATCCACCACGTGAAGCCCACATTTCAGTGCTCATGATACACCATGTGATTCATAATTTACATTTTGACCTAAGGCATAAGGATTCCAATCCAAAACCTTTATCAATTCCCGAAATGCATAGACATGGGACATTCTGGACCTCCAAGGGTCTCAATACAGGGTTACACTCGTTTAGGGGACTAGGGTAACAGTCAATCTAATCACACAAGGGTTCCATAAACCCTAAATCCATAAATACATCAATATAGCAGAGCATACACGAATTCTTACCTGGATGATGTATTCTCTGTGTCCCCAATCCTCAGAATGTGACCCCCTTGCTGCTCCTTTAGCCAATCTCTTCTCTTCCTTGCACAATCACTCTTCTATAATCAACAATGGCCTATGATCCTTGCTCCAGATGCACCCAATCGATTTAGGGTTCTTCTCAGAAGGCTAAAATGAATAATGACGGCCAATAAGTCTCCTTTATACGCCCCAAACCTGAACGGTTAGGGTTTTCGCTAAACAGCGTAGACTCGCCGAGTCCATATCTGGACTCGTCGAGTCCAGTCGCGAACCCGCGACCAAGTCTGCGATCCTACTCGGCGAGTCTAGGCTCCAACTCGCCGAGTCCCCTCTTAAATCACCCAAAAACATAATTTAATAATACCTGAGATTTCGGGCTGTTACAACTCTCCCCCACTAGGATTAGACTTCGCCCTCGAAGTCTCACTCTGCAAATAGTTCCGGATGCTGCTCCCGCATCTCACGTTCCGGCTCCCAAGTCATTTTCGATCCCTTACGGTGTTGCCACTGAATCAACACCAGAGGTACCTCCTTGTTCCTCAGAACCTCTATCTTCCGATCCCTGATGGCCACTGGTCTCTCAGCATAATTCAGGCTCGCATCCACCTGAATATCCTCCAATGGAACCACTGCCGACTCATCGGCTATGCATTTCCTCAATTCCGACACATGAAAAGTGTCGTGGATCTGTCCCAACTCCGCTGGCAACTCCAACCGATAGGCTACCCGACCTATCCTTGCAATCACACGAAATGGCCCAATATACCGGGGCCCCAACTTGCCCCTCTTCCTGAATCGAATCACTCCTTTCCAAGGAGAGACCTTCAGGAGAACGAAGTTGCCGACTTGAAACTCAAGCTCGGATCGGCGCCTGTCTGCATAACTCTTCTGTCGGCTCTGGGCGGTTAATAACCTCTGTCTAACTTGATGAATCTGCTCTGTCGTCTGAAGCACGATTTCTGTGCTACCCATCACTCTCTGTCCCACCTCTCCCCAACAAATGGGGGTCCGACACCTCCTACCATACAACAGCTCGAAAGGTGGCATACCAATGCTCGAATGATGGCTGTTGTTGTAGGAAAACTCTGCTAAGGGCAAGTATGCATCCCAGCTACCCCCGAAGTCTAACACACACGCTCGAAGCATGTCCTCCAGCGTCTGAATTGTCCGCTCGCTTTGACCGTCTGTCTGGGGATGGTATGCGGTACTAAAATGCAATTTAGTACCCAGCTCCTCATGGAATTTCTTCCAGAATCTGGAAGTGAAGCGCACATCACGGTCTGAAACAATTGAGATCGGTACCCCATGCCGAGATACCACCTCCCTCACATATATCTCCGCCAACTTCTCCGCTGAAGAACTCTCACTGATGGCAAGGAAGTGTGCACTCTTCGTCAACCTATCCACAATCACCCAAATTGCATCAACTCCCCTGGCAGTCCTCGGCAATTTGGTGATGAAATCCATAGTGATCTGTTCCCACTTCCACTCGGGAATCTCCAATGGCTGTAATTTGCCATGCGGTCTCTGGTGCTCGGCCTTAACCCTACGGCAGGTCAAGCACCTCTCAACGAACCATGCGACGTCCCTCTTCATACAGGGCCACCAATACTCTTTCCTCAAATCCAAATACATCTTCGTAGCACCGGGATGGATCGAAAATTTCGATCTATGAGCCTCTTCCATCAAAGTAATACGCGTACCGCCCACGAACGGTACCCAAATCCGACCCTGAAACGTCATAAGCCCTCGTCCATCCTTAACGAACTATGAAATTAACCCAACAACCCGCTCTTTCTTCTGCATCTCTGGTCGCACAACCTCGGCCTGTGCCCTACGAATAGCATCCAATACTGGAGTCATCACAGTCAATCTCAAACATACATCTCGCAATGGAGTGCTCTCCGCCCTGCGGCTCAATGCATCGGCTACCACATTAGCCTTGCCTGGGTGGTACAGGATCTCACAATCATAATCCTTGACCACATCCAACCACCTCCTCTGACGCATATTTAGGTTGGGCTGATCCATCAAATACTTCAACCTCTTATGGTCCGTGTATATCGTACATCGAACCCCATACAGGTAGTGATGCCAAATCTTGAGGGCGAACACTACTGCCCCCAACTCTAAATCATGCGTGGGATATCTCGCCTCATGAGGCTTCAGCTGCCTCGATGCATACGCTATCACATGACCCCTCTGCATCAACACTGCACCCAGTCCCGAAATCGATGCGTCACAATATACTACAAAATCTTCCATCCCTTCCGGGAGAGCTAATACCGGGGCTTCGCACAACCTTTGGCGAAGTGTCTCAAAGGAGGTCTGCTGTTCGGGCCCCCATGAGAATGCAACACCCTTCCGGGTCAATCTGGTGAGCGGCACTGCGATCTTGGAGAAATCCTTAATGAATCTCCGATAATACCCTGCCAACCCAAGGAAACTCCTGATCTCAGAGGGTGACTTCGGCACCTCCCAACTCATCACCGCCTCAATCTTGGCCGGATCGACCAATATCCCTTTCTGATTAACCACATGTCCTAGAAATTGGACCTCCCGCAACCAGAAGTCACATTTGGAGAACTTTGCATAAAGCTTCTCCGACCTCAATATCTCAAGGACCTCCCTCAAATGCTCCTCATGCTGCTCTCTAGACCTCGAATACACCAGAATGTCGTCGATAAATACAATCACTGACCGATCCAACATCGGTCTGCATACCCTGTTCATGAGATCCATGAACACAGCCGGATCATTGGTGAGCCCGAAAGGCATCACCACAAACTCATAATGCCCATATCGTGTCCTAAACGCTGTCTTCTGAACGTCCTCATCCCGCACTCTCACCTGATGGTACCCTGACCTCAGATCGATCTTGGAAAACCAAGATGCTCCCTGCAACTGATCAAATAAGTCATCGATTCTCGGTAACAGATAGCGGTTCTTGACCGTCAACTTGTTCAACTCCCGGTAATCAATACACATCCGGTGTGAACCATCCTTCTTCTTGACGAACAGAATAGGTGCTCCCCACGGTGAACTGCTCAGTCGAATGAATCCCTTCCCCAGCAACTCCTGGAGCTGCGAGGACAACTCTTGCATCTCTGGAGGTGCAAGACGATAAGGCACCTTAGCAATAGGCGCGGCCCCCGGAACCAGGTCAATACCAAACTCTACTTGTCTCACAGGAGGTACTCCCGGCAGCTCCTCGGGAAAAACATCTGGAAACTCACGCACCACTGGGACCTCCTCCACTGACCTCGGTCTCTCGGAAACCTCCCGCGTATCCATCACATACGCCACGAAACCCTTACAGCCCTGCTGTAGACACTGCCTCGCCCTAGCGGCCGAACAAAAAGCAGATCCCGAGCGGGTACCCTCGTCGTATACCGAAAGAACTCCCCCACTATGGTCTCGTATAGTCACCAGCTGACGCTCACAGTCGATGACAGCGCCGAATCGGCTCAACCAGTCCATGCCCACAATGACACAGACATCACCCATCGCAATAGGAATCAGGTCAATCGGAAACCCAACCCCGAAAATCTCTAGCACACATCCCCGAAGAACCTCCGTGGCATAAATCGATTTCTCGTCAACTATAGAAACTCTCAAAGGTCGACTCAATGACTCACGATTAACGCTGATATGCTGACTAAAGGCTAAAGATACAAAGGACCTACTCGCACCCGAGCCAAATAACACTAAGGCAGGCACAGAGTTCACAAGGAAAGTACCTACGCATATAATAACATAAGCATAACCTCTCGACATTAAAAATAAATACATGAATTACAACATACCTGCCACAACATCGGGCGCAGCGCGGACCTCCTCCGCAGTCAGCTGAAAGGCTCTCCCACGAGCCCTCGGGGCCTCGACCTTCACCGGTCGAGTCTCAGTAGTCCTGGCAGTAGGCGCAGATCCCGGACGAAGCTGAGGGCACTCGGCCTTCCGATGGCCGGTCTGGTTGCAATGAAAGCAAACCATAAACCCCTTGGGGCACTCCCTAGCAATGTGCCCCTCCTTGCCGCACTTGTAGCAAGCACCGGCTCGACACGCCCCATCGTGACCCTTGCCGCACTTTCCGCAAGTGCGGTTCTTCGAACCTCCCGTCCTCGAATCGGCGGACTTGATCCGCTTGGCTGCCGGCTGAGACTGAGCCGGCCGCCGGTCTGTCTGCTGAGACTCGGCCTCCTCCCTGGTCTGACTCTCCAACTCGATCTCACGCTTCCTGGCATTCGCCTGAAGCTCAGTAAAAGTGTGGTAAGTGGAGTTTGACACAAACTCCCGGATCTCCCTCCTCAGAACACCCAAGTACCGGCTCATCCGAGCCTGCTCTGTGGCCACCAGCTCGGGGCAAAACATCGCCCTCTCATGAAACTTCCGCGTGATCGCCGCCACCGAGTCAGTACCCTGCTTGAGGGTTAAGAACTCCTGAACCAATCGTTCCCGCTCCACCGGGGGAACGTACTCATCCCTGAACATGGCAGTGAACCCCTCCCATGTCACTGCCGTAGTTTCTGCCAAAGTGAAGTTCGCCGTCACGAACTTCCACCAGTCCTTCGCTCCCAGACGGAGCTGGTTCAAAGCGAACCGTACCCTCAGGTGCTCCGGGCATGAACAAGTGTAGAAGCACCCCTCTATATCCGCGATCCACCTCATCGCAGCAATCGGATCCTGCGTCCCATCGAACTCCGGTAGCTTCGTGTTGCTGAACTCTCGGAACAGCAACGAATCACCCTCTTGTGGCCTAGCAACGGCCACAGCTGCGGTAGCTGCAGCGGTTGCAGCCTCAGTCAATGCGGCGTACCGCTCATCAAACGTCTCCATCAGGGTGGTCTTAATAGACCCAAACATCTCCGGGATCTCAGCCCGGATCGCCGCTGCTACCTCCTCGTGAATCATCTGACGAATCTCCTCGTCACTCACACCGCTCGAACTCGCTCCGTGGCGTGGTCTAACCATGATGTCTCTGAAATACAACATAAAACTATCAGAGACTCCATCGAGTGTAATCGCACTCGATAACGCAACCCTACTCAGTCTCCGATATCCAGGGATTCTTACTTGGGCCTCCCACTGACCCGGTGTCTTCGGTAGTACGGGCCCAATACTACCGACCACACCGCATCAGCATTCATCCCAAGTCTTCCTCCCCAAACCCCGGATAGTGAGTACTCTACTTCGGTTATGCACTATCTACTCGCACACTAGCAAAGCATCTCATACCGGCAAACTTCCCTAGACTAAGGCATCATAAATCAGGCCATTCTAGTCCTATCATGAATACCTAGTCTTCTAGCATGCATAACAATTCATATCATATAATATTGTAAGGTATTTTGGGGATCTTTACCGTTCGGGCGCTGACTGATCGTACACACTGCTTCTTTCTTGTTCACCACAAAATCATTCGTAAAAGTTTATGCCTTTATTTGTAAAAGTTTTCCTCAAATCCTCGGTTTGAGTTCAGTTACGCCCGAAGGTGCACCCGAATCCCTCAAACCAAGGCTCTGATACCAATTGTAACAACGCAAATTTTTTTCAAACAATTTTTTTTTCATTTTAAAAGTGAAGTATTTCTATTCAAAACAAGGCATAAATAATTCCAATGTCATATCAAATATAAATTGTATAAATCCCAAGATCATAAAGCATCCTTCAGTGTGTATCGATCACGCCGGCGCCTTTCCACGGTTCTCACTAGTACCTGAAACACATACATAACAACTGTAAGCATAAATGCTTAGTGAGTTCCCCAATATACAACTTACGCACATACGCCTTTCCAGGCCCTGACCTTCCGGTCATCAACACAACGCCTTCCGGCCCATAACATATTCGCCTTCCGGCCCATAACATATTGCCTTCCGGCCCACATAACATACATAGCACATCTAACAAATAACTTACCACATATAGCATACAAATCACATATCATATCTGACCTTCCGGTCACACAGTCAAACCCTTCCGGGTACAGTATAGTGAGAAGACTCACCTCGCGAATGCTGAAAGCTAGCAATTCCTGAAATCACTCGTGCACAATCCGACGAGCTACAACCTCCCTATAACATCACATATCTCATTAACACTTATATCTTCTAAGTGTGACTATCCCTAAGAAGTCAGACTTAGGTCAACTCTGGTCAACGGTCAACGGTCAACTCGACCGGACTCGGCGAGTACCATGGCGACTCGGCGAGTCTAGACGTCCTCCAACTCTTTGGGATTCCCTATCTACTCGTCGAGTATCCTCCTTGACCCGACGAGTTACTCCTGGAAGAATCGCGGGGCCACCCCGACTCAACTCGCCGAGTCTGAAGAACAACTCGACGAGTCCCAGTTAATCTTCAAGCTACTCGCTGAGTCTGCTCATCGAACTCGGCGAGTCCATGCCATGCAACCGCTCAAACTGCACCCTAAGGTCAGAACTGCTTCGACCATTCCTAGGTCTGGCCTTCCTAGGATGATCCACCATGTGAAGCCCTCATTTCAGTGCTCATGATACACCATGTGATTCATAATTTACATTTTGACCTAAGGCATAAGGATTCCAATCCAAAACCTTTATCAATTCCCGAAATGCATAGACATGGGACATTCTGGACCTCCAAGGGTCTCAATACAGGGTTACACTCGTTTAGGGGACTAGGGTAACAGTCAATCTAATCACACAAGGGTTCCATAAACCCTAAATCCATAAATACATCAATATAGGAGAGCATACACGAATTCTTACCTGGATGATGTATTCTCTGTGTCCCCAATCCTCAGAATGTGACCCCCTTGCTGCTCCTTTAGCCAATCTCTTCTCTTCCTTGCACAATCACTCTTCTATAATCAACAATGGCCTATGATCCTTGCTCCAGATGCACCCAATCGATTTAGGGTTCTTCTCAGAAGGCTAAAATGAATAATGACGGCCAATAAGTCTCCTTTATACGTCCCAAACCTGAACGGTTAGGGTTTTCGCTAAACAGCGTAGACTCTCCGAGTCCATATCTGGACTCGTCGAGTCCAGTCGCGAACCCGCGACCAAGTCTGCGATCCTACTCGGCAAGTCTAGGCTCCAACTCGCCGAGTCCCCTCTTAAATCACCCAAAAACATAATTGATTAATACTTGAGATTTCGGGCTGTTACAATATCAATAACTTTAGAAGAAGAGATGCTTAAGAGTATAACTGGAGCAGAAATGATTGAAGGATCTAATCCCAAAAATTCATTGGATGTTGACATTGGTACGGAATCCCAATCAGATCCAATTGATGGTACGAAATCCCAAAAATTCATTGGATGTTGACATAGGTACGGAATCCCAATCAGATCCAATTGATGTTGACATTGTCTAGAAATATAGTTTTTCATTTCATGTGTAAGTCCCCAAAATTTGTTAAGTATCAATCAGATCCAATTGATGGTGCGGAATCCCAATCAATTGGATGATGCCAGATCAATATAGAAGAGAAGGAAAAGAAGAATTAAGATGAATCTAATGTATTGATGAGATGAGTTATGCTCCTTCCAAGAGATTCACACACACACACACTAGTTCCTATCTAGTTTCTCTCTCTTCTCTAGCCGTACACTCCCACATGCACTCCTCTATTTATAGCACTCCCAGCAGTACACGAGTGTACAGCTGCACACACGTGTACTACCGTACACAGGGTGTGCAGCCGTACACAGCCACAAAATTACATATTACATTATAGAAAAATATATTTTCCAAGAAAAGCAAAGTATAAACCATATTTTTGACCCAACAATCTCCCCCTTGGTTTACAGCTTTCTTTTCTAATTGGCCCAACAAACTCCCCCTAAAATGTAGCTGGCTTTTCTTATTAATCTTCATTAGGAGCTTGACTTCAGCATTAATCTTCAAATTTTTTTGCAGCATCAAGATGAACATATGAATCTTCAATAAATGACTTCATCTTGAGCAATTGGGATTTCTGCAGAATTTGACATTGAGCACACACTGGGTGAGGAGGCTTCTTGTAGAGATTCATGAAAGATGGCGCTTTCAGCTTGAGAATCTTCAGAGAGAACAGAGAGAACAGAGAGAATGAATCTTCTGGATCACTTCAGCAGGTACAAGATAGCAGCAGACTGATTGAGGAGGCTTCGATGCAATCCGTCACATAATCTTCAAGAACAGCTTCACCTTGCTTCTGAGGTTGAAATATTGAACAATGGAAGAATAGTCTTCATTTCTTGCTCCTTTGAATGCGAATTCTTCGATGATCACGGATGAAGCCTTGGCTCAGAAAATCTCGATAGAGTCTTCATGAGTCTTATCTATACCTGAAATCACTTTTCAAGACAAAACAAAACTAAAAGAAAACTTTGCACACAAAAAATATTTTTGGATTTTCAATTTTCTGATTTTTGTTTGATTTTTGAATTTTCTAATTTTTGTTTGTTTTTTAATTAATTAATTTTTAATTTTTTTAATTCTCCCCCTAAATTTGTGCATAGAGAAAATCTATGAACAAATTTACCAGAAACAAAAATATTTGGGATCAAAGTTGAGAGACAGTCTTAATCCGTTTGTCAGTACCTTCCCCTTCATGAATAGATCTGGTCGATCACCGGTATTGTGGTCCACTTAAGCACGAAAAATTGTGACAAATTTTGGACATGCTATAAGTGACAAGACAAGTTGATCCTATGTTCCTAGATAAAACTTCCTAAGGACCATTCATCTGACGACGGCCAAGGATATTGTTGTCCACCTAAATTGAGCAGCGAGATCTACAGACAATCTAGAATTGTTCAATTTTAGATGTGCTAGAACATGTTTTCCGCTTCCTGATATACCCCAATAATCAAGAACTTCCGAGATACTCCTTACTTTAGGTGAGCAGACTATTGTTCATAAAGAGCATTGATTTAGATTATGACTAACAAGAGTTTTAGAGGGATTGAGAAGTAGAAGGTTGCATATGTTGTGTACCAGGTCGGATTGTTAATCACACAAAGGATACAACATATGGCTAACAGATAGGAAGAATTTCATAGATATAAGATGCAGAGAAATAGATTTGCATATGTTGCAGTCTGGGTCGTATCTCTTCCAATCACGCAGAGGAGGCAACATATGACTAACAGTAAGAAAGAAAGAAAATAATTTTCTGCAGACCTACTTTATCGGAATTCCCCAGTCGCTCCGTCAATACCAGAATTAAGGACAGAATCCGTACATTGAGGAAAAGTTAAACCACAGTTCTAGATACGGGTTCTCTTAATGTGACTGGTGGATTCTCATGTATATCTCCATGCTCAACCTATCCGAGTGTCGTATTGTCAGGCTAAATGGAACTATCTAGGTCAAGATTTATCAAGTATCTAGATTCCTTAAGTTCATCTGCACCTATTCAAGTCCGTTAAATTCTTCGTGCCTACCAGCGCATCGAACACAGAGCCTACACAATTTAGCTTTGGTACTTTACACAGACTCAGATTGCCCGTTATCACTTGTTGATATCACTTCCCAATAATAACTACTAACAAAAAACTATAACAAAGTAAAATATTGTCTTCAAAATGAATCAGTATAAAATAAACTCAGGAGTATCGAGAAGAAAACTCAAACCGTAAGTCACCGATTGAATTTGCATCCAGAAGGTCCGAGAACAGCATGCATAATCTCAAAATGGATCCGAAAATTCCTCATGTCATTAAGCACAAACCCCCCACGTGTGATCATTTCCTTTCTTCCCTTCCCACAAAGGACACATACTCTCAAACAATGTTCTGAGTGTTGCACAGTTGAGAGATGTCTCCTATCAAGTGTTTGGAACAGCCACTATCAACAAACCGAAGTCTAATGATATGCCTCCATAGCTGTTCCGACACAGAGCGGGATCAGTTGGTCTTTGGAACCCAATCCATTTTAAAACTTGGTCAACCTTTGTCATCTTTTCAAGGAACATTTGTAACACTAGTCAAAATAGGTACATAACAATCACATGTGATTATACCAATCATGTAATATGATTTTGTTAAACTAGTAATGTAGTAAACTCACTATGTATTTCATGATAATTCTAACATAAATATGAACTTTCATACATACTTTATAGTATAAATCAAAGTATATGTCCATACGATTCCAAAAATGTAGAGAACGTTGAAATCTGATATTCGCATGAAGAAGTTATGATAAACCGAACACTATAAAATCTTTATAACATAAGGAAATTAAAATAGGCTTAGAATTAGGTATTGGAGTCTAAAAGAGAGTTGTAGTTCTCGTAAATACCTACGTGTGCATATAAAGAACGTCAAAAACGGAGTTCGTATGCAAAAGTTATGGCCTTCCGAAGATGTCGCTGTTAGAAACCCTAATTTGACTGAACTCACGACGTGAGTTTTTAAAAACACACAACGTGAGGAGTCAAACCACCATATTTCGGATCTAGAAGGTGTTACGAGGCTACGGGGGGATAAGATCCAAACTCACGACGTGAACAAGGCATTTTTCATGTCGTGAGGGCTCATTTTGCCACCTTCGGAAGCCAGAAGACAGATGATGTAACGCTCCGTTCTTAAAGTACATATTTGTGAGTCCCCGAGATTTAAGAGGAAAGGTATTTTGTTCTTTTTATGGGAAATGGGTTTCATCCAAGAACGTTTCGGACGAGGGTATGTATCTAGAAGCGTAGGGCTTATCGCCACCTCTTCGTGGATATAAAGTTCATCGAAAACGGAGCTAGAATGAGGGAGTTATGACACTTTGAAGATTTTGGCATTTATGGCCCTTAATGGAAAAGGTAGTGTAACACCCCGGATTCCCAGGTATTATTTTATCCTTTTATTTTTGGGTGATTTTTGAGGAGACTCGGCAAGTTGGAGTCCAAACTCGCCGAGTAGGATTGCGGTTTTGGGCGCGGGTTCGCGTCTGGACTCGGCGAGTCCACGCTGTTTAATGAAACCCAAATTTCCAGGGTTTGAGACCTATTTAAAGGGGCTTATGGCCGTCATTTGCGGCCACCAACCCCTAGAGAGAAACCCTAAAGAGTATTGAGCGTTTTGGGAGAGAGAAGAGGCCATTGTTGACCTTTGAAGCTTGGTTTGGCAAGGCAAAGGAGATTCTAGCTATGAGAAGGCAAGGGAGGTGGACATCCTTCGATTTTGGAGCTCAGAGCATCATCTTGGAGGTATATTTTGTCTCCCTTTTTCTGTTGTTATGATGAACATGGGGGTTTAGGGTTTCTTGACCCCTTTGTTGGTTAGATTTGATGTCCATTTCGTCCCTATTTGTGATGAGGCTTGAGATAGATCCATAGAGGTCCAGAGAAGCTTTATTCCTTAAGCTTCATGAGGGTTCATGAGAGTATTGGCCTAGAGTTATGAGATATGGGGCTAAAACATCATTTATGAGCAAATAGTTGTTGTTTGAGCACCAAGGTTTGGACTTTACTTGAGTATCATGCCTGGGGAGGCCAGATCTATGATTGTATGGAACAGATCTGACCTGAGAAGTAAGTTTGAGTTTATGCATGGCATGGACTCACCGAGTCTGAAGAACAGACTCGGCGAGTAGCATGAAGTTTGCCCGTAACCACTCAGCGAGTGGTCTTGCTGAGTTGAGGGGTCGACTCAGTGAGTCAGGGAGAGTCAAGGGGGGGGGGGGGGCTGAGTCAAGCCGGAACTCGCCGAGTTGTTCTTGAAACTCGGTGAGTTGAGTCATGGTGGCCCCGCGATTCATGCCAGGTGGAACTCGTCGAGTTAGGGAAGTACTCGACGTGTCAAGAGAGGATCCAAGGGAGTCAGTGGACACGTATAGACTCGCCGAGTCGCCCTAGTGCACTCGCCGAGTCCGGTCAAAGTTGACCGTTGACCTTGTTGACCTTTAGGGTTGAGTTCAGTTGTATTTATGGGTGTATTACTTTGTGTGATTAGGCGGAGGCTAGATCACATTTATTTCGAGACAGATATTTACCAAGATACCCGAGGTGAGTCTTCTCACTATACTTTACCTAGTGTGGTAATAAAGTTCAAAGACAGAGTATTATAGAGTTATATGCCAGTCTGATTGCACGTTATTAAGTGTTGTGATTTGTTGTGATATCTGATATGCATGATTCAGAATTACGGAGTTGGGACTTTCGGGTCCCTAGAGTTAGGGCCAGAGGGCCCACAGAGGGTTGGGGCTGGAGGGCCCCACTAAGACACATTAACCAGAGGGTCAACAGAGTTACAGCCTCGAGTGGCTATTATGTGATTAGTGTGGTATTTTGGGGAACTCACTAAGCTTATGCTTATAGTGTTCAGTTTTATGTGTTTCAGGTACCAGTGATGACCGCGGGAAGGCGCCGGCTTGATTCGTACACACCTATTGGGATTGGATGTATTTGATCTTGGGAGACATTTGTGATTTAAAAACATGATGTTACGACAATTTATGAATGAATGGTTTTAATTAAAATGTGTTTTTCAAATGCGAAAAATTGTTTTAATTTTTACGGTGTTACAAGTTGGTATCAGAGCCTAGGTTTGAGGGATTCGGGTGCACCTTCGGGCGTATCTGAACTCAAACCGAGGATTTGAGAAAAAAAATTAAATAAAACAAGTTTTCAAAAGAAGAACTTGCGAGATAAACAGAGCAGAGTCATGTGTATGAATAGCCAGCGCCCGAATGGTGATTTCCCAAAATACCATTATTATAAGTGTTATAATATATGATGTGATATGTTATCTGATGAGCTATGATATGCATGCTAGAGTAGACTAGGTTTTCTTATTAGGACTAGAGTGGCCTGATATGTGATGCCTGAGTCTAGGAGTCTTGCTGCTATGAATATTTAAGAGTGGTTAGGTAGCAGCGAGGAGATTGTGAGAGATCTATTTGAGAGTATCATATGATTAGAGAGAGTAGAGTGCTTGGGACTTGGGACTCTGGGAGGAGGACTTGGGGTGGATGTTGATGCGGTGTGGACGGTAGTATTGGGCCCGTACTACTAAAGACATCGGGTCAGTGCACAGTCCAAGTAAGAATCCTTGGAGTACTAAGGAACAAGTAGGATGGAGTACTTGAGTGTGAGTATACTCGAGCGAGTCCCTGATATTATTCTTGCATTGTATTTTAGAGAGAGAGATGATGGTTGGGACTCGCCACACGCCAGGGACCAGTGATACGAGGGATGAGGAGATCCGTAGGATCATCCAGGAGGAGATGGTTGCGGCCATCAGGGCAGAGATACCAGAGATGTTCGGGTCTATCAAGACCACATTGATAGAGACATTTGATGAAAAGTACGTTGCTCTTTCTGAGGCTGCTGTTGCTGCAGCCACTGCAGCTATAGTTGCGACGAGGCCACAGGGTGGTGATGCGTTGCTGTTCCGAGAGTTCAGCAACACAAAACCACCGGAGTTCGACGGGACCCAGGACCCGATTGCGGCGATGAGATGGATTTCAGATATAGAGGGGTGTTTCTTTACTTGCTCATCTCCTGAGCATTTGAGAGTCTGGTTCGCGCTGAACCAGCTTCGCTTGGGAGCGAAGGACTGGTGGAAATTTGTGACGGCGCACTATACGCCTGCTGAGCTTGCAACAGTGACCTGGGAGAGGTTCACTGCTATCTTACGAGATGAGTATGTTCCCCAGGTGGAGAGGGAGCGTTTGGCCCAAGATTTTCTGACCCTCAAGCAGGGTACTGAGTCTGTTACGGTGATTATGAGGAGGGATATACGTGAGTTCGTGGCGAACTCGACGTACCGGACGTTTTCCAAGCTTTAGGAAAATGCCCGGAAGAGGGAGATAGAGTTGGAGACTCGGGCTAGGGAGGAGGCTGTGTCTCAGGGGAGGGATCGGTGACCGGTGCAGTCTCAGCCAGTAGCCAAGCGGGCCAAGCCCGCCGATTCGAGATCAGGGAGCCAGAGGAGCCGCACTTGTGGTAAGTGCGGCAAGAGCCACGACGGTGTGTGCAGAGCAGGGTTTTGCTACAAATGTGGCAAGGAGGGGCATATGGCCAAGGACTGCCCCAAGGGGTTTGCAGTATGTTTTCACTGCAACTAGACCGGACACCAGAAGGTAGAGTGTTCGCAGTTGCGGGGATCATCACAGGGAGCACCTCAGGGATCTGCCCCTGCCACCATCAGAGCTACCGAGAGTCGGCCAGTGAAGGCCGAGGCGCCGAGGGCATGAGGGAGAGCCTTTCAGTTGACCGCGGAGGAGGTCCGCGCAGCACCCGATGTCGTGGTTGGTATGTATTCTTTCGTGTATTTATTTTGATGTTGAGATAGTATGCTTATATTATGTTATGCGTAGGTACTTTTCTTGTGAATTATGTACCTGCCTTGGTGTTATTTGACTCGGGTGCAAGTCGGTCTTTTGTATCTCTAGCTTTTAGTCAGCATATCAGTGTTAATCGTGAGGTGTTGAGCCGGCCTATGAGAGTTTCCATAGCTCACGAGAGAGTGATATATGCCACGGAGGTGATCCGTGGGTGTGTATTTGAGATTTTCGGTGTTGAGTTCCCAATTGATTTGGTTCCTACTGCGATGGGTGATGTCTGTGTCATTGTGGGCATGGACTGGTTGAGCAGATTCGGTGCGGTTATCGACTACAAGCGACAGCTGGTAACCATACGAGACCCTAGTGGGGGAGTTCTTACGGTGTACGGCGAGGGTACACGTTCTAGGTCAGCGTTTTGTTCGGCCGCTAGGGTGAGGCAGTGTCTACAGCATGGCTGTAAGGGATTTGTGGCGTATGTGATGGATACGCGGGTTGATTCAGAGAGACCGAGATCAGTTGAGGAGGTTCCGATGTGAGTTCCCAGATGTATTTCCAGAGGAGTTGCCGGTGTGCCTCCCGTGAGGCAAATGGAGTTCAGTATCGATTTGGTTCAGGGGGCCGCGCCTATTGCCAAGGTGCCCTATCGCCTTGCACCTCCAGAGATGCAAGAGTTATCCTCACAGCTTCAGGAGCTGTTGGGGAAGGGGTTTATTCGGCCGAGCAGGTCGTCGTGGGGAGCGCCTATCCTTTTTGTCAAGAAGAAGGATGGTTCACACCGGATGTGCATTGATTACCGGGAATTGAACAAGCTGACGGTCAAGAACCGTTACCCGTTGCCGAGGATCAATGATTTGTTCGATCAGTTGCAGGGAGCATCTTGGTTCTCCAAGATCGATTTGAGGTCAGGGTATCATCAGGTAAGGGTGCGAGATGAGGATATCCAGAAGACAGCGTTCAGGACTCGTTATGGGGATTATGAGTTTGTGGTGATGCCTTTCGGACTCACCAATGCCCCGGCAGTGTTCATGGATCTCATGAACAGAGTGTGCATGCCGATGTTGGATCGGTCGGTGATCATGTTCATCGACGATATTTTGGTGTATTCGAGATCCAGAGAGCAGCATGAGGAGCATTTGAGGGAGATCCTTGGAGTTCTGAGATCGGAGAGGCTTTACGCCAAATTCTCCAAGTGTGATTTCTGGTTGCGAGAGGTCCAGTTCCTAGGGTACCTCGTTAACCAGAAGGGGATTTTGGTCAACCCGGCCAAAGTGGAGGCAGTGATGAGTTGGGAGGTGCCGAGGTCACCGTCCGAGATCAGGAGTTTCTTGGGGTTGGCAGGCTATTATCGGAGATTTATCACGGATTTCTCCAAGATCGATGTGCCACTCACTAGATTAACCTGGAAGGGTGTCACTTTTTTCATGGGGACCAGATCAGCAGACCTCTTTTGAGACGCTTCGCCAGAGGCTATGTGAAGCCCCAGTGTTAGCACTCCCAGAGGGGATGGAGGACTTTGTGGTGTATTGTGATGCGTCGATCTTGGGATTGGGAGCGGTGTTGATGCAGAGAGGGCATGTGATAGCATACGCATCGAGGCAGCTGAAGCCTCATGAGACGAGGTCTCCCACCCACGATCTAGAGTTGGGGGCAGTGGTGTTCGCCGTCAAGATTTGGCGTCACTATCTGTACGGGGTTCGGTGTACGATATACACGGACCACAAGAGCCTGAAGTATTTGATGGATCAGCCCAACCTAAACATGCGGCAGAGGAGGTGGTTGGATGTGGTCAAGGATTATGGTTGTGAGATCCTGTACCACTCGGGCAAGGCTAATGTTGTAGCCGATGCACTGAGCCGTAGGGCGGAGAGCACCCCGTTGCGAGATGTATGTTTGAGATTGACTGTGATAGCTCCAGTATTGGACGCCATTCGTGGGGCATAGGCTGAGGCTGTGTAGCCTGAGATGCAGAAGAAAGAACGAGTTGTTGGGTTAGCTTCGGAGTTCGTTACCGATGGTCGGGGGCTTATGACATCCCAGGGGCGTATCTGGGTACCGTTTGTGGGAGGGATGCGTACCATTTTGATGGAAGAGGCTCATCAGTCGAAATTCTCGATCCATCCTGGGGCCACTAAGATGTATTTAGACCTGAGAAGAGAGTATTGGTGGCCCTGTATGAAGAGGGATGTCGCGTGGTTTGTTGAGAGGTGCTTAACCTGCCGTAGGGTTAAAGCCGAGCACCAGAGACCGCATGGTAAGTTGCAGCCGTTGGAGGTTCCCGAATGGAAGTGGGAGCATATTACCATGGATTTTATCACCAAATTGCCAAGGACTGCTAGGGGAGTCGATGCAATTTGGGTGATTGTGGACAGGTTGACAAAGAGTGCCCACTTCCTTGCTATCAGTGAGAGCTCTTCCGCAGAGAAGTTAGCAAATATGTACGTGAGGGAAGTGGTATCACGGCATGGAGTGCCGATCTCGATTGTATCAGACCGAGATATGTGTGTCACTTCCAGATTCTTGAAGAAGTTTCACGAGGAGTTGGGTACTAGGCTGCATTTTAGTACCGCATATCACCCCCAGACTGACAGACAAAGTGAGCGGACGATTCAGACGCTCGAGGACATGCTTCGGTTATGTGTGTTGGATTTCGGGGGGAGTTGGGACACGTATTTGCCCTTGGCAGAGTTTTCCTACAACAACAGCCATCATTCGAGCATTGGTATGCCACCCTTTGAGCTGTTGTATGGGAGGAGGTGTCGAACCCCCATTTGTTGGGGAGAAGTCGGGCAGCGTGTTATGGGTAGTATTGAGATCGTGCTTCAGACGACAGAGCAGATCCAACAGGTCAGACAGAGGTTGTTGACCACTCAGATTCATCAGAAGAGTTATGCGGACAGACGCCAGTCCGAGCTTGAGTTTCAGGTCGGCGACTTTGTGCTCCTGAAGGTCTCTCCTTGGAAAGGAGTGATTCGATTCAGGAAGAGGGGCAAGTTGGGGCCCCGATATATTATTCCCTTCAGGGTGGTCGCAAGGGTAGGTAGGGTAGCCTATCGTTTGGAGTTGCCAGCAGAGTTGGGTCAGATTCACGACACTTTCCACGTGTCGCAGTTGCGAAAGTGTGTAGCCGACGAGTCGGCAGCAGTGCCACTAGAGGATATTCAGGTGGATGTGAGCCTGAATTATGCTGAGAGAATAGTGGCGATCAAAGATCGAAATATTAAGGTTCTAAGGAATAAAGAGGTGTCACTGGTGCAGGTCCACTGGCAGCATCGGAAAGGGTCAGAGTTAACTTGGGAGCCAGAGCGTGAGATGCGTGAGCAGCATCCGGAGTTATTTGCAGAGCAAGACTTCGAGGGCGAAGTCTAATTCTAGTGGGGGAGAATTGTAACACCCCGGATTCCCAGGTATTATTTTATCCTTTTATTTTTGGGTGATTTGTGAGGAGAATCGGCGAGTTGGAGTCCAAACTCGCCGAGTAGGATCGTGGTTTTGGGCGCGGGTTCGCGTCTGGACTTGGTGAGTCCAAAAGTGGACTCGGCGAGTCCACGCTGTTTAATGAAACCCTAATTTCCAGGGTTTGATACCTATTTAAAGGGGCTTATGGCCGTCATTTGAGGCCACCAACCCCTAGAGAGAAACCCTAAAGAGATTTGAGCGTTTTGGGAGAGAGAAGAGGCCATTGTTGACCTTTGAAGCTTGGTTTGGCAAGGCAAAGGAGATTCTAGCTAAGAGAAGGCAAGGGAGGTGGACATCCTTCGATTTTGGAGCTCAGAGCATTATCTTGGAGGTATATTTTGGCTACCTTTTTCTATTGTTATGATGAACATGGGGGTTTAGGGTTTCTTGACCCCTTTGTTGGTTAGATTTGATGTCCATTTCGTCCCTATTTGTGATGAGGCTTGAGATAGATCCATAGAGGTCCAGAGAAGCTTTATTCCTTAAGCTTTATGAGGGTTCATGAGAGTATTGGCCTAGAGTTATGAGATATGGGGCTAAAACATCATTTATGAGCAAATAGTTGTTGTTTGAGCACCAAGGTTTGGACACTACGTGAGTATCATGCCTGGGGAGGCCAGATCTATGATTGTATGGAACAGATCTGACCTAAGAAGTGAGTTTGAATTTATGCATGGCATGGACTCGCCGAGTCTGAAGAACAGACTCGGTGAGTAGCATGAAGTTTGCCCATAACCACTCAACGAGTGGTCTTGCCGAATTGAGGGGTCGACTCAGTGAGTCAGGGAGAGTCAGGGGGGCTGAGTCAAGCCGGAACTCGCCAAGTTGTTCTTGAGACTCGGCGAGTTGAGTCGTGGTGGCCCCACGATTCATTCCAGGTGGAACTCGTCGAGTTAGGTAAGTACTCGACGTGTCAAGAGAGGATCCAAGGGAGTCAGTGGACACGTATAGACTCGCCGAGTCGCCCTAGTGCACTCGCCGAGTCCGGTCAAAGTTGACCGTTGACCTTTAGGGTTGAGTTCAGTTGTATTTATGGGTGTATTACTTTGTGTGATTAGGCGCAGGCTAGATCACATTTATTCTGATACAGATATTTGCTGAGATACCCGAGGTGAGTCTTCTCACTATACTTTACCTAGTGTGGTAATAGAGTTCAGAGACAGAGTACTATAGAGTGATATGCCAGTGTGATTGTACGTTATTATGTGTTGTGATTTGTTGTGATATGTGATATGCATGATTCAGAGTTACAGAGTTGGGACTTTCGGGTCCCTAGAGTTAGGGCCAGAGGGCCCATAGAGGGTTGGGACTGGAGGGCCCCATTGAGACACATTGACCAGAGGGTCAACAGAGTTACAACCTCGAGTGGCTATTATGTGATTAGTGTGGTATTTTGGGGAACTCACTAAGCTTATGCTTACAGTGTTCAGTGTTATGTGTTTCAGGTACCAGTGATGACCGCGGGAAGGCGTCGGCTTGATTCGTACACACCAATTGGGATTGGATGTATTTGATCTTGGGAGACATTTGTGATTTAAAAACATGATGTTACGACAATTTATGAATGAATGGTTTTAATTAAAATGTGTTTTTCAACTGCAAAAAATTGTTTTAATTTTTACGGTGTTACAGGTTGGCAATGTAATCCATGCATGCATGAGGCACACGCGTGGGTACGCCCAGCGTAACGAGTAAGTGGACGCGGGTGCAAGGTCGAGTACGCCCAGCGTAATAGAGGTACGCCTAGCGTACTCTCAGAGTCCTAAAACCCTAAAATTAGGGTCAGCCACTATATAAGGAACATGTTGGTTCTTACCCTAGCCTCCATAAGCACTCTCATAACCTCAAAAACCCTAGATAGCCGTTCCACCTCCATTGTTGGGTGTGTTTGGCCTTGGAAATCTTGTTTTGGCCAAAGAGAGGCTAGAAGAAGAAAGAGGAAGTTGTCAAAGAAGGAGTTAAGTGGCTGGAGCTTATAGATCTGGAAAGACATCATCCTTTGGAGCCTATCTGAGGTATATAGTTTCTTGCTTGACATTTATATTGTGTAGATCTATGTGTTGTGAAGCTTTGACACCATTCTTGTCCCAAAAGTCCTCATCTTGATGCATGTTTCGAGTTGGTCGAGACTATCTGTCCTTTCAGACCTTAGGAAAGGTCTTGAGTGAGAAAAATGAGGTCCTAAGGGTTGTGGTTGTTCTATGTGTGAGATAAGTAGGTCTTAATGGATTAAGACCTTGGATTAAGAGCTTTATCGACGTCCCAAGTAATAAAGTTTGAAACTTTATGAATCTTAGGCATATTTGGCCTAAGGATCTGAAGTTTGGGCTTAAGAGCTTAAGCCATTAAGAACTTATGTGGACTTGATGAGCAACGATGTTATGCCCCACGTAACAAAGGAGTACGCCCCGCGTAGCGGGTCAGTGCCCCGATCCCCAATTTTGAATCAGCGTGTTCGCCCAGCGTACCAAGGAGGGTACGCCCAACGTACTCCCTCTGTTGGGTTTTCATTTTGGGCCTTAGGGATTGGGCTGTTATTGGGCTGCTGGATTTTGGGCCGTGACTAGACATTATGGATGGAGTATTGTGGACCCATTAGTTGTTATGGACCATGGGTCTAGGCCCATTTGGTGAGGTGGGCCTAATTCAGTAAATTGGGCCAATAGTGGGCTTTGCTTCGGACTTTTGGTCTTTGGGCCATTAGTGGGCTTGAGAGCTTATCCAGTGTTGGGCCTTTCATAATTTGCTTGTGGGCCTTAGTCATGGGCCGGATTGAGTTAAGGGTAAATTGGTCAATTTACCCTTGGAAGGGTATTGTGCTTAGCTTAATGATTATTTTTTCTATGTTGGCTAGTTCAGGATTTTCGGTGAGTCGGTGATTCGAGAATCTGCTTCTTCAGTTCAGAGTTTCGGAAGTGGCAAGGTGAGTTATCCTCACTATATCAACAGGGTCTAAGGCACCAAGGCCGACCCTTTTATCGGGCTGAGATCCGGGTATCGTTGTTATGTTTTGCTTTGCTATGTTTGCATCCTGGTAGTTAGGATGGTATTATGTTAGAGACCTGGTTAAGGTCGGTATCCTGGTATATAGGATGATGCTATGCTAGTGACCGGTTAGGTCGGTATCCTGGTTAGGAGGATGTTATGTTATGTGATCTGTTAGATCGGTTGATTGAATGTAAATTGTTATATGCTTGAATGATTATGTGCACATGGTTGTTGGACTGGGGTTGGGTGGAGGCGGGTCCTGCTTTGTGCTGTAGGCCAACATACCCAGGGCGGACCGGTTGTCCTGAAGGCCTAGCGAGCGGTCCGGATAGGCTGTAGGTCGTAAGAGGGCGGACCAGACGTGCCGAGGCTCGGAGAGTGGACCAGGCCGACTGAAGGCCCATTGCGGGCGAACCAGTCATACTGTAGACTCAGAGAGTGGACCAAGTGGATTGAAGGCCCGGTGCGGGCGGACCAATCACACTGCAGACTCGATGTATATGGCTAGACTCGGAGGGTGGACCAGGTGGACTGTTGGCCGGTGCGGCGGACCAGTCACACAGTAGACCCGAAGTGCAGGGTTGTTCTGTGCTCTGATGTGATATGCCATGTTATGCGTGTATGGTATATGTGGTTGGTATTTTGGGGGTATCTCACTAAGCTTTCGGGCTTACAGTTGTGGTTTAATGTTTTTCAGGTTCTTCAAAAGACCGTGACAAGGCAAAGGCATGATCGTACCGCTCCTCATGATTATGTTTTGTGATGTGATTCTAGGAAGACTCTGATAATAATTGTATTGAAAACCTTTTTGTAATAAAATTAAGAAAATGGGTTGTTTTTGAAAAGTTAAAATTGATTGAAATTTTATGGTCGTTACAAGTTGGTCTCAGAGCCTTGGTTTGAGTGAATTGGAGGAACATTCGTGTGAATCCAGTCTCAAATGAGGGAGAGTTTTAAAAAGAGGATTTAAAATGGTTTTCAAAATGAGTAAAAGGAGGACGCGGAGGTACGATCAGCCGGAGCCAGTAAGTAACCCCAAAATACCATACATGATATTTGTTTTGAGTTATGATAGAACAGCATGCTAGTATTAGGCTAGAGATCTTCAGGATTTCATGATAATGTTGCCTGATTTATGATGCCTGCTAGCCTAGGGTTCCTCTGTGGGAGATTTCCGGTATTCCTCTAGGAGTGAGGATTGAGCGCTTGTTATGTATGTTTTTCACTAGGGTGTTATGGTAGTACTTCATACAAATATGGGTTGGTGTGGAAGGTAGTATGGGCCCGTACTACTGAAAGCACAGGACCCATACGTGTATTAGGGAAACCATAACCTCTATGGTTGGTTCAGGTGTTGGTTCCCGGGTTAGTGGGAAGTATCTGAGATCTTGTGGTGTTTTTCAGTATGGTGGTTACGAGGCATGCTGGGAGCGGATCCGGGTCAGGATCGGGAGCAGGACAGGACGGTCAGGGTGGGTCGGTACCGCCCGAGGTTATTGGTCAGATGAGCTCAGGCGAGTTGGATGCTATGATTCGTGAGATCCTACATGATGAGGTTGTTGCGTTGTTCCGGGCCGAGCTGCCGGAACTGTTTGGGTCGATCAAGACCGTCATGCTTGAGTATTTTGATGAGCGCTATGCGACTCTCACAGAGACGGCTGCCGTGGCGGCTACGGCAGCTGTAGCAGCGGCAGGGGGAGGAGCCGGTCGAGGTTTTCAGTATCGGGACTTCGATAATACGAAGCCTCCTACCTTTGATGGAGTTCAGGACCCAATTGTTGCTATGAGATGGTTGTCGGACGTGGAGGGATGTTTCTTCACGTGTTCATGCCCTGCTGATCAGAGGGTGAGGTGTGCTCTGAACTTGTTGAGGCCCGGGGCGAAGGATTAATGGAGATTGACCACGGCCCACGGGGTCATTTTTGGATGCGCAGAGAGCTGTGGTTTCATGGGATCAGTTCCGGGAGATGTCAGCACTCGTTATCTTCAGCGGGTCGAGAGGGAGAGATTAGCTCAGGAGTTCCTGGAACTGAAGCAGGATTCGAAGTCAGTGACGGTGATCACCAGTATGTTCACTGAGAGGGTGATGTTTTGCTCTGAGTTCGCTTCGGAGCAGGCTCAGATGTCCTGATATCTGAGTATGCTCAAGAGGGATATCAGACAGATTGTGTCTAGGCAGAGGTGCGAGACTTTGTTAGAATTGCAGGAGGCCGCCAGGCGGCGTGAGTTGGAGATTGAGTTGCAGTTGCGAGAGCAGAGGCAGGCTCCGGTGTAGTCGCAGCCGACACCGAAAAGGTCCAAGACCGTTGATTCTAGATTGGGAGGTCAGAGCAGCCACACTTGTGGGAAGTGTGGAAAGGGTCACACCGGAGTTTGTAGATCCGGAGGTGCATGCCGCAAGTGCGGAAAGGAGGGGCACTATGCGAGGGATTGTCGGCAAACAGCCCCGGTTCAGGATTTGAGGATTTGTTATCATTGCCATCAGGTTGGACACTTGAGGGTCAACTGTCCACAGCTTGCTGCAGGACCAGTGCAGGCTCCAGCACCGGCCACATTGAGGATCACGGGTGGAGGTCAGGGTGGAGCGGAACCCCCAAGGGCTCAGGGTCGCGCTTTTCAGCTTACAGCAGAGGAGGTCAGGGCAGTGCCGGATGCAGCTGCAGGTATGTTTCTTTCTTGATGTCTTGTTATCTTGTGATTATTGTGGAGTGTTGTTTATCTGCTAGTCTCGTTGTGTGGTTTCCGGTAAGTTATTCGTTGTTCTTTAAGGGTTATGGTATGATTATGGGTTTAGTGTTGGGAATTTTGTTGGTTATCATTCATGAGGGTTATTAATGGAAATCTGGCGTTTGGTTTGAATGTCGGGTAGCATCTGCTGTCTGAGGAATGGTTAGCTGAAGATCGAGTTTCTTTCGAGCTCGGGATGATCAGTGTTGATATGTGATATTTTGAAGGTTACTTGTTCTAGTGGGAATCAGTTCGAGTGTAAGTGTTTGTGTTGTGTAGGGTCGTTGAGGGAGGTCGGTGATGGCGACCGGTGGTTGATAGTCAGTACTCTAAGTGGGGGAGAATTGGAGAATTCTCCGGAATATCAATGAGCACAAGAGGCTGTTTGGCTGCTTGGGATTCAGCAGTGTTTCTGTCAGCCAAGAGCGTAGGCTGGTATGAGTAAGTGGCAGGTGTGCGAGGCGAGATACAGACCTAGGGTGATTGATTGCGAAACGCCTGGAATCGGGCCGGGATTTAGTATGTAGGATGGAGATAGAGTTCGGAACCCCTAGAGGGCTAGAACAGTATGCATGGGAGAGTTTCCTGGCGGGATAACTCAGAATGATGAATGCTAGTTGAGCGGTCCAGATAGACTGAAGGCCGGTAGGCGTACCAGTCAGGCCGAAGGCTCAGAGAACGGTCCAACCAGGCTGAAGGCCCTGGAGGGCGGTCCAGATCTGCTGAAGGTTCTGATAGTGGTCCAGATTGGCTGAAGGCCTGGTAAGGCGGTCCAGTCATGCTGAAAACTCTGCATGTGTTGATAGATCGGTACGAGGAAATGGATTGAGTATGTCGCGATGCGATAGCATCAGAAGGTCTGGCCCCGAATATTTATCATGAGTAGTGGAGGTAGTGAATGGACTCGAGAGTCCATGCGAGTGGATTCAGAGTATGTGTGGTGCATGGGATAGCGGTTAAGCTATAAGGAAATGGTGTAGTATTGAGTGAGCACCGTGGCACTTCTGGTAGTGTCAAGGCAGCCAAGTGGATTTCCTTGGTAAAGGAAAGGAATGTAGCTCCAAGAGGGAGTGTAAGTTCACAGAAGTGAAAGCAGTAGTGCAGAGTTATGATTGGGGTGTTCCAATCATGCTTGATGAGCAATGTGTCGGCGGCTGTGGTATGGAATCACATCCGGGTTGGATGTTTGTTGAGGCTCGGAAGGAATGCAAGGATGGGATCTTGGATTTCCAGTTGATTTTGATTTATGTGGTGGAAATTCATCATGGGGGATGTTTGGAGGTGTCGTCAGTGTATTGGGTTTTTCCAACCCGAAGATGCTAGAGCCAGTCCAGCATGGGTACGAGATTGCGGTGGAGAACTCATGGGAGTTGCTCTGAGGCTGAAGGATGTGTCATCCTGTCAGCATGGAGTGGATAAGTTGGGCTCAGACCGGGAATTTCGGTGGTTCATGGATTTTTCTAGCTCGTATGAGTTGAGAGATTGTTGTGTATTGGAGCGAGTGGTGTATCATGGAATGGTATTCAGTTGATAAGTGTGGTTATCAGAGGATGAGGCCGGTGGCCGGCTTGAAGCGGTGGTCAGAACACCGCAAGAAAGGGAAAGTTGGGTTTCGATTTTCGATGGTTGTGTCTTGAGGAACCTAGTCTGGTTAATGCCAGGTGGTGCATTACGGGAGGAGTGCTGGAGTCGAGTTGCCACAGGCTTCGAGGGCGAAGCCTAATTTAAGTGGGGGAGAATTGTAATGCCCCATTCTTAAAGTACTTATTTATGAGACCCCGAGATTTAAGAGGAAGGGTATTTTGGTCCTTTTATGGGAAATGGGTTTCATCCGAGAAGGTTTTGGACCAGGGTATGTATCTAGAAGCGTAGGGCTTCTCGCCACCTCTTCGTGGATATAAAGTTCATCGAGAACGGAGCTAGAATGAGGGAGTTATGACACTTTGAAGATTTTGGCATTTATGGCCCTTAATGGAAAAGGTTGTCAATGTAAGCCATGCATGCATGAAGCACACGCGTGGGTACGCCCAACGTAGGCTGGGTTACGCCCAGCATAACAAGTAAGTGGACGAGGGTACAAGGTCGAGTACGCCCAGCGTACTCTCAGAGTCCTAAAACCCTAAAATTAGGGTCAGCCACTATATAAGGAACATGTTGGTTCTTACCCTAGCCTCCATAAGCACTCTCTTAACCTCAGAAACCCTAGATATCTGTTCCACCTCCATTGTTGGGTGTGTTTGGCCTTGGAAAGCTTGTTTTGGCAAAAGAGAGGCTAGAAGAAGAAAGAGGAAGTTGTCAAAGAAGGAGTTAAGTGGCTGGAGCTTATAGATCTGGAAAGGCATCATCCTTTGGAGCTTATCTAAGGTATAAAGCTTCTTGCTTGACATTTATATTGTGTAGATCTATGTGTTGTGAAGCTTTGACACCATTCTTGTCCCAAAAGTCCTCATCTTGATGCATGTTTCGATTTGGTCGAGATTATATGTCCTTTTAGACCTTAGGAGAGGGCTTGAGTGAGAAAAATGAGGTCCCAAGGGTTGTGGTTGTTCCATGTGTGAGATAAGTAGGTCTTAATGGATTAAGACCTTGGATTAAGAGATTTATTGACGTCCCAAGTAATAAAGTTTGAAACTTTATGAATCTTAGGCATATTTGGCCTAAGGATCTGAAGTTTGGGCTTAAGAGCTTAAGCCATTAAGAACTTATGTGGACTTGATGAGCAGCAAAATTACGCCCCGCGTAACGAAGGAGTACGCCCCACGTAGCGGGTCAGTGCCCCGATCCCCAATTTAGAATCAGCGTGTACGCCCAGCGTACCAAGGAGGGTACGCCCAGCGTACTCCCTCTGTTGGGTTTTCATTTTGGGCCTTAGGGATTGGGCTGTTATTGGGCTGCTGGATTTTGGGTCGTGACTAGACATTATGGATGGAGTATTGTGGACCCATTAGTTGTTATGGACCATGGGTCTAGGCCCATTTGGTGAGGTGGGCCCAATTAAGTAAATTGGGCCAATAGTGGGCTTTGCTTCGGACTTTTGGTCTTTGGGCTATTAGTGGGCTTGAGAGCTTATCCAGTGTTGGGCCTTTCATAATTTGATTGTGGGCCTTAGTCATGGGCCGGATTGAGTTAAGGGTAAATTGGTCAATTTACCCTTGGAAGGGTATTGTGCTTAGCCTAATGATTATTTTTGCTATGTTGGCTAGTTCGGGATTTTCGGTGAGTCAGTGATTCGAGAATCTGCTTCTTCAGTTCAGAGTTTCGGCAGTGGCAAGGTGAGTTATCCACACTATATCAACAGGGTCTAAGGCACCAAGGCCAGCCCTTTTATCGGGCTGAGATCTGGGTATCGTTGTTATGTTTTGCTTTGCTATGTTTGCATCCTGGTAGTTAGGATGGTATTATGTTAGAGACCTGGTTAAGGTCGGTATCCTGGTATATAGGATGATGCTATGCTAGTGACCGGTTAGGTCGGTATCCTGGTTAGGAGGATGTTATGTTATGTGATCTGTTAGATCGGTTGATTGAATGTAAATTGTTATATGCTTGAATGATTATGTTCACATGGTTGTTGGACTGGGGTTGGGTTGAGGCGGGTCCTGCTTTGTGCTGTAGGCCAACATACCCAGGGCGGACCGGTTGTCCCGAAGGCCTAGCGAGCGGTCCGGATAGGCTGTAGGCCCCAAGAGGGCGGACCAGACGTGTCGAGGCTCGGAGAGTGGACCAGGCCGACTGAAGGCCCGGTGCGGGCGGACCAGTCATACTGTAGACTCAGAGAGTGGACCAGGTGGATTGAAGGCCTGGTGCGGGCGGACCAATCACACTGTAGACTCGATGTTTATGGCTAGACTCGGAGGGTGGACTAGGTGGACTATTGGCCGGTGCGGCGGACCAGTCACACAGTAGACCCGAAGTGCAGGGTTTTTCTGTGTTCTGATGTGATATGGCATGTTATGTGTGTATGGTATATGTGGTTGGTATTTTGGGGGTATCTCACTAAGCTTTTGGGCTTACAGTTGTGGTTTAATGTTTTTCAGGTTCTTTAGGAGACCGTGGCAAGGCAAAGGCGTGATCGTACCGCTCCTCATGATTATGTTTAGTGATGTGATTCTGGGAAGACTCTGATAATAATTGTATTGAAAACCTTTTTGTAATAACATTAAGAAAAAGGGTTGTTTTTGAAAAGTTAAAATCGGTTGAAATTTTATGGGCGTTACAGATGGTAAGTCTACGAAGAGATAAGATCCAAACTCACGACGTGAACAATGAGTTTTTCACGTCATGAGGGCCAAAAATCTTACTATAAATATCAAGATCGATCCCAGCCATTCTTACACCTGATCTCCTTTCTCCTCTCTCATCTGCTGAAGCCCTCTTTCATCCCGATCCCCGACAACCTCGTACGCTGACCGTTTCTGCTTAGATTACATAAAATCACGTTGCTAAGGTGAGTTTCACGACCCCACTTTCTAATATTTTCGGTGGAAAACACATGCTAAATATTGTATATACGTTATCATTATGTCTATATGATAGTATATTAGTATCAACATAAATAGTTATAATAACCGGAATATAGTTATTTCGTATCTGAAAATATACAACTATTGTAACGTTGTTAACATGTTATTGTTATAGTAGTATATTAATGTAGATCTTGACTCATACTTAGGATTATATATATATATATATATATATATATATATATATATATATATATATATATATATATATATATATGTATGTATGTATGTTGTGTGCGATATAGTTCCAGAGTTATACTCGGAAGTTCGATATGTTAACTGATAAGTATGTTGTTATTATTGATTTTACGTCAAGATAAAACCAAGTATGTTATATGTTCTTGTTATTGGTTTTATGTCAAGATAAAACTTGGTTTTAATTCTAATTATAGCTGTTGTACTACCTAAGTATTATAAATATTAGGAGTAATGTTAAAAGCATAGTCTAATAACTTATGGTTTTAGACACGAATATGATTTTACTACTAAAACTAACGGAACTGGACAAGTCTACATGAGCTATTGTATTCATCAACTAAGATTGGAAATCTTAGGGAAAATCCTCTGACCTGTAACCATTAATCCCGTGTGAGCGAGGAAGTCTTGTATGAATAAGATACGGGTTGACAACCCCACTCGTGGTTGCTAACTACAACAAAACTGTGTGCAAGTGACGAACTGTCCTTTTGTTTGTCTATTGTTCCGACGTTGATGAAGCATGTGGAACCTATCTCAAGATGCGAAACTTGTAGCATCAAGCAGAGGTTTGAAACTAGTCATATAGTCGTGGTTACGGACTCATGGTAGCAAATTGTTAGAAACATTATACTTTGTCGTTATACAAGTATTAATGTTAAGTATAAGTTTCCCAAACACTTATACTCTAGGTACAAGAAACTAGTAGGTATACTACTTGTATATTAAGTAGATAATTATACCTAGCACACATACTCGTATAGAATTGAAATAGATTTATACGTAGTTGTTTTACTCGTATAGAATTGAAATAAGATTTATACGTAGCAACTTTCGTTTGTATGGAATTACAAACACTTATATTCATAGTATATGAGACTTATAGGTATATACTTATTTGGTAAGTAAACTTTTATACCTAGGATATATATAGTAAACATTGGATAGTCAAAATTATACTTTCAAAACTATACTTTTGAACTTGAAAAAAGTGTTATTTTTATATGGAGTCAAAACCTGTGAACTTACCAACTTTATGTTGACGTATTTTAAATTGCATGTGTTTTCAGGAAGTTGATAACTATGATACGATAAATGACGTTACACCGCCCGGTGTTTCCGCCGACGGCCGGGGTGTGACAACATTCTCCAACGACATGTCCTGTTTATCACAAGCAGAAGATGTTGAAATATTAGAATCATTATAAGATTTGGGAGAATGGACCTTCGGAACCCATTTGTAGTTGGGTTTAACCCATTTCTTTTTTGTTCTGATGGGTGGCTCAGTACTTTCTTTTGATCTTGATGTCAGCCGTTGAGATGACTTTGATTTTGGCTTCACGGGAGCATCTCTTAGATTTGGCTTCTTGGCCGACATTCCCTTCTTGACCTTGGGAGTTGGATTCTTGACCTTGTGGGATTGATTTTTGGCCTTCGTGGCATTCCAGTCGCTATTGTCTGAATGTGGCCTCGAAGGGTTTCTTTTGGGGTATCTCCCACTTGGTGTTTTCTGCCAGCCATGTGCGTGGTAGGGAACATATGTGCGATTTGGACAATTTCTGGCAATGTGTCCAGGTGTTCCACAGTGAAAACATGTATTTTTATTCACTGTGGAGTTGTTTCTTCCTGCCCCTGGTGGCGTATCCTTGCCTTGTCTCTGGTTGTTTCCACATGCACACTTACAGCAAGTCGTCGGTTTCGCTTGTGTTGGAGGCCTGTATTTCTCAACAGCAGGTTGATCAGAAGCAACTGAGTTCGAAGCAACAGATTCAGAGTTCAAGGAGTCATTGGATTGTTCAATAGTTTTCTCCTTGTTCTCTTCTTCTACTACATTACCTGCACATGTAACAAAATCATTAGAAACGTTCACTTCATCCTTTTCTGGCACAACCGCAACAGGTTTCCCATATTGGAGATGTGCCTCCTTGTCAATTTCTTCCTGTGTCATAGGGATGGATGTGTAGTTATGATTGAAAGGTGGAGGAACACAATCATACCCTAAACCCTTGTTTTGATTATCTTTGAATTTTAATTGGGTTTCAAATAAGGACTCGACTGTCTGACTTAATGTAGTATAATTTTTGAAACTAATATCTGTTTTTCCACACTTAATTTTCAAAGCGTCAAGTTCGTCAGTTACAGCAGCAAGTTTTTTCTTAATGTGATCATAATTTTCACACTTGTTGCTGTAATCTTCTTGGAGTTTTCGGAAATCCTTAATTTTGGTTTCTAATTGAGCTTTCAGGGTTTCTGTCATTTCCTGAGTTGATATCCTTCGTATTTTAAGTCCTCATTCTCTCTCTTGATTAGATCTATTGATTCTCATAAAAATTTAATAGTTTTAATACAAGATGGAGTACATCAAACTTCATTTACCGGAATTGATGTGGAACTCATTTTCTTTTCTTTTTTTAATTTCCCTTTGACTTAAAAACAAAACGAGAAAGTCAACCTTAAAATTCAAATTTTAAAAAATGAAACTTAAAAGTCAAACTTGAAAAGTCAAACCGAAAATCTAAATTTGAAAATTTTAAAGTCAAACGAGAAAGTCAACGCTTAAAGTCAAAGGTCAAACTTCAAAATTTAAAGTCAAAATTTAAAGGTTAAAAGTTAAAAATAAAACTCAAAAGTTCAAAACTAATATATATATATATATATATATATATATATATATATATATATATATATATATATATATATATATATATATATATGGTTGAAAATGGAATTTTAAAATAAAGAAAATTGATTTTTGGGTTAAAGATGTAAAAAATCCGAAAAAAGGGTCGAAATGAAGACGCCTTATGAATTAAATTGGGAAGGATTGTAAGAACTTGTACCCTAGAAAAGTTGGAAAGGGTGTTGGTTGAGTTAGGAGGAGACCTAGGTTTGAATCTTGCAACCCTTTGAGTTCCTTTTTATTATTTTCTGCTTGCTGCGAAGTGTATAAAGCTTAAACGAGCAAGTTGTTTAACAAGTTGCCTTGTAGTTCAATTGGTTAAGGCGTGTGTTCGATGTGTTAAAGGTCCTGAGTTCTAATCCTTGGAGCCTCAAAAATTCCTTTCCTTTTTTGTAAGTGCACACGTCGAGCCGTACACCCAAGCCACACACCTTCAACAGATTCGCAAAAAAAAACGACGTTTTTCACCCTTTTTGCTCCAAAACTCGATCAAAAATTCGTTTTTATGAAAAATGCAAAGAAGAAACCCCCCCTTATTTTGGCCCGATCTATCCAAAAACGCAAAAATCATTTCAAAATAAGTTCAAATAAGCTCTAGATCTGACAAAATTGATTAATACAACCTTGCTCTGATACCAATTGTAAGTCCCCAAAATTGCTTGAGTATCAATCAGATCCAATTGATGGTGCGGAATCCCAATCAATTGGATGATGTCAGATCAATATAGAAGAGAAGGAGAAGAAGAATTAAGATGAATCTAATGTATTGATGATATGAGTTATGCTCTTTACAAGAGATTCACACACACTAGTTCCTCTCTAGTTTCTCTCTCTTCTCTAGTCGTACACTCCCACATGCACTCCTCTATTTTTAGCATTCCCAGCAGTACAGGAGTGTACAGCTGCACACACGTGTACGATCGTACACAGGGTGTGCGGCCGCACACACATGTACAGCCGTACACAGCCACAAATTTACATAATACATTATAGAAAAATATATTTTCCTAGAAAAGCAAAGTATAAACCATATTTTTGACCCAACATCATGCATTGTAAGGAAAAGTTCCGGTTTTCATTATATTTCATTAAAAGTGAAGTTTTAGTTTACGTAGTTGACTTATCTTATTCCTTGTAATGACATTAATGAAAGTGTTGTTTATGTTTCTAATAATAGAAATATTAATTATGGATTTGGTTCTTATAATATCGCTTGTGATACTGTCATAAATGACCAAGCGAAAAGAAATTTCATCACCAACTAGACTAGATAATTGGAGTCGTAAAATTAGAATTATATTGTATATGAGAATATTGTTAACTGGAAAATTATTACTTAAATTATTGTTCACATGTTTATGTGAGGCAAGTGAAGCACTAATGGATCTACTATGTGTTGATATCGACTCTTCAGGTCCACCACAAGAGACGATAACTTTATTCTTCATGATTTACTGATGCTTCAGTAAATATGGTTGTGTTTATAAGATTAATCATAATTCCAATACTTTAAAAGGATTCAAAGAGTAGGAAAATGAATAGAAGAATCCATTAGGCAGAAAGATAAAAGATTGTCCAATCTTAAAGGAAAGGAGAGTAATTTAGTTTCATGTTTTATGATCATCTTAGTGATTGTGGAATTATATCACAATTTATCCTTGAATAACATCTTAGTGAAATTGTATGACTAAGAAGAGGAATCGGAAATTGTTGGAAATGGTTCGATCAAGAGATGAGTCATACTTCATTTTTAATCGAGTTTTAGAGTTATGCTCTAGTAACTCTAAATCATACCTTCAAATCGATTTCAAACTAAGAAGGGTGATAATACCCCTTCATATGTGGAATAAGAATGATTTCTCACTCAAGCACGTTAAGAACTAGAGTTATGATGTTTTTCAGTTTTCAAGAAACAAAAGATGAATCTAATTCTAAAGAATATTATGATGTCGAGAACCTGCACAGACTTTTTCATATTTGTTTTAGCTCGTCAAGGAATGATTCTTCATAGAAAATTTATATGTCAAGAAGTTCCTGAGTTGTATTGATCTTGAGAGATTCAAGAGTCAACCAAAAATGATCCTTTTAGTTATCACTAGTGTGCAACCTAAGGTTGAAAACCTTTTGTGTTTATTGACACATTCTTAATTATGTGCACTTCCAGTTAAGTTGGCAATACTTATGAGTTCTATGTTCTTCATCTAACTACAAAAAGCAAAGCATATTGGTCAGTGAAAGCACACTGATCAATATGGGTGAGCAGCTAACAACATGGAAGCATTGGTAGGCCCTTTGAGCTGCCAAAAGGCAAAAAAATTACATTAGCAAAGTTCATTCCATGAAGGAGACCTAAATGTGATTTTGGTTTGTCCTAAACCTTGTCTTATGATTGTAGGTTGAAGATAAAAGTTCCACATGGATAGGAACGTATCCATCTTGAAATCCAAGTGGCAAAGGTTTCACTCTAATTCATGAAAATGGTTATGAGGAAAAACTTTTTCCAGTAGATTTTAAGGATCTGATAAAGATCAATACGAATATTGGTTGTATTAATTGCATTCTCAAATTCACAATATGGTTACGACATCCCTCTTTATAATTTGAATTGTGAGGAATGTCAAGGCATTGTTTAAACTTTTAGGAGATATGTTTATCATCTCCTGAAAGGGTTTGAACACATACACTGTCCAGATAAAGTACATAAGCTTAAGATGCCTAATTAGAGGCTTGATGAAGCACTGCAAAATAGGAATATGCACTTCCATGAGAAAGTTAAAGGGGTGTTGATTTCTAGCAGTCCAGTTTATTTCTAAGTACATGTCAAAGCTAGTGGGAGCATAATTGTTATCCTGGTACAACTAGTTGACAATACTATTCATAGAGAACCATGTCTCTAGTTTGCAAGTTATGAAAGTTGGGAATTGTTTCGCTATAGTGGACTTAAGGGAGAAGGCACTCATACTTCGCTATGAATCTAAAGGATTAGATCATATAATTTAATAGAACTTAGTCAAAATGCTATATAAATAGTGTGTTGAAATGTTTCAACATAGGAGATTCTATATGAAAATATTATAGAAAGAGATTGAACAAATATCAAACCCTTATGTAAGATATAATGAGTCGCATCCCATATGCTTCAGATGTAATACCAATTACATATGTTATAATATTCGCTTATTCTAATTTATCAAATGCTCTGATCATTGTGAGAAAAACAACTAGCATTTTAAGTAACTAGAGTTATTAAACAAATTATCAAGAACATTCTGAGGATTCGTTGCTTGTGGATAGTTGGAAGTATGGTATTGTTTTGGAAGGACTGTAGTGACACGTTTGAATTGAGATGATTGTTGGTCAGAATTGATGGTCATATGGGAATGTGGAAATGATTCCATAATAGAAGATGGGTATATGGAAATGTTTCATAATAAGAGTTGGTTATAAAATCTAAATATGAGTTGGAAACTTTAATGCAAGAGAAGTGATCAAGGAGTATGTCTTGAATTTCAAACTTCATAACCAAGGAATTATTTTGAGTAACAAGTTCCACTGGAACATTTTGTAATATCGATGGCTCAGTTTTTATGAGTTTAGAACCTCGACATCTCAGAAGGACAATGCATGTAAAGAAGAAATTGCACTATATCTTAGATAATGATGAGAATTAGGAATTGTGAAATGAGCATCGTTGGAGTAATGCTCAGTCAATTTGTTCATAAAGGAAGTACCATAAAGAGACATAGTACGCAATTTTTGTAACATGGCATGACTGATGTTATTTAATTCAAGTGGTTAGTTGATAAGTCAAAAATTATACAATGAATAAATTTATAATTGTTATGGTGATTAAATAATAGGGATTTATTTATATTCAATGGGTTTGATGTCATAGTTAATTAGTTTATTATTGTGTTTAACATTCCATGTTTACTTCGTGAATAATTTTATTATTCAAAATTTCATAGTTGTTCATACTTTTGGAAGTAAGTAGTGAATTAGAACTATCATGAATTGTTTGTAGATTGTGTATGGAGATTAGAGATTGCATAAGGATTGTTGCAATATTCATGAGTACTTAGAAAATGGAGATTTTGAGTATTGGATAAACCCACGCTTAGACATTACTTCATGGATTCAATCACAAGTAATTCTAAGATGATAATATCAACTATTCTTAAAGTAGAGATATATAATTCATAGTTTACTAGATTTGTTTTACTCAAATGCATCTCGTAACTGGAAAACATTTTATAAGAGGTGCTATGTCATTACCATTTTTTTTGTTAATTTGTTTTCTAGAGATGTTATGTCATTACCATCAATAGTTATCAATCTTATACAGATGAAATCGTGATCTTCTTTCTATACAAATCTAAGAATCATGCTTTTATTTTATCTTCTATATTTCCACTCATAATTATCTTTTTTTAACATGGATGTGTAGTTAAAGGGAGGTTGGTAAAGGTGGGCTATTAAAGGACAAACAATTTGAATGGATTAAAGGGTAAAAAAAGTTAGTTTCTTACACATGGTTATTGTAACATACACTATGCCCTTATAATAGTAGGGTATAATGCTATATCAAGATGCCAATTGTTATTTATATGTATAGTTATGAATTATGAGATATGATCACAATTTTAAGATTGCAATTTTCCTTAACTTTTGACAGGTGTGCACCTAGAGGTCATGGAAACGTTTTATTATGTCAGTCTATTGGTGGCCAGATTGGGTGAATCTGAGGCATGTCTCTATTACCAAACATTACCTTGAATACCAAGCTTTTGCAATTGGGTCATGTCACAAGAATGCATTGTTTATCATCAAATATTCATCATTGTTATAATTTTGTGTCACACCCCAAAACCGAGAACGGCGGAAACGTTCTGGGGCGGAGGACGTCATGTAACGTATCACAACAATGCAAAATAGTAAACAAGCAACAACATCATCCATTGCATTAATAGTATAATTTTAAATACATGTGTGTTCTTTCATAGTATAAAACAACATAATGAATGTTCAAAATAAAAGACGAGTCTTGACTGCTCCGTCTTCACAAAACCTGGTCGTCGTACCTGTCTATTTGTGACCTGAAAATACAAGTTATTTTGAAAGCGAGTATCAGCAATAAAGCTGGGGAATTCATAAGTATTTATATGTCTTTGATTTGTAAAAACTATAAAGGAAAGACTTGTAAATGTTTGAAGAAAAGTTTGTATAAGTACGAAAATGTTTGTAAGTAATTGTAAACGTTTAAAAATCCAAGAAAATCTCATATTTCCTACTAGTATAAAAAATAATCTTCTACCAAGACCCAACTGTTTTGAAAGTTTGAACCTCTACTTAAGTGAAGGTTTTTCCTTGTACAACCTATTATTATTCAAATCTAATCTACCTCATCGATTATGTGAATGTGACACAAAGTAAAGGTAATAATAATATAATAACTGGAATTGTATCCTTTTGTATCTATCGTATGTAAAGTGTAAGTACTGTAGTATTTGTAATAAGTGACTACTATTGTACTAATTGCCTTAATTGAGTAATAAGGCATAATGTGATGGCTAGATCCCATATTAAACGCTCCTCTGTCAAGAGATTCTAGACCCAAACGCGACCCCTGCAATGATTGCAAGCCGTTAACATCCACATTATTATGATCATGTATACCCAATATAACTATCACCTTTTGTTTAAAACAATGCGTTTGTGATTCATTGGTATAGTTAGATCATGTAACTGTTCCATGCTATAGCAACGTATTATGTTTGTTCTATTATCGTGTATTGTATCTTCCTCCCTGTTTCTCTTTATTGTGTGTTCTTTTATGTTATCGAGTATTGTAATTGTATTTCTGTAATTATATATCTTCATATAGTATATATTGTATTAGTATAGACTCATGAATGAACTGACTCTTGTGTGATTCCTTGTACTTGGAATAGTAAGTAATATCTGCTAACTATACCTATTATAGTTACTAGTAAGGTACGTGTATAACCGAAAGTGTGCCCTTGCTACCCAAAGGTACTGAACTGATTGATGGAACTTTTATGTCTATATATGTATACATGATATATAACTAATATTTAGACGACATTCGGACTAGTAACCGATGCCCTAAGGCCACATCCCAATGAGGAAAAGGAAATAAAGCGAGCTAGCCGTCCTAAGTCCTTTAACCATTACTTATATAACTATACATATCTAGGCATGCATTTGACAATATAAAAGTATAAAAGAAGTTTTGTAAAACCTTTGAAAAGTTTAATAACTAAGAAATGATGACTTGATGTCAGTTTATAAAACGATTTGAAAGTAGTTTGTTTGATAAGACAATTTTAAGTATAAGGAAAACCTTTGTTTGAAACACAATTAACAGAGTTCGAAAGGAAACATACAGTATGTAAGATAGTTTGATAAAGAGTTTTAACATGTAAAATGGTTGAGAAAGTCATTTGAAGTAATAAGTTTGGTAAAACAGCAAAACGTATAGTAAATCCATTTGTATGCTAGTTATTAATCACATGTGATTGATATAATAACTAGCATGATTCAACTTGTATCCCCCCCCCCCCATAAAGCATTTATAAACATTTAAAACACATTTAAAAGGTTAATTAAGGAGTATGAACTCACCTGATGTGAGTGGATTGTATGGAAGTGTCGGACAAGTGATTGGTGTCAATTGAAGACTTAAACACACACACTGATCCTAATAACATATGAAGACATATGTATGCATACAATTAGTGATTAAAACACTAATTAGACAAGTTAAGACATCCTAAGACATGAAAAACACTTGATTAAGTGCTAAAAGTCCTAAGGATTTCATCTAAGGGTTGTAGGACTTAGGTTTTAAGTTTAGGGTCCAAGGGTAAACTCCTTATCAGTTTACGACCTTGGGACCAACTCCCTTGGAGTTTACGATTGTAAACTCATGAGTTTATAGCCGTAAACTCATGGTACTTCTACCAGTTTGTGTCTTGAAGCCTATAAGTCATAAAGAAGCATTCTTACTTCATGTCTAAGCCTTTGGAAGTGATTGTGGCATCAATTCACTCCTTTGTGGAGTTTACGGCCCATGGACCATTTCTCCATGTGATTATGGCCTTAAACTGAAATGATTCATGGTCTTTTTGATGTTTTAAGGTCCTAAGTACATCAAGGATATGATCTAGACTAGTATCCAAGACTTGGTAAGAGATTAGGGTGCATTTTGCCTCACTTATAGGGGTTTATGGCCCAAGAACATGTCTTTGCCGTAAACTCCTTGGATCATGTGTTTCTTTATGATTTCTAGGCTCTAAACATGTTAAACCTAGTGTACAATGAGTTAGAACAAGAGTACTTACGATCTAGGAGCTTGAATGGTTGTTTTTGGCCAAGAACACTAGTGTGTGTTCTTCGTGTTTTTTCGTGAAACTTGAAGATCTACACAAATAAAATGATTTCACGGATGAAATCATGTAAGATCACTAGTTCATGTAAGATATCAACTAGTTAGGACAAGGAACTTACAAGATTTGAAGATCGGGGATGAAGATCGGGATGATACTTGAGAGGATTTGGGAGGAAATCAGCCAAGGGAAAGGAAGAATGAAACAAATGGCTAAAACTTGACCATATAGGGGGGACTTTACGGCCAACATGGAGTTTACGGCCGTAAACTCCATTGTTGTGGCCGTGAACTCCTTGTCAAGTTGTTTATGGCTCGTTCCTTGTTCGATAGCTTCAGCAAATAAACCCCGACACTTATCACTTAAGTGTACAAGGCTCAGAACGCTCAAATAAACTCCTAATTGTGCTAACAGATAACAACAATGAGTTTGACTTTTAATGAAGTGTTTGACTGTACAGGATAGAAATTTTCGGGTTGTCACATATTGTTCCTACTTCTTTGAGAGAATATAACAAGCTTTATAATTTAGTATAAAATGTAACTCATATTAGCATTGTATTACATTTATTTACTAATTGATTAAATATTTTGTATTTGACATACTATATACTATATATATATATATATATATATATATATATATATATATATATATATATATATATATATATATATATATATATATATATATATATAATGCAATCGATTGTATTTTTTGTGCATGATATGTTGTATTGTATTATGAGATATTAAATGTATGATTTAATTTAAATATTAATAAATGAAGAAAAAATATTTTATAAATTATCAAAAATCATCACACAAAATGTATGTCAAGAATTTAAACAAAAATGTCAAAAATTAGAACATACAAATAAGTGATCGTATGTTGTAAATTTATGCCATAAATGTACATCATAAATATATGTCATAACTTTAAAACACACAAACCTCCGTCATCTTTATTTATTACTGTGGTTTTAATGACATATTTGTATGTAATCTGTACCCCCTAAATGACAGGTAATGTGTGTTATTAAAGTCATTTTATCTAGTAGTGATCATATATTTAACAATGATAGTAACCGAAGTGAAAGTTGTTTCTTACAGCAACGGTGCTTAGAGGTCCCTCCGATAACCAAGGCAGCCAGAAAACACCAAGAGGCCAACAACAACAATAAATGAGTTTTTTTGAGGTTTTTTTTTTAAATAAGAAAAGAAAGGTCTAATGAATAAAAATGATTTGAGGTGAAAAGTAAATCGATATGGGCATGGGATGATTGATGGGGTAGTTAAAGGTTAGGAGATTTTGAAAGGTATGAGTTTATTTTTCAAAAACAAGGAAATAAAAGTCTAATGAATGGAAATGATTAGAAGTGAAAAGTAAATAGATATGGGCATGGGCTAATTGATGGCATAATTAAAAATTTTGAAATTTTGAAAGGTAGTGCCACGAGTTACGTGGGGGACCAGATGTTTCCATTTTGTTCAAAAAGATATAATTTTTGTTCAGAATAAGAGGAGGAAACACCTGAGGTTCATGCATCCTTTTGTTCTATAGTATCTTTATAAGATTATAATATAGAGCTGTTACAGTAGTAATAAACGTGGGAATAAGTAAAGACTCCTCCACCATTTAGGCTTTTAAAATTTGATTGAAGTATCAAGTTGAAAAGTAAAAGTAGCGCTTCTCCATGCATGCTATATATATGGACCTTACACATCTCCTAAACAACTCAACCGGTGAGTAACAATGGCGATCGATATGACCATCATCCTCATGATCTCCTCTTTCATTCTCTCCATCTACTACATCTTCAACAGAAAACCCAAGAGTTCCAAGCCTCTAAACCTACCACCAGGCCCACCAAAGCTACCCATCATTGGAAACCTCTATCAGATTGGACTAGCACTCCCGCATCGTGCTTTCCTTGACTTATCCAAGAAATACGGCCCCATAATGAGCCTGCAACTCGGACAGATCTCCATGGTCGTCGTCTCGTCACCTCGGTTAGCTGAAGAAGTACTAAAAAATCACGACCTAGCCCTCGCAAGCCGCCCATATGCACTTCTTGCTGATATTCTGTTGTACGGAGGCATTGACATTGCTTTTGGTCGTTACAGTGATTACTGGCGACAAATGAAGAAGATCGTCACCATGGAACTCTTGAGTGTCAAGAAAGTTCAATCCTTTATGGGCTTTAGGGCGACAGAAATCGATCGTTTCACGGAGGTGGTTCAATCCTGCGTTGGAAAGCCTGTACACATACGTAAAAGGGTTATGAAAATGAATAATACTGTCGTGTGCAAGTGTTTGTTTGGAAATGATTGCAGACAACAGGATGTGTTGATCGAATTGGCTGAACAAGTGGTGGCGTTATCCAGTGGGTATTATGTTGCTGACCTGTTTCCTACGTTAACTTTCCTTTCTACCATTTCTGGGATGAAATCTAGGTTGACGAAGATTCACAAGTCTCTTGATAACATTTTTGATGAAATCTTTGAGGAACGTAGAATCAGAAGACAAACAGTTGGTCCAACAGAAGATGATCTGATTGATGTTCTTTTCAACATCAAAGAGCGTGGTGGTCTTCGGTTCCCAGTCACTGACAACAATATCAAGGCGATCTTTCTGGTATATATACGTTCATTTATACTATATATAGTTCACTTATGTCATAGTATTCATTATGTTGGTTTTTTTCATTCTTTACGTATTATAAAGGTAACTTAAGTAATAATATTCAACTACATATATCTTGTTAATTTCTTCTCTATTAATATACTTATTAAGTTTGTTGCATGTGACATAAGTTAATGACTTTTCTAAACGTGTTTAAATAACTTTTAATTTGAATGATATATCGCAGAATATGCTTATAGGAGGAACGGATACAAGTGTTGTAACGATTGAATGGGCAATGACAGAGTTGATGAGAAACCCTGACGTGATGATGAAGGCTCAAGCAGAAGTGAGAGAAGCATTTAAGGGAGAGAAGACAATCGCTGAAACTGAATTACATAAGTTGGTTTACCTTAAACACATAATCAAAGAAACTTTAAGACTTCACATTACTATTCCACTATTACTACCAAGGGAATGTAGACAGCAGGTTAAAATTGGTGGGTATGATATACCTGTGAAAATGAAAGTTGTTGTTAATGGTCTTGCATGCGGAACTGATCCTGAATATTGGGATGATGCACAAACCTTCAAACCAGAGAGATTTGAGAACACTTCATACGATTTCTTCGGCACAAGCTTTGAGTATATCCCGTTTGGATCAGGGAGGAGAATTTGTCCTGGGATTGCTTTTGGTTTGGTGTCTATTGAGCTCACTCTTGCTAGATTGCTATACCACTTCAATTGGCAACTTCCTAATGGATTAAGTCCTAAAGATATTGACATGACTGAGAGTCATGGAGTCACTGCAATTAAGAAAGATTCATTGGAGGTTATCCCAACTGTTTTCATTCCGTTTTGATTACTAATTCGTTAAAATTAATAGAATAAAGGTCCTTGAAGTCGATCAATATTTATCTTTTTCTGCATTCGATGTTCATTGTTAGTTTGTTACCATTGCAGTTAAATGTGAGTGATGGATAACTTAAATAAAATCCCATGTTTTATGTCTCCAAAACTTGTCAAAGGTATTTGGATGGATTTTGTCTATTTCTTTTTCTAATGGCAAATTTGTTTAATAAAAATAAATAAATTTCACAGTTTATACGAAAATTCGAGTTTGATACTATGTTATTTTTGTCTCAAATTAGACGCTCAGTTTACCAATTTGTTAAAATTTTGACTAGTTAACCCGATTGTCTGCAGTTTTAATGACGTGTCGGTTTTAATAAGGTGATACTTTTTGTGAAATCATATTCTAGATGTCAAAATAAAAATATATATAAAAAAACTAAAATATAGTAAGTTTTGTGATAATGTTTTCAAATGTAGTGACTTTTGTTGAATTTGATATTAATATCTAAATTAAGTATTAAAGAAAGATGATTATTATGATTTTAATTATTTAAAAAGAGAGAAAAGTGGAGAGATCATCAAGAGAGAAAATGAATAGAGAAAAGGAAGTATATGTTCCTTTGTTAGTCCTAATGATTCCTCAAATGAAATAGTGATCACAATCGATGACAGGAATCATTAATTAGCGTATATTGCTATTGATCTAGGTTGTTAGCTTATATTTTGATTACTTGGGGCTGCTATGCAACATTATTGAATCTTAAATGGCTCATAATCCACCACGTAATGGTAGGCCACATAGTGTATTATGACAAGTCGTTGGGTTTGATGTTGACCCTTCTGGAGTGATCGATTATGGAGATACCCACTAAGCCTTCTAAACTTAATGACCTTTGTAGAATATATCCTAAAAGAACTATCAAGGTAGCAAATGTCAGATCCCTGATTCAATCAATCCAATTAAATTTCTTTTTATGATATCTACTAGAAACACAACAAGAAATTTAAGCATCACAAGCTTTAGTGACGACATCAAGTCGGACACGCCTTGTCCTTTACGTTGTCGCTAAAGTGTGCCTCGCCGCTAAAGGTGATGCCGCCAATGCTCTAGCTTGCGATCCATGTTCCGTTTAGCCAATACTCAACTATAGTCGTTCAATCTATGCGTAAATCCAATGGGTAGGCTTCAATGTTCCCCTGTATTATTCGGTATCGCCGCTAATACGTTAATGTGTTACCACTAAAGGTATAATATCGTCACTGCTAATGCTCCAGCAGGTACAACCCTTCTCCGTCTAGCTTTTCGTGTTTACACGAAGCCAAAACTCTCATGCCAACAACAACGAACCGACAACACCACCAACCATTTTCTTTTTGCAGCAAAGAGCTTGCATCCACCAAAAACCACCACCTCTTATATCCTTCCTCCCTCCGGTCCACTACTTCTAATAGATAAGAAGCCCACCCCCGATAACGATTCTGGTGGAAAATACCATCCAGTGCCGCCATCTTTCTCTACTATATCAGGTAAACTCACTGATTTAGAGACATTTCTTCATGCAGTTTGAGTTGATTTTTCTTCACTGTGATCCCGAATTTTGTGATGTTATAGCTAATTTGGAGTTATTCCCTAATGTGTTTGTGATTTTGTGTATAATGTGTTAGAAATATGGATTTAATGGCACTTGGAAATCTGAGAATCGTGATTATCACTATCAAATCGAAATATTTGGGTGGTACTCTCAAATCCCCAATTGGATCAGACTCAAAAAAATTAAGAGAGAAAGAAAGAGAATGAGAGTGTATAATTTTATGAGTACTAGAAAAAGAGACCAAAACTAACTTTTAGATCCTTGTCTAAAAACGGTCATATGACAATTTAAAACTGTCACAAACCACCAAAACGGTCATAAAAACTGGTATTTTGAATAAAAGTCAAAATGGGTCAATTCTCTTTAATGCATTTTTTATATAGTAACATAACCTACATAAATGAGTCAATTCTCTAAACATAGTCAGGGGCTCTACCCCCTTCGACCCCACCAGGGGCTGCCGCCCCTTGGACCCCCGTTCGTTCAGGGGCTTCGCTCCTAAATAACACTATACTTTGATACTTGATCAAATTTAAATAAGTATGTACTTCACACCTTCCTTACTTGTTTAATATTTATCAAGATCACTTTTGGTCAACAAAGTAATCTAATTACACTTAAATAGCATTGATGATAACAAATCACCAACATAACACTAATGATATATGATGTGTCTTGCCATTGAAGTGAGTTTATTTTTTAGTTTGTGTTAAGCACTTAATTATTACGTGCTTAATTTTTAAGGGATTAATGATGTTATTATGTGTCTTGCCTTTTAATGGGTTAATCATATAATCCTAAAATGTTTTTGGTTTATACTTAATTGTTAAGATCTTTATTGTTAAGTGCTTAGTTGATAAGGACTTAATGATGTTAGCATGTTATATATGATGTTTTTGACTATATTATGATATTATGTATTTAGGGATTTTATTGATTTGGTTTGACTTAATTGCATTGTGTAGACTTGATGAGATGAGTCTTAAAATGTTTTTGTTTTAGCTTAATAGTTAAAGAATTAATTGTTGGATTAGGTGTCTAAGCCCATAACTATAATTGGTATTAACTTGAATTGATATTAGCACAGTCCTTTTGGGTTGCCCTCAAAGATGACAATTAAACATGATTATATTAGAGAGATGGTTGATTTATTATTTGATTAATAAATTAGAATAAATGATTTGTTAATATATTATGAGAATAATATATTAATTAGAAATCATAATATTTAATTAATATATAATCAAAACTTAATAAGAATCAATTTTGAGATTAATTTGATTAATTAAATAGTGCATGAGTTGGTTGCCAATTTATTGATAATTGAGGAAAAGGCTCTAGAACCTCCTTAAGAGAGGTTGGACGAAATCTTCTAGGGAAGGCCTAGAAATTTCGTTCAAAGGCTCTTGGATGCAAGTCTCACCAAGCAAATGGATAGGGTTTCTACCCTTAAACTCTAGCTTAAGCTCTAAGCTACCTCACCTATATAACGAGCCTTGTGTTGGATTAGGTGTCTAAGTCCATAACTATATTTGGTATGTACTTGACCCAATTTAGCATGGTCCACTTGGGTTGCACTTCACGAGAACAATTTGAACTTTTGTGAAGAGGATAATTATGATTTATTAATATATTATAAGTTATAATATATTAATATGAAATAATATTGTTTAATTAGTATTGATCAAGAATCAATTTGGAATTAATTTTGTGGTCAAAAGAGACTAATTAAATATATAGGGATTGATTGCGTAAATCATTCATTCTTATAATTTGGGCTAATGATCCATGATTCCTTATGTTGGGCCTAACCCATGTGGTGACCCATGGATACTCCATGGAGGTTAAAACCCTTGGATCATGAGGAATGTGGAAAGTCATGCACATTAGGGTTTACATGGAGTAACCCTAATGTAACCACACTATATAAGAAGCCCTTTGGTTCATGAAATTGGCACTTAGAATCTTTACAAGAGTGAGGCCGATTTTTGTGAGCTAGAGAGTCCTCTTCCAAGTTTTTAAGTGTTAGTGGTGATTTATGATTCCAATTGAGGCATTCACACTATTGGTGCTAGGCTCTTAAAACTCTAAGCAACAAGCTACAACAAAAGGTATGTTATCTAACTTGTTTTGTTACCCAAGTATCAAAGTTTTGTATGCTAATTATGGTAATACCTTGGAAAATGAATGTATTCATGTATAATAGAGAAAACATAGATCCAAGGTATTTAGGGTTGCATGAACACCTTAGGAGTGTTAGAATGCTCAAAACTCATCAGTGATATCAGAGCCTAGGCTTGTTTTCAATTATACTAGATGCTACTTGCTTGAAAGTGTTTTAAAAATCAAAAAACTATTGTCTGGACAGTGGACTCGGCTTGCCAAGTCCACTGGGGGACTAGCCGAGTCCCTTCACAAAACAGCCCAACTCGCCAACTTTGTTCATACACTCGATGAGTTGAAGCCCCTGAGTGCAAATTTTTAACTTTTAAGGATGGAATTGGACTAGGATCATTACCCTAAACTGTTTTGGAACTTATAAACCTGTTTTTGTTGTGGTAATGATAATGCTTATCTAATTCAAAAGATAATTCTCAAAATTTCATGTTTTATATTAGTTTATACGATTAGTCTAATTACATGGAATTTGTTTGATTTGAATCATCTTGTTCATATGAGTTTAATCAAGAACTTGAACAGGCTAGTTAGTTTAGTTGATAATCTTGATGATTTTAATGGACTCCATAACTTGTCCTCAAGTTATGGAATTCCAAAAGTTTTTCATTTAAATGAGTCATTAAAAGTCATAGGTTATAAAAAAAATGAAGAGTCTTATTTTAAAAGACCATTAAACTCATATGTTAGGAAGTTGAAAGGTTTTGAAGAGTTTCAAAACTTGCCCTCAAGATTTGAAATTTGTAAGGTCACTTTAGAATACTTTAATTCCAAACCCTGAAGTTTTAAAAGTTTAAAATTCAACCCTTATACTATTATAATATTATAAGCTTAATAATATATATATATATATATATATATATATATATATATATATATATATATATATATATATATATAAGAACAAGTCAGTCTTACCGTTAGTAGGCCTCATTCACGAAGCCGGTCTATAAGGGGGTATAAGGTTATTGTCTATAAAATGGTGGTTTAATGGGTGTCCACTCTCACCCACCCACTTCCTTGACTGGTGGAGAGTCGTTAGCCGAGCTGGTAGGATAGGACATTAATTCTCATTAAGTATAATAATAATTATAAAGTAACTAAATGTTTTATAAATTCCTAATCTTAGTTACTTTAGGAAAATGAGAAATTGATGCTAACCCATGAAATTACACTTCGCACCTTCCCAAGTCGTTAGTGGAGCGTGTGTGGTTAACCGACACACTAACATGGACTAGTAAGGGTGGCAAAGGGTAGCTTAATGTTTGTTAGAGATCGATGGAGCGTGTGTGGTTAACCGGCACATCGATTAGGTGATAAATGACATTAAGAGTACCAAGTATATTTGCATGGTTATTCACACATTGTTTATGATCCTCAGTATCCTAGTCATAAACTTCAAGGGCATAATCAAGATTTAAACATGCCATTGAAAAGTTCAATGAGTCTCAAAATAATCTAGGAATTTTAATTCATCTAAAACCTAATAAATCAATTTCGTTTTTCATGGTGGAAATTGGTAAATCGTCATTTACCTACCTTCAAGTATTTTGCAACTTGGATTATGGCATCCCTCTTCCAAATTGTAAAATATTGTGTGGCTCCTAGCCTTAATATTTCATTTTAGGTGTTATATTAAGGACTTCATATCTAATCTAAACTTTGACTTTCTTCTTTTTCAGATGTCTTCCAACAATGCTTCTGGATCAAACCCTACCGGCTCTTTCTCTCTCATGAACCTTTGCGGGAGAGTCATCTTCAATGGAACTAATTTCAATGATTGCATTAGGAACATCAGGATGGTCGCACGCTATGAGGACAAGGAATATGTCCTTGACAAGGAGCTTAAGGTCATTGTTGAGTCTATAGATACTACCGAGGAGATTGATGAGTACGCTACCTATGAGAAGGATGCCACTAAGGTATCTTGCATCATGTTGGCGACTATGACAGCAGAACTCCAAAAGTCCTATGAGACTTCTACCCTTTTCAAATGCACCAAGAATTGATGGAAAGATACCATCAGATTGCACGTCAAGAGAGGTATGAAATCATCACCTCCATGATAACTGAAGGGTTATGAGCATTCTAACACTCCTAAGGTGTACATGCAACCCTAAATACCTTGGATCTATGTTTTCTCTATTATACATGCAAATGTCAACTTTCCAAGGTATTACCCTAACTACCATACAATCTTGTGTACTTGCATAACAAAATAGATAGAATACACACCTTTTGATGTAACTTGATTACATGGAGCTCAAGAGCCTAGTGCCTTAAGTGTGACACCTCAAATGGTTCACACAACATCAAATGCACTTGGAATAACTTAGAGAGAAATGAACCACTTCATGAAATCGGCTAGCCCTCAGCCTTCTTGCTTGGTTGCCGATTTTGGGAAGAATATGATGCTTATATAGTGTGTCACAATTAGGGTTACACCATGTAAACCCTAATTGTCATGGCTTTTCATTTCTTGGATCCATGGGTTCAAAAACACCATGGAGCATCCATGGAGTATCCTAAGGGTTTTAGCTCAACTTGATAAACCATGGAGTATTAGCTCACTGTACAAGCATGGATGATTTACACAATCAACCCATATATTTAATTAGTCTCCTTTTGATCACTTAATTAATTACAAATTAATTCTTGATCAATACTAATTAAATAATATTATTTATATATTAGAACTTATAATATATTAATAAACCTTAAGTGTTATTCCTCTCATTTTAGTCCATCCAAATGCATGATGCCATGCAACCCAAATGGACCATGCCAAGTCAGGCCAAGTACATACTAATTATAGTTATGGACTTAGACACTAATCCAATAGTCTCCCACTTGGATAAGTCCAAAACTATTATTGTGTATGACTTCAAAACCGGACTGGCAATTGTAGCTCTTGAAAACTGCTGTCGTACTTTGAACTAATCAATGATGTGTCCATTAGATAAGGGATCATATGTTCCTCCATTCTAGATATCATATGGACTGAGACATGGATTATAATAATTCTCTCTGTCCATTTGTTGTTTCCTGATTTCCGATTTATGACGGTTGACTAATTGAACAAATCAAATCAGTCAAGGCTTGGCCAACCACTTCGGGGTGTCATCACTAAATCATCGAGGGGCCCACCGATATCACTTTTAACCCTTTCAGGGTAAAAGGAATGGATAAAATTTGACTCATATGTTTGTTCTACTACTTGTGGAATCATACACAAAGGCACGTTTTATAACATCGAGTTACCAATGCGTTTTCGTACAATCAATGTATAACCAACTCATAGGTAACAACTAATATCTATAGGTTTGAAGAATATAACATATTATCGTCTCATGATCACTTGTGATAAAATCCATGAAGTGAGTCAAATGAGCGTGGGTTGAATCCAATACTCAGAACTTATGAGCACTCATGAATGTTGCAACAACTCTTGCTATGTCCACTACCTTGGACATCTACAAACCCGATTCATGACAGTCTTGCCTTAATACCTACATCCAACGTATTAGTGACTGTGGATGGTTTTAATAACTAAGTCATTCAGAAAGAACGACCTAGTTATTCTGGAAGTCAAAACATGCAATGTGAAACATAAGAATAATCGAATCCAATATGGTCTCAGAATTTATGAATATAAATAGAACATCTTTTATTTATCACCATACTGATTACACATTATTCATTGTATACTGTTTCAAATTATCAACTTTATAATTAAATTAAAAAAAATAGTTGTCCCATGCTCCAACCATGTAAAATATGTTTTCTAAACACTAGTCATGCTATACACCAAATATGCACACTATGTTTGTCCAAACATTAGTTATGCCATACACCAACTATGCACACTAAGTTTGTCCATGATCTTTACTTTGTGAAATAGATCAATTTAACATAATTTCAATGATTCTCATTTCACAATCCCAAATCCTTACTGTAAATGTAAGAATTCTAAATTCCTACCATTTACAGAAATTTGTTAGATTTTGAACTTATATGGACTAATCGTCTTGTAATGATTATGCAAAAAGTCATAGAGACTTGTCAACATTCATTACAGAGTATTCCAATGGAGAACATTTCATGGAAGAGAAGTCTCAAATTCAAAGTAACTTGCTTTGAACATCCTTCTTGCATTAAGTTTTCTGATCTTACACAGATTGAATAACTCCCTCCTAATGAAGCATTTCCATATTCCCATTTTGACTATCACTTTTGAACAAGAGTTGCCTCTTTTCAGAATATGTCAATATGGTCCTCTCAAAAAATTTACACCATACTTCCAAATGTCCCTGAGCAACCAATCGTTGGTAAACCTTAAATTATCCTCGACAATTGCTTAATCAAATTAGTCATATCTAGTTCTAGTACTTTTTCCCTCGTAATGCTCTAGGCATTTGGAAAATTTAGAACAGATGAATATTATAGCACATGCAATCGACCCTATATACGAAGCATATGGGACACGATTCATGATGTCTCACATAAAGACATGATACTACACCAGTCTTTTGCTATAATATTTTTATTTCTATTTGCCAAGTTCTCATAATTCAGATTATGAAAAGGGATGTCGTAATCATTATGGAATTTTAGAACGCAAATAATGGACCCAAGTATAGAATTTCCTTATGTGAAGCCTTTCCAACATAAAATTCATATATATATATATATATATATATATATATATATATATATATATATATATATATATACATATATCCTTGACTAAAGATGATTAAAACCTCAATCTAATCTTTTAGAATTGAAATGAAGTATAATTTTCTCTCCCTTAATTATAGCAAAACAACTTTTTCCCAGTTGAAACCTTTAGTTTTTCTATAATTAACATTGCTAACTTGCAACACTTCTCATAACTATAATGCTCCTACTAACATGATGATTATTAGCATAACACTTATGCTACCACTAGCTTTGACATGTACTCAGAAAGCAGCTGGACTTCTAGAAATCAATACTTTATTGACTTTCTTACCAAAGTTTAGATTTCTGATACGAGATGTTTTGATAAACTTTATCAAAATCATACACATTTCCTTAGATTGCTCACATGTGTGTCTAAACAATCTTTGAACTATGAAAAGGGATGTCGTAATCATAGTCTAAATTGTTTAGACCTTCGCCATTTCTCACAAGTCCATGTTAATATGCCGGTTAACCACACACGCTCCACTAACGACTTTTAGAATGCAAATATCACATTTGCTATCTACTTAAAATCTACTTAGTGAAAGCGTTTCCTCACCATCATTTTCATGAATTTGAGAGAAACCTTATGACACTTAGATTTTATGGTGTATGTGTTCCTTTCCATGTGAATTTTGTCAAAACCATAATCACAAGACAAGGTTAGTGATAATTCCAAATTCATATGGACTGAACTTGTGTAATCTTAACTTCTTGCCACCTGGCAGCACAAGGGCATGCCATTGCTTCCAAGTTGTTATGAAACCAATTGAGAACTCTCAGAACTCATATGCAAAACTAACTTTAACTAGAATGGGCACAGAAATAGGAATATGTCAACACGATAGGTTATAAACCTCAAGTCGTAAGCTAGTAAGACACTACATGTTTTATTCTTGATTCGTTCTTGAGACTTTCAAGACCTTTAAGACTCCCACTATCCTCTTGACATATAAGACTCTCTTGTCAAATATTCAAGAGATAGTGTGGATTCTTTATCAAGACAAACACTTCACACAATTGGCCTTAGTTGGTCTCTATTTATTCCAAAACATCACAACTTACCAATTTCAAATGTACAAGAGTATAACACATTTTACTCTTACATTTGACAAGTGTTAAGAACCTTCTTTAAGATATGTCACTCAAGTTACAATTGTCACACCCCCAAACCAAGGATGGCGGAAACGTCCGGGGGTGGAGGACTTCATGTGTAGTATCATAACAACAATGGCAATAGTGATGACAGTAAACACAACCAACATATATATAATTGAAAGAGTTACATCATTGTATGAATTACATGTTTCAAAATCAATTACAATATGTTGACAAAATATGATAAGTTTGACGCCTCAACGTCCCATCCTCAAAAGTACTCTATTACCTGTTTAGCGATTTCCTGAGAATACAAGCAGTTTGAAAAAGTGTCAACACAATGGTTGGTGAGTTCATAAGTTTTTGTATATAATTATGAAAAAGCTTGTCATGTAATTGTATAGTTGTTCCAGAAAAATCCGATATTTTCCTTAAAATGAATACTGTAGTCTTGTATCCAAAGACTGAAACGTATGAGTAATCTTCCTTATTTACAGAAAATAATGTGAGTTTATTTCAATACAAACGCGTATGATATTAGTGAAATTCTCGTAAATTCTTAAGTTTGTTAATACTTTCCGTGAGCTATTATAACCATACTATGACCTAGGTGGCTTGAAAACGACGTTCTTCGGGCGTCGTTGAACTGAAATGACACTTGTCACCACAGACCTGCCGGTCTAGCTGTTGCAAGCAGCTCTGGTGTGGGTTTGTCAAGCCCAATATAGATCTATATACAACTATCACGCTCTCCCTCCAGGAGACTCTGGTTACAATACAGGACTTATGATTTATGCGAAGTGAATGTCTCACAAAGTTATTAACGAATTTACACTTAACATAATGAAAGTTTCCCTTTTGTATAAATGTACCCTTCTGAAATGTATGCATTTTGAAATCTATCGTAAACTATACCTATTATAGTTTATCAAAACAAGGGTAGTAACAGCAAAGTACGTAAATTATACTTAACATAGTTTATTAAATGTTTGTGTGTAATGGGTATACTTCAATAATAACGCTTTGTTTAATCTATGCTTTATCTAGTAAAAATCCATTTGTTAACTGGTTTATGTCTAGATACTAACACAAGAATGTCATATATTGCAATAACACATAAACACATAATAATATACACCTTGCTCAACATGTTATAAGGTGAAATGAAATTGCTAGTGCTTTTCTGATTATAACATTTTATGTAATTGTTATTAGAAAATTTGTAGAAAAATCATAAAATGTCCAAATCAAGTTCTGTAACTTCTGGGAGTTTGGAAAATGAGCCTAGTTGGTTCATAAATTTTCCCATAATTTTTAGGGACCTCTAACTTGTGTAACCAAGTCCATAATCACAGACTGGTCCGGATTGGTGTTTGAGATGACAGGCAGTTTTGTAAAAATCACCATAAATTGTAGAAAAATCGTATGGAGATGTACAAGTAGTCATTTGAAAGCTAAGAAGTGGATCTACTTGCACCTAAAACAGTTTTGAAAACTAAAATGGTTAAGTTGTCCAAAACAGTCTGTGAATGGGGTCCAACTTTTCTGATATAGGCTGTTAGAAAAGTTTAGTTTTGTTTTTGTTGTTTTACTTGTATTCCCCCCCTAAAAACTTGAGAAAACATAAAAATGTAGGGGTATGAACTCACCTTAAGTGTTTTCAGTAGATGATTGTTGAAGAATGGAGGTGTTTAACTCAAGAACACTTGGAGATGCCTTGAAGATTTTTGAGAATCTAGCACCATAGTTATGGAGTTTGTATAAGCTATCAATGATTTGAGTAGAATGAAGTGTAAAAATCACAAGGAGGATGAATTACACTTACCAAGAGTGGAAGAACACTTGATGATCAGCCTTGGGATCTTGAATTAGAGAGAAAAGTTGGAGAGAAAAATTGGAGTTGGATCTTTGGTGGAATGAGAGAGGTTGAAAGAAAATAAGGAGAGAGGTTGAGTGACCAGCCCTAGAACGTGGGGATGGCTTGTGAGAGGGGTAAAAAGTACTAGGAAGTGACAAGGTATGGTGGGGAGGAGTGTGGGTTAATCATGGAGTGGGTATGGGGTTGCTTGTGTCATAAAATAAGGTAAAGTCAACACTCTACCTTTGTACTTTACCTACTCTCTTTTGGATAAGGTTTTATCCTTAAAATATGATTAAATCATTAATTTAGGGGTCTTATATTTTAAAATAAAGTTTTGGGTGAAAATCCCATGTTAAAACAATTAAAAACGGCTTAAAAACGCGAATTTAATCGAAAACCGGGAGAAAAAGGCTTCCCAGCAAGGCCTCTCGGTCCTAGGCTGAGGTTCGGTCCCTAGGCCGAGGTTCGGTCCTTGCTGGTGCTGAGTCGGAAGCGAGAGGCGCGAGCCAAAAGCGAGAAGCGAAGGGCGAGGGTTCGGTCCGGAGAGAAGTCAGAACCGAAGGAACTGTAGTGAACAGTAGTGAACAGTACCTTCGGGTTCGGTTCTTCCTTTTAAGCGAGGTTCGGTTAGTAGTGAACAGTACTTTCGGTTCGGTTCCTCTTCATCAGGGGTTTCGGTTCCTAAGAGGGGTTTCGGTTCCTAAGAAGGGTTTCGGTTCCTTAAGTCCGTTTTTTGCGTAGACTTCCGTTTTTGGGCTATTTTCGCCAAATTCGAGGGTCGGGATGCCCCAAGTGATTATAGAAAGTTGGGAGAGATTTCGAGAGAGATTTGAGAGAGATTCCACATACTCAGAGAGATTTGGGAGAGATTTGACATTCTTGGAGAGATTTCACATACAAAGAGATATTTGGGAGAGATTTCATATTCTTAGAGAGATTTGGGAGAGATTTGACATACTTGGAGAGATTTCACATACAGAGAGATATTTGGGAGAGATTTCACATACTTAGAGAGATTTGGGAGAGATTTGACATACTTGGAGAGATTTCTCATACAAAGAGATATGTGGGAGAGATTTCACATACTTAGAGAGATTTGGGAGAGATTTGACATTCTTGGAGAGATTTCTCATACAAAGAGATATGTGGGAGAGATTTCACATACTTAGAGAGATTTGGGAGAGATTTGACATTCTTGGAGAGATTTCTCATACAAAGAGATATTTGGGAGAGATTTCACATACAAAGAGATATTTGGGAGAGATTTTCGATAAGAAGAGATAGAGTGAAAACGATTGAGAGCGGTTTCGTGTGTGACGAATGTGAGTGTCCGGCTTCGCAATGCAAGGTCCGTAGACCCCGTTATGCCATGTTTTAGGATCTTACACACTACCTATGAGTATGCAACATTGTTTTATTGTTCTTGTTTATTGTTTAGCACTAAAGTTAAAGAAATTTAAACACACGAACTTTCCAAGTGATGTATTCTCATTAAGATAGTGAGTTATACAGTAATTACATAATACAAACCCTATTATACAAGGTTTTAATTGAGTTGACCGGTTTGACTCGTTGACCTTGTTCGGCTTAGACTTGACCCGAATTTGACTATTGTCACAACAATCTTGGAGTATGACTCTAAGAATTGTTTTGGAACGAAGTATGACTCATCTTCTTGATTTAACCATTCCAACAATTCATGTCTCCTCTTCTTGCCATAAGAATGCACTAAGATGTCCTTAGAGGATGAATTGTGACATGGTTTCTTAATCATTAAGATGATCACAAACATGATACTAATGTACTCTCCCATCTCTACAGATTTGAGAAACTTTTATTTATTTATTTATTTTTTTGCCTAATTTGATTCTTCTCATTCGTTCTGCCAAACATGGAAACTTTTCCAATGCTTCAGAATTATACTTAAACTTATAAGTATAACCATATTTACTAAGCTTTAGGTAATCATGACGAATAGTCTTATCAATCTTTTGTGGTGGACTTGACCAGTGCACAAGAATGTGTACTCAATCCCTTTAGTCCATCATTTGACTCACATATACATGTGAACAAAGAATTAGTCTTAATTTTCCAAAGATGAAAATTCTCATTCATCATACACTATGACTTGCATGATTCCAAGTTTCTATCCAACTGAAAATTGGGTGATGAGAATCTTTCCTTATTTGGTAAATCATAACACTACCACAAACGAAAGAATCAAATCCATTGTTATCAATGGAATAATATAAACAACAATTTTCACACATTTCATTGTAAGGATATGCAAAATAAATAATATCAAAATTTCTCCCTTTTATTTTAAAATTGCGGAAAACTTATCCTTACAATGCAAATACAAATGAAAATTATGTTATTATGCATTCCTAAGCAATCTGTCAAAACTCTTAAGTAATTGCTCGAAATTCTGATCACCGAACCATGCAATCGAAATCCATCTTCACGACCAGAATCAACATATACTTCCTTTAATCTTCCTCTTTTTTCTTTGATTCTTAAAAAATCATCATGCGACCCAGTCACATCATGTATTAAGAATCTCCAAATAGGAATTTAATAGAGTTACATAGTGGACTTTACCTGAAGTAGAGTCAAACTTTTGACTCGACCTTTTCTCAGATCTTTCAGGTAGTTAGGGAAGCTTCACAACCAATGCCCCTTCCTTTGGCAATAAAAACATATGGACCCTTTGGGAATGGTACATGGGACAATCTCAGAGTTCGTCTTTCTCTTTACCATTTGGTCAACCGAGTTGACAATGGCTGATCCCTTTCCATTGGGAAGAGAAAGCTTTTTTGAATTTCCAATGTTACTATTGACAATGTCCATGGAAGTTTGGGAAGTTGATCTTCTAATCAATTTTGCTTTACTAGTCCTCCAAATCATTTTTGATTCAGCAGCACCAAGCAAATAGATAAGATCATTAAGGGTCATGTCATAGTCTGTTTCATAGTAGTTCCAAAGGAACTTACTATGTGACTTAGAAAGTGATTGAACATCCAACTTTCTCAACACTTTGGCACCCAACTCGCCCGGCTTGTCAATATGTGACTTCATCTCCAAGATGTGACCACACATAGACCTTGCTTGCCAATAGCGCTTCAGTGACCTTGAACTATTCAAGAACTTATGGGTTAGTGAGAATAATTGGAGGAGGTGGAGGAAGAGAAGTATGATTTCCATTATCCAACCATAGAACATCATCTTCATTAGGAAAGCTTGTTCCTAGGGATTTGGGAAGATCATAGTTGTCTAGTTGTCTAAACCAGACATCTACAATGGGAGATATTCAATTTAATTGATTTCAAGTCCTTAATATAACACCCAATATGAAATATTAAGGCTAGGACCCAACACAATATTTATAACTTAGAAGAGGGATGTCGTAATCCAAGCTATAAAATATTTGAAGGTAGGCGAATGACGATTCACAAATTTCCACCATGAAAAACGAAATGTATTATTAGGTTTTAATTAGATTTGAAACTCCTAGATCTTTTGAGATTCATTGAACTTTTCAATGGCATATTTCAATCTCGAGTGTGCCTTCTCAAATTTTGTGAATGGGATGTCGAGGATCACAAAACAAGGTGTGAATAACCATGCAAATGTACTTGGTACCCTTAATATTTACCCATTAATCAATGTGTCAGTTAACCACACGCGCTCCACCGGTACTATTATAAACATTAAGTTACCCTTTGCCTACCTTGTTAAATCAAGCTAGTGTGCCGGTTAAGCACACGCGCTCCACTAACCGACTTAAGCAAAGTGCAAAGTATAGTTTCATGGGTTAGCACCTAATTCACTATGATTGGGAATTCATAAGGGTTTAGTTACTTAGTATTTATGATTAATACTTTTAATGAAGGGAGAATTATAATCTTTGTCCTACCCGTTTGGCTAACAACCCTCCACCAGTCAAGGAAGTGGTGGGTGAGAGTGGACACCCACTAAACTGTCATTTTATAGGCAGTAACCTTATACCCCCCTTATAGACTGGCTTCGTGAATGAGGCCTACTAATGGTAAGACTGACTTTGTTCTTATACATACATACATACATACATACATACATACATATATATATATATATATATATATATATATATATATATATATTAACTATTAATATTATAATAGTATAAGGGTTGAATTTTAATTTTTAAAATTCTAAGGGCTTAACTTGGAATTAAAGTATTCATGAGGGAAACTTTACAAATTCCAAAACTTGAGGGCAAGTTTTGAACTATTCAAAAACTTTTCAATTCCATAACTTATGAGTTTAAAGTAGTTTAATGAAAAACTCTTCAAGTTCCATAACTGGAGGACAAGTTATGGAAGACTTTAAAATCATTTAAGAAAACAAGACTCTTCACTTTCATAACCTATGAGTTTAAAGTAGTTTAACGAAAAACTCTTCAAGTTCCATAACTTGAGGACAAGTTATGGAAGACATTAAAATCATTTAAGAAAATAAGACTCTTCATTTTCATAACTTATGGAAATCTTATGAGTTTTAAAAACAATAAATGTGACATTTCATATAACTTGAGGACAAGTTACAAAAAATATATTTTAGAATTAACTCTTAGATTAATTTGGATTGAAAACATTATCACATAACTTTTCTATTAATCTAAACAACTCATAACAACAAGATAATTCAAATCAAACATTTTCATGAAATTAGCCTAACCATTAAACTAATATAAAACATGAATCTCTTGAAAATTATCTATGAAATTGGATTAGCATGAACGTTACCACATCAAAAACAGGTTTACAAGTTCAAAAACAGGTTAGGGTAATGTTCCTAGTCCAATTCCATCCAAAAAACACGAAAATCTGCAAACTGGAAGCTCACCTCGTCGAGTCCTTCAAGGAACTCGTCGAGTTCATGCCTAAACACATGAACCCGGCGAGTTTTTGACCAAAACTCATCGAGTTTTCCAGTTTGGGTAGATTTTGTTTTTGAAAAACAAGTTTGCATCAAGTATAAATGAAAACAAGCCTAGGCTCTGATACCACTGAAGGGTTATGAGCATTCTAACACTCCTAAGGTGTACATGCAACCCTAAATACCTTGGATCTATGTTTTCTCTATTATACATGCAAATGTCAACTTTCCAAGGTATTATCCTAACTAGCATACAATCTTGTGTACTTGCATAACAAAATAGATAGAATACATACCTTTTGATGTAGCTTGATTCCATGGAGCTCAAGAGCCTAGTGCCTCAAGTGTGATACCTCAAATGGTTCACACAACATCAAATTCACTTGGAATAACTTAGAGAGAAATGAACCACTTCATGAAATCGGCTAGCCCTCAGCCTTCTTGTTTGATTGCCGATTTTGGGAAGAATATGATGCTTATATAGTGTGTCACAATTAGGGTTACACCATGTAAACCCTAATTGTCATGGCTTTTCATTTCATGGATCCATGGGTTCAAAAACACCATGGAGCATCCATGGAGTATCCTATGGGTTTTAGCCCAACTTGCTAAACCATGGAGTATTAGCCCACTATATAAGTATGGATGATTTACACAATAAACTCATATATTTAATTAGTCTCCTTTTGATTACTTAATTAATTCCAAATTAATTCTTGATCAATACTAATTAAATAATATTGTTAATATATTAGAACTTATAATATATTAATAAACCTTAAGTGTTATTCCTCTCATTTAGTCTATCCAAATGCATGATGCCATGCAACCCAAATGGACCATGCCAAGTCGGGTCAAGTACATACCAATTATAGTGATGGACTTAGACATTAATCCAACAATAACAACTGAAATGAAGGATGGAGAATCCATCAAGACCCACTTACAGAAAATGAAAAGATTTGTGGACCATTTGCTTAAGTTAAATGTGAACTTTGATGAGGAGCTTACTATAGATATTATTTTGCACTCCTTACCTCCATGTTATGTTCAGTTCTACATGACCTATCATATGAAAAAGGAGGAGGTCACACTTAGCAAACTTCAAGGGCTTTTGAGGACTGCTGAAAGTAGTCTCAAAGGTAAGAATGTTGTTACCACTCCTACTACTGCCCCGGTTTTGGTAATTGGGCAAGGCAAGGGAAAGAAGAGGAAGACCCCTTCCAAGGGTCACAAGGGAAAGTCCATTGATGGTTCCTTTTCAAGCAAGAGTAAATTCGGTCTTGCTACTCCCTCCTCCAACCCAAAAGAAGCAGAGTGCTTCTATTGTCATGATAAGGGGCACTAGAAGCGAAGCTGCCCTAAGTACTTGCAGGATGTTAAGGATGGGAAAGTAAAACCCACCCATGCAGGTATTTCCACTATATTCTCTAATAACTCACCGCATCCTTATTTTGGGTCCTTGATACAGGTTGTGGTATTCACATTTTTTCTAATTTGCAGGGACGAAGAAAAAGTGAGGATGTGGAGCACGGGAAGATAAACTTAATCATGGGGAATAGGAAAGCTTCACCTGTCACCAAGATTACAGTTTATTCTTTATTTCTTTGTAGTGGGTTAAAAATAGATTTGAATAATTGTTGTTACTCGCCTGAAATGGCGAGAAATATTATTTCTTTTCATGGTTTGTACAAACAAGGTTTCACTTTTTCATTTGATAATGAAATTGGTGCAATAAATGCTTATTATAATGGAATTTTTTTTATTTTAAAGCATTACATTGTAATGGTGTATATGAAACTATGATGGTTGTAGATAACTTAGGAAATAGTGTATTAAATATTGATTCTTCCAATAGTTTGGATAAAGCATCCTTATGGCATTGTCGTCTTGGACATGTCAACAAGAAGCGCATAGGCCAACTCCAAAAGGCTAGAGTCTTGGAATCATTTGAATTAAAGTGAGATGATAGTTGCAAATCTTGTATGCTTGGAAAGATGAATAAATCACCCTCCACGGGTTCTGATGAGAGGGTTGAAGGTTTGTTGGACCTCATACACACAGATGTATGCGGACCCTTCATAACCGCCATAAGGGATGCTAACCGCTTTTATGTGACTTTTACTGATGATTATAGTAGATATGGCTATGTCTACTTAATCAAGCATAACTCAGAAACCTTTGAAAGATTCAAAGAGTTTAAGCAAGAAGTGGAGAATCAGCTGGGCAGGAAGATAAAGAAGCTTCGATCCGATCGAGCTGCTGAGTATCCTAGTATCAAGTTCCAAGACTATCTTAAGGAATGTGGAATTGTTTTACAATTGATATCTCCTAGGACACCATAGCTTAACAGTGTGGCTGAGAGGCGCAATCGAACCTTGTTGGACATGGTTCATTCCATGATGAATCGAGCTTTGTTACCTATCTCATTTTAGGGGTATGCCTTAAAGACTGTCGCCCATATCCTTAATCTAGTCCCTACCAAGAAGGTTGCCAATACACCTCACGAGTTGTGGAAAGGGAGGGTTCCCTTGTTGAAACACATCATGGTTTGGGGTTGTGAGGCTTTCATGAGACGCAAGACTCATCACAAGCTCGAACCTCGGAGTGAGAAGTGTATTCTCATCGGCTACCCACAGAAATCCTTTGGTTATTTCTTCTACAGACTGAGTGATAATGTTGTCTTCGTTGCGAGGAGAGGACTCTTTCGTGAGAGAGAATTCATAAGCCAAGGAAACAGTGGGAGGCAAATTGACCTTGAAGAGCTTCAAGAGTCGAGCGGTGAAGGAACCTCAAACACTAGCGATCAACCTGAGGAGGAAACTCCTGTTGAGCCGATTAACGAATCTGTACCTCTGAGGCATTCCATAAGAGTTTGGAATACACCTGAGTTTTATGGTTTCCATATTACTACAGAAGGTGATACATTTATCAGTGATAGCACACTGGTAAATTTGGATGAACCTAACAACTATAAGGAAACCATGACAGGCCCTGAGTCTGCAAAGTGGAAAGAGGCTATGGACAGCGAGATTCAATCCATGTATGACAATCAAGTTTAGAACTTGGTTCAAAATGTATCAGGTCATAAGACAGTCAGGTGCAAATGGATCTTTAAGAAGAAGACCGGCATGGATGGGAAAGTACACACTTATAAAGTGCGACGGGTTGCGAAGGGGTTTACTCAAACTCCAGGAGTTGACTATGATGAGACCTCCTCACCAGTAGCTAAGATTAAGTCTATGAGGGTTATGCTAGCCATAGCTGCATTTCATGATTATGAAATATGGCAAATAGATGTCAAAATCGCTTTCCTTAATGGAAAGTTGGCTAAGAATGTTTACATGAGTTAGCCAGAGGTTTTTGTCAATACAGAGTACCCTAATAGAGTGTGTAAGCTTGAGAAATCCATTTATGGATTGAAACAAGCATCTCGTAAATGGAATCTTTGTTTCGATGAGAAAGTCAAAGAGTTTGGCTTTTCGAGAAGCGAGGATGAGTCTTGTATATATGTTAGAGCTAATTGGAGTATAGTTAGCTTTTTGGTACTGTATGTCGATGACATATTGCTCATAGGAAACGACATCCCAACCTTGCAGGAGGTGAAATCATGGCTTGGGAAGTGTTTCGCTATGAAGGACCTTGGAGAGACTGCCTATATCCTAGGGATAAGGATATTGAGAGACAATAGTAAGAGACTAATTGGACTTAGTTAAAGTATCTAGTTAGACAAGGTGTAGAAGAGGTTCAACATGCAGAATTCCAAGAAAGGTGACTTACCAATCCAGAGCAATGCCAAACTGAGTAAGACTCAGATTCCGAGTACAAAGGTCGAGATATCTGAGATGAGTCGATTGCCATATGCTTCCACTGTTGGCTCGATCATGTATGCAATGACTTGTACTACCCCTGATGTGGCCTTTTCTTTGAGCATGGTCAGCAGATATTAGAGAAACCCTGGTAAGGCTCAGTGGATTGCGGTAAAGAATATTCTTAAGTACCTACGAAGGACTCAGGATTGGGTTCTTATCCTCATGGGAGTGATGACTTGAGAGTGACAGGATATAGTGACGCCAGCTTTTAGACCGACATAGATAATTTACGCTCTCAGTCGGGCTGGGTATTTACCCTGAATGGAGGGGCAGTTACTTGGAAAAGTACCAAGCAGGATATTGTAGTTGATTCAACGTACGAATCAGAGTACATAGTAGCGAGCGAAGCGGCGAAGGTTTTGACTTCCAGAATAATAAGACTAATCAAACATTCCAAAGTCGATCATACTTTGGAAGTAGGTATTGAATAAAGACTATCATGAATTTGGCTTGTAGATTGTCTGAAATGGTTAGACATTGCTATGACATTCATGAGTGCTCATAAGTTCTGAGTATTGGATTAAACCCACGCTTACTTGTATCACTTCATTGAATTTATCTCGAGTGATCGCGAGACAATAATATCATGTAAGTCTTCAAACCAAGATATATAAGTTGTTGACTATGAGTTGGTTGTGCATTGATAGTACGAAAACACATCAGTAACTTGATGTTATAAAACGTGTAGTTGTGTATGATTTGGCGAATAGTTAGTACAAGCATATGAGTTGAAGTTTATTTGCTCCTTTTAGTGCTTAAAGGATTAAAAGCGATATCTTAGGCTCCTCAATGATTTTGTTTTGACTTATATGTCGGGCCCGGTTAGAACTCAATTGATGTGTTCGATTAACTTCTATGTCAAACAAATCAGAAAAACAAACTGTTAGACAATAAGTTTGACGTTGTTACATGTATTTGTCTGGCTGATATCTTGAGAATAGAGGATTATATGATCACTTGTCTAAAATGGCACGTTCGATTTCAACAAAGTTTTAAGAGTTACGATTGCTGGTCGGTTCCTAAAGTCGTACTTGCAACTATAGTTATTAGACTTATCCAAGTGGGAGACTATTGGATAAGGTGTCTAAGTCCATAACTATATTTGGTATGTACTTGACCCGATTTAGCATGGTCCATTTGGGTTACACTTCACCAGAACAATTTCAACTTTTGTGAAGAGGATAATTATGATTTATTAATATATTATAAGTTATAATATATTAATATGAAATCATATTGTTTAATTAGTATTGATCAAGAATTAATTTGGAATTAATTTTGTGATCAAAAGAGACTAATTAAATATATAGGGATTGATTGTGTAAATCATTAATTCTTATAATGTCGGCTAATGATCCATGATTCCTTATGTTGGGCTTAACCCATGTGGTGACCCATGGTTACTTCATGGAGGTTAAAACCCATGGATCATGAGGAATGTGGAAAGTTATGCACATTAGGGTTTACATGGTGTAACCCTAATGTAACCACACTATACAAGAAGCCCTTTGGTTCAAGAATTGGCACCTAGAATCTTTACAAGAGTGAGGCTTATTTTTGTGAGCTAGAGAGTCCTCTTCCAAGTTTTCAAGTGTTAGTGGTGATTTGTGATACCACTTGAGGCATTCACACTATTGGTGTTAAGCTCTTAAAGCTTCAAGCAACAAGCTACAACAAAAGGTATGTTATCTAACTTGTTTTGTTACCCAAGTATCAAAGTTTTGTATGCTAGTTAGTTTAATACCTTGGAAAATGAAAGTTTGCATGTATAATAGAGAAAACATAGATCCAAGGTATTTTGGGCTGCATGAACACCTTAGGAGTGTTAGAATGCTCAAAATCCATCACCTTGGAGTTCATATTTTCGGCACTCCTAACCCTAGGAGAGTTCTGGCTGAAAATCACTTCCTCCCTCTCCATAATCCTAAGTTGCTTACCTTGGGAATGAACCATTAGAGGTGCAACACTTGTGGCGCTTGCTACCAAAGGTTTGGAAGAAGAAATCAAGGTTGTTTCTTACCACAATCTTCAAGGTTAATATTTCTTGTTCTTATGAGTTAGTTAGTTAATATGAAAAGTTTTGTAGTCAAGGGTTCATAGTATGTTGCTTTGCTTGAAATACATAGACCAAACTAGGTTGCATGTGCCTAATTAATTGAAATTGTTTTTTAATATTTTCCCTTATGGCATTGAACTTGTAACCCCAAAAACTAATCATTGGTATCAGAGCCTAGGGTTGTCTTTCTTGTATTTGCACATTGGTGAATCAGAAAATAAACTAGTTTAAGTTAAATCATAGCTCACGACGTAAGCATAGAGGCTCGCGACGTGAGCTCGGCCAGATCCAAAAATTTGGACCAAATCTGCTTTAACAGTTTTTATGTGATATTTGCATGCCATATTTTATCCCCAAATCCGATTTTGATATATATATATATATATATATATATATATATATATATATATATATATATATATATATATATATATATATATTGCATGATAAATTAAAAGCCTATAATAAAGAGATTGGTTTTTGACATAATTAATTATTTTATGTTTAATATGATTGATTTTTTAAGTGCTTAAATAATTAATTGGATATTAATGGAACTTAATAATTAAATATTTGGTTTATCTTAAATTTAAATTATTTAATTTTGAAATTTATTATAAACCCTAGTATTTGAAAAGTTTAAATTACATCCTTATATTTCTTATTATTAATTTAATTAAGTGATTAATTAAAAGATAATTAATAAATCCATAAAAGGTTTAAATTTAATTAAATTAAAAGTTTAACTTATTAAAAGATTAAACTCTTACTATTTTAAAATGTTTTAAAATAAACCTTATACAATGCATATAATTAAAAGGTTAATATATATTATATGTATATGAGAAGTCATTCGGACCGCTAGTACACCTCATTCACGAAGCTAGTCTATAAAAGGGATATAAGGAATATGTCTATAAAATGGTAGTTGATTGGGTGTCCACTCTCATCCACTACTTCCTTGATTAGTGGATGGTCATTAGCCGAACGGGTTTGATAGGACAAATTAATTCTCATTAATAAGTATAATGCGATTAAAAGGTAACTAAATTTTATAAAAAAATCTCAATCTTATTTACTTTAGGAAAAATGTGAATTTGTATGCTAATCAATGAAATTGCACATTACACTTTATTAGTCGTTGGTGAAGCATGTGTGGTTAACTGCCACACTAATAGGGGACTAATAAATGGTAGTAATGGGTGTCTTGAAAATTATCGTTGATTAATGGAGCGCGTGTGGTTAGCCGACATATTAAAACGAGATGATAAATAACATCGAGAGTACCAAGCCAATTTGCATGGTTATTCACATCTTGTTTGTGATCCTCGGCATCCCAATGAAAAAAGTTAGAGCATAATCGAGATTAAACATACCATTGGTTACATTCAATGAATCTCAAAAGATCTAGAAATTTCATAAGATTAAAAGTGGTAAAAGCATTACCTAGCTAAAATAGATTCGAATTTGATTACGGCATCCCTCTTCAAAGTTCGAATCGAAAACATTATTGGATTAGGTATCTAAGCCCATAATTATAATTGGTATATACTTGACCTGATTGTAGCATGGTCCTTTTGGGTTTCCTTCACCATAGCAATTTGATAGGATGAATATTGGAAAATAGGTTAATTGTGGTTTATTAATTAATTATAAGAATAATATATTAATTGAGAAATCATATAATTTAATTAGTATTGATCAAGAATTAATTTGGAATTAATTTAGTGATAAAAAGAGGTTGATTAAATTATTGGGGACTGATTAGGTAAATCAGTAAATTTTATAGTTTGGGCTAATGATCCATATTGATTAGACCTGGACGAAATCTATGTGAGGTTCCATGAAGATTTCGTCCATTGGGGCTTATAATTAGGGTTATTGGATTAATTAAGGCCTAAGCAAGTTAACTAGGGTTTCCAAGGTTAAAACCCTAATGATCCTACATTATACATAGATCCCCTAGCACAACCAAAATCGGCCCTTATGCTTCTAAGAGAAACCCTAGCCGATTTTGAGTGCCTCCTAGCCTCTCTCTCATAATCCTCCATTGTTCTTGGTGTTTGTGACTTATTAGAGGTATCACATTTGAGGTACTAAGTTGTCAAAGGTTAAAGATCACTAGCTAGAACAAAGAGTTATTCTTCTAACTTGCTTTTATGTTGTAATTCTCAAAATTTTATGCTAGATTAGGGTTCATGCTTTGGATATTCAATATTTCATGTATAACTTGAGAAAAACAAGATCTAAAGCATTAGAATTGTATGTGAACCATAAGATTGTTATAGTGCTCAAAACCCATTAGTGGTATTAGAGCTTAAGGTGTTTTCTGATGTATTGATGCATTGGGCGAATGTTCAAAGTTGAAGCAAATCGAAATCGGCAATCTGACTGATGAACTCGATGAGTCCATTATGGGACTCGACGAGTTGGGGCTACTCGACGAGTTCATTTCCTGACTCGGCAAGTCGACTCGTCTGTTGGCAGATTTTTCGGGATTTTGACCAGAATTGGATTAGGATCATTACCAAAACCTGTTTTGTATCATAAAATTCGATTTTTCTGATATGGTAGTGATTATCCTCATCCAAATAAAAGATAATTGTCAAACTATAAGATAATTACTAGATTATATGATAAACTAATTATTTGTATTATTTGATTTGAATTATCTTGCTATGTTAGTAGGATTAGGTCAAATTAGTAAAAGATAAAATTATATGATTATTTTATTAGTTTAAAATTTGATCTAAAAGATTTTCAAAATTTTCAAAATTTTGCCCTCAAGTTTTGGAATTTAAAATTTAATTAAAAAGATTTAATATTTAAATATTTAAATTCTAAACCCTAGAGTTTTAAAAGTTTAAAATTCAACCCTTATACTATTATATTATTAAAAGATGAATACTTATATGTGTGTGTGTGTGTATATATATATATATATGTGTGTGTGTGTGTGTATGTATGTATGTATAAGACGAGTCGGTCATACCATTAGTAGGCCTCATTCACGAAGTCGATCTATAAGAGGGTATAAGGAAACTACCTATAAAATGGCGATTGAATGGGTGTCCACTCTCACACACCGCTTCCTTGATTGGTGGAGGGTCGTTAGCCAAACAGGTAGGATAGGACAAACTAATTCCTCATTAATAAGTATAATGTTCTTATAAAGTAATTAATGTTTTTCATAAATTCCCTATTGTAGTTACTTTAGGAAAAATGTGAAAATGATGTTATTCCATGAATACTTTGCACCTTGCCAAGTCGTTAGTGGAGCGTGTGTGGTTAACCGACACACTAATTTGGGACTAACAAGGGTGGCAAAGGGTATCTCGATGTTTATCATAGATCAATGGAGCATGTGTAGCTAACCGGCACATTGATTAGTTGATAAGTGAAATCGAGAGTACCAAGCGTATTTGCATGGTTATTCACACATTGTTTGTGATCCTCAGTATCCCAGTCACAAACTTGAAGGGCATAACCGAGATTGAAACATGCCATTGAAAAGTTCAATGAATCTCAAAGAACTAGGAATTTCTTAAAACTTAATTCTCTCAAAATTTCGATTTTGGGTGGTGAAATTGGTAAATCCTCATTTACCTCCCTTCAAATAATTTGCAATTAGATTACAGCATCCCTTTTCTGAATTGTGAATTATTGTGTTTGGGTCCTAGCCTTAATATTTCATTTGGGTGTCATATTAAGGATTTTCTATCTAATTAAACTTGTTCTTCTTTTTCAGATGTCTACCTCTAACGCTTCTACCTCCAACTCTTCCGGCTCTTTCTCCCTCATGAACTTATATGGGAAAGTAATCTTCGATGGGTCAAATTTCAACGATTGAATTCGTAACATACGCATGGCCCTTCGATACGATGAAAAAGAATATTTCCTTGACAAAGAGCTGAAAGAAATCAATGAAGAAACTGATACTCCCGAGGAATTGGCTGAGTATAGGGCGCATGAGAAGGACGTGACAAATGTGTCGTGTATCATGATTGCGACTATGACTCCTGAGCTTCAAAGGTCCTATGAGGACTTCTTGCCTTTCAAGATGCACCAAGACTTGATGGAAAGGTACCATCAAAGTTCTCGACAAGAAAGGTACGAAATCATTGCCTCCATGATAACAACAAAGATGAAGGATGGAGAGTCCATCACGACCCACTTGCAAAGGATGCAAAGGTATATGGACTACTTGCTGAAGTTGAATGTCAACTTTGACGAAGAGTTGGCTATTGATATTATCCTACACTCTTTGCCTCCTTGTTATGATCAGTTCAAAATGACCTACATTATGAACAAGGAGGAAGTCACTCTAAGCAAGCTTCAAGGCCTACTAAGAACTACTGAAAGTGGTTTAAAAGGCAAGTCTGTTGTGCTCACTCCTACTGTTGTTGCCCCAGTCCTGGCAATTAGACAGGGGAAAGGGAAAAAGAGGAAGACAACCTCTAAGAGCCACAAAGTAAAGTCTCATGATGGTTCTTCTTCGAATGGATCCAAATATGGTCCTTCTGCTCCCTCTTCCAATCCAAAGGATGCAGAGTGCTTCCATTGTCATGACAAAGGGCATTGGAAATGAAGTTGCCCGAAGTATCTGCAGGATATCAAGCATGGGAAGATAAAGCCAACCTTCGTAGATATTTACACTATTCTGTCTAATAACTCATCACATGCTAGTTCTAGGGTCCTTAATACAGGATGTGGTTTTCACATTTGTTCTGATTTGCAGGGTCTAAGAAGAAGTGGGGATGTGGAGCATGGGAAGATGAACTTGATCATGGGGAATAGGAAAGCATTGCATGTCACCAAGATTGGAGTTTATTCTTTAGTGCTTAGTAGTGGGTTAGGATTAGAATTGAATAATTGTTGCTACTCGTCAAAGAAGACGAGGAATATTATTTCCTTTCATGGTTTGTACAAACAAGGTTTTAGATTTTCGTTTAATAATGAAATTGGTTCTATAAATGCTTTCTATAATGATATTTTTATTTTGAAGCATTGCCTTGTAATGGAGTATATGAAACTGTGATGGTTGTAGATAACTTAGGAAATAATGTGTTGCATATCGATTCGTCCAATGGTTTGGACAAAGCATGCTTTTGACATTGTCGTCCTGGACATGTCAACAAGAAATGCAAAGCCCAGTGTCTAAGCCTATTTCTTTCTGATTTAAGCTCTCATGTCTGGAGGAATGTTTTCCCTCATGTTAGTACCATTCTAGGCAACTCTCATTGGGTGGTAGGTGTTGGTAACATCAGCTTTAGCATGGCTAACTGGGGTGCTGGTGTCTCCCGTAGTTCCCCCTCAGAAACATCCGTTTGCCTACTTCTACTCTGGCCAGGGGTAACAGTCTTTTGAGAACCAAGTGGCCCTTGAGGAAGACCTTCAGAAAACCCCTCTAACTCGGGGAAAGGAATTCAAGCCCATAAAATGAGTCAAGTCTATGATAGGTACCAATAGTCTTCATGGCACCATTTCACGAAGTATGTGTCCGGATAGTCCAAAGTCTCGATAGTTAGCTCTTGGCCTTCCAGTTGAAAAACAATGTCGATGAAGGCGTGTAGGCACGCTATTCCGCGGTGGGGATTGTAACTTTCCATAAATTTCCCATTCGTCACTCAACGATTCGTTTGACCTTAGGTCGGATGACACATGTGAATCTTGTTTGCTTGGAAAGATGACTAAGTCACCTTTCATTGGTTCTTGTGAAAGGAGTGAGGGATTATTTGATCTCATACATACGGATATGTGTAGACCCTTTACATCAACCATAAGGGATGCTAACCGCTTCTATGTGACTTTTACCAAAGATTATAGCAGATATGGGTATATCTACTTAATCAAGCATAAGTCAGGAACTTTTGAAAAATTCAAAGATTTTAAGCAAGAAGCGGAGAATCAATTAGGCAGGAAGATAAAGATGCTCCGATCCGATCGTGGTGGTGAGTAACTTAGTTTCGAGTTCCACAAGTATCTTAAGGAATGTGGAATTGTTTCACAATTGATGTGACCTAGGACACCACAACTTAATGGTGTGGCTGAGAGGCGCAATCTTACCTTCTTGGACATGGTTCGTTCCATGATGATGATGGGTTTTGAGCATTACATCAATCCTATGGTGCACATGCAAACCCTAAAGCTTTGGATCTAGGTTTCTCTAATTGTACATGAAAACCATCCAAATCTTGTAAACCCTATGTCTAGCATACAAAACTCGAAAATCATAACTCAAACAAGTTTAGAAGATTACCTTTCAATTAGAGCTTGAAGATCTTTAGCTTTTGAGAACCTAGCACCTCAAATGTGATGCCTCTAATGAATCAAAAACACCAAATCAAGTTGGATGATCTTGAAGAGATGGGAAGGGATCAAATTTGACTCTATGATCTCTAGGGTTCAAGTGGTAGCGGAATTATGAAGCTTGGGGGCCCTTTATATAGGTCAGTTGCTAGGGTTTTAGTCAAAACCCTAATTGGATTGCTTAGGCCTTAAGCAGTCTACAGAATCCTTTCAGAAGCAAGGCTTGGAGGAATTCAATGTAGGATTCCCCCTTGATTTTGTCCATCCATTTCTAAGGGACCCACAACCCAAAATCCAATTATCTTATAATTGCAATTCCAATTCCCTAGGTTCAATTAATATCTTTTGACCAAAAAACTAATTTTTAATTAATTCTTGACTAATATTAATTAACTAATATGATTTCTCTTTTCATATATTATTCATATAATATATTAATAAACCATAATAACCTCTTTCTCCATTATTCATCCAGTCAAGTCACTCCGGTGAAGGTAACCCAAAAGGATCATGCTACAATCGGGTCAAGTACATACCAAATATAGTTATGGGCTTAGACACCTAATCCAACAGTCTCCCACTTGGATAAGTCTAATAACTATATATGCAAGTATGACTTAAAAATCCGATTACCAATCGTAGCTCTCAAAAGGCGCTGTCGAACTCTGACATGTCTTTTAGATAAGGGATCGTATAGTCCTCCGTTCTCAAGATATCGTGTGGACAATTACATGGAACATAGGCATGCTTATTGTCCAGCAGTTTGTTTCTCGATCTCTGATTCGTCTGACGTAGAACTTAACTGAACACATCAATTCAGTCCTGATCGGGCCCGACACATAAGTCAAACCAAATCATCGAGTGGCCTAAGATATCGCTTTTACCCTCATAGGATAAAAGGAACAAATAAATGTTGACTTATATGCTTTTACTATTTACTCATCAAATCATACACAACAATGCATTTTATAACATCAAGTCACTGATGCGGTTACGCATTATCAACGCATAACCAACTTGCAAACAATAAACCATATACACTATATGATATTATCGTCTCACAATCACTCGTGATTAATTCCATGAAGTGATTCAAGTGAGTGAGGGTTTAATCAAATACTAAAATATTATTTCATAAGCACTCATGAACGTTGCAACAAACGTTTGCAATGTCTAAACACTTAGACAATCTACAAGCCAATTCATGACAGTCTTCATTCATACCTACTTCCAAAGTATGATCGAATGTGGAAAGTTTAAATAATCTTATTATTTAGGAATCAAAACATGCAAAGTGAAACAATAGTAAATAGTTAACACAAGATAGTAACTTTACTTATAAATAAATCACATTTACTTAGTCATCAAATGTTAATTACAATTTTCTATTAGAAGTTTCTAAAAGCTATCTAATCACTAAAACTAATATCGTCCTTCGGCCCAATGTTCCTAGCGTGCTGCAAGTGCTTAACCCTACTTAGTCCCTTCTTAAGGGGATCTACTGGTTTCTCTTCTGACGATACGCTCTTTACTAAGAGGAGTCCCTCTTCTACCCGATGTCCAATGAAGTGATAATTCATGTCGATATGCATGGATCTGCCATAATCCTAAGGTTCCTTGGTTAAGGCAACCGCACCTTCGTTATCAAAGAAAATCTCCATATGCTCCTTTATGGTTGGCACAACTCCAAGGTCTCCGATGAAGTTCTTCAACCATATTGCCTCCTTTGACGCTTCACTTGCTGCTATGTACTCTGATTTTCACATTAAATCAGTTACGGTCTCTTGCTTGGAACTTTTCCAAGTTACATCTCCTCCATTAAGGGTAAAGACCCAGCCCGAATGAGAGCGAAAGTTGTCTCGGTCGGTCTGAAAATTGGCGTCACCATACCCTCACACCCTTAAGTCATCACTCCCACCGAGGATAAGGAACCATTCCTTGGTCCTTCGTAGGTACTTAACAATATTCTTAACTGCGGTCCAATGTGCTCTACCAGGGTTCCCTTGATATTTGTTGACCATGCTTAAAGCAAAGGCCACATCAGAGCGAGTAAAAGTCATAGCATACATAATCGAGCCAACTGCGAAAGCATAAGGTACTCGGCTCATCTCTGCTTTCTCAGCTTCAGTACTCGGGCTTTGAGTCTTACTCAACTTGGTATTGCTTTGAATTGGTAACTCCACTTTCTTGGAATTCTCCATACTAAAACACCTTAGTACCTTATCCAAGTAAGTACTTTGACTAAGTCCTACTAGTCTTTTACTCCTATTTCTCACTATCCTTATCCCAAGAATATAAGAAGCTTCACAGAGGTCCTTCATAGCGAATCACTTCCCAAGCCAGGACTTAACCTCCTGCAGGGTTGGGATGTCATTTCCTATGAGCAATATGTCATCGACATATAAAACGAGAAAGTTAACTATACTCCCACTAGCTTTGACATATACACAGGACTCATCCTCGCTTCGCAAGAAACCAAACTCTTTGAATTTCTCATCTAAACAAATATTCCATCTACGAGATGCTTGTATCAATCCATAAATGGATTTCTCAAGCTTACACACTCTATTAGGGTGTTTCGCATCGACAAAACCCTCTGGATGACTCATGTAAACATCATCAACCAACTTCCCATTAAGGAAAGTGGTTTTGACATCCATCTGCCATATTTCATAATCATGAAATGCATCTATGGCTAGCATAACCCTTATAGACTTTATCTTCGCTACTGGTGAGAAGTTCTCATCATAGTCAACTCCGGGAGTTTGAGTAAAGCCCTTAGCAACCAATCGCGCCTTATACGTGTATACATTCCCATCCATGTCGGTCTTCTTCTTGAAGATCCATTTGCACCTGACCGTCTTACGACCTGACACATTTTCAACCAAGTTCCAAACTTGATTGTCATACATGGATTAAATCTCGTTGTCCATAGCCTCTTTCCACTTTGCAGACTGCAGACCTACCATGGCTTTCTTGTAGCTGTTAGGATCATCCAATTTTACTAGTGCTCTATCACTAATAAACGTATCACCTTCACTTGTTATATGAATACCATACAACACAAGCGGAACACTAACTCTACTGGAACGTCTAAGAGGTAAGGATTCATCAATTGGTTCAACAGGAGTTTCCTCCTCGAGTTGAGCGCTAGTGTTAAAGGTTCGTTCATCGCTTGATTCTTGAAGCTCTTGAAGATCAATTTGCCTCCCACTTTCCTCATGGCTTATGATTTCTTGCTCTCGGAAAACCCCTCTCCTCGCAACGAAGACAAAATTGTCACTCGGTCTATAGAAGAGATGTCCAAAGGATTTATGTGGATAGCCGATGAAAATACACCACTCACTACAAGGTTTAAGCTTGTCGTGAGTCTCTCATCTTATGAAATTCTCGCAACCCAAAACCTTGATATGTGCCAACGAGGGAGCTTTCCCTGTCCACATCTCATGAGGTCTTTTGGCAACCTTCTTATTAGGGACTAGATTAAGGATATGGGCGGCAGTCTCCAAGGCATACCCCTATAATGAGATAGGTAACGAAGCACGGCTCATCATGGAACGAACCATGTCCAACAAGGTTCGATTACGCCTCTCAGCCAAACCATTCAACTGCGGTGTCCTAGGTGGCATCAATTGTGAAACAATTTCACATTCCTTGAGGTAGTCGTGGAATTCAAGACTAAGGTACTCACCACCTCAATCGGATCGGAGCATCTTAATTTTCCTACCCAGCTGATTCTCCACTTCTTTCTTAAACTCTTTGAACTTTTCAAAGGTTTCTGACTTGTGCTTGATTAAGTAGATATACTGATATCTGTTATAATCGTCAGTAAAAGTCACATAGAAGCGGTTCGCATCCCTTGTGGTGGATCTAAAAGGAAAACACACATCGGTGTGTATGAGATCCAATAAACCCTCACCCATTTCACAAGTACCAATGAAGGGTGACTTGGTCATCTTTCCAAGTAAACAAGACTCGCATACGTCATCGCCCCTAAGGTCGAATGACTCCAACACTCCATCCTTTTGGATTTGGGCTATACGCTTCTTTTTGACATGTCCAAGATGACAATGCCACAAGTATGCTTTATCCAAATCATTGGAAGAATCGATATGTAACACATCATTCCTTAAGTTGTCTACAACCATCACAGTTTCATATATTCCATTACAAGGCAATGCTTCAAAATAGAAAGTACCGTTAAACAAAGCATTAATAGAACCTTTTTCATTATCAAACGAAAATCTAAAACCTTGTTTATACAAACAATGAAAAGAAATAATGTTTCATATTATTTTTGACGAGTAACAATAATTATTCAAATCTAAACCTAACCTACTACTAAGCACTAAAGAGTAAACTCCAATCTTGGTGACAGGCGATGCTTTCCTATTCCCCATGATCAAGTTTATCTTCCCATGCTCCACATCCCTACTTCTTCTTAGACCCTGCAAATCAGAACAAATGTGAAAACCACATCCTGTATCGAGGACCCAATACATAGCAAGTGATGAGTTGTTAGAATGAATAGTATAAATACCTGCGAAGGACAGATTTATCTTTCCATACTTGATATCTTGCAAGTACTTTGGGTAACTTCATTTCCAATGCCCTTTCTCGTGGCAGTAGAAGCACTCTGCATCCTTCGGATTGGAGGAGGGTGTAGCGGGACCAGCTTTGGTTCCACTAGAAGAGGTACCATCATGGGACTTTCCCTTGCGGCTCTTAGAAGGAGCCTTCCTCTTCTTACCCTTTTCTTGACCAATAGCCAAGATGGGGGCAGTAGCAGTAGGATTTGATGCAACAGATTTGTCTTTTAGACTACTCTCAGCAGTCCTTAGCGGGCCTTGAAGCTTGCTTAGAGTGACCTCCTCCTTATTCATATGGTAGGTCATACGGGACTGTTTGTAACAAGGAGGTAAGGAGTGTAGATTAATATCTATGGCCAGCTCCTCATCAAAGTTAACATTTAACTTCAGCAAGCGATCCACATATCTCTGCATTTTCTGCTAGGACCCAACATAATTATTCACAATTTAGAAGAGGGATGTCGTAATCTAATTTTGCAAATAATTTGAAGGTAAGTGAATGACAATTCACTAATTTCCACCATGAAAAACAAAAAAGAGTTTTAAGATTTAAATTAATTGAAACTCCTAGATCTTTTGAGATTCATTGAACTTTTCAATGGCATGTTTAAATCTCTATATGCCCTTCAAGTTTGTGACTGGGATACCAAAGATCACAAACAATGTGTGAATAACCATGCAAATGTACTTGGTACTCTTGATGTTACAAGTCACCTAATCAATGTGCCTGTTAGCCACACACGCTCCATTGATCTATGATAAACATCAAGCTACCCTTTGCCACCTTTGCTAGTCCCAAATTAGTGTGTCGGTTAACCACACACGCTCCACTAATGACTTGGCAAGCTGCAAAGTGTAATTTCATGGAATAGCATCATTTCACATTTTTCCTAAAGTAACTAAGACTGGGAATTTAAAAAAAAAAAAAAAAAAAAAAAAAAACATTTAGTTACTTTATACATTCGTTATACTTAATAATAAGGAATTAGTTGTCCTATCCTACCCGTTCGCCTAACGACCGTCCACCAATCAAGGAAGCGGTGGGTGAGAGTGGACACCCATTAAACTGCCATTTTATAGGCAGCAACCTTACATCCCCCCCCCCCTTATAGATCGACTTCGTGAATGAGGCATATTAACGGTAAGACTAACTTTATCTTATACAGATATATAATCATTATTCTTATAATATTATAATAGTATAAGGGTTGAATTTTAAACTTGTAAAATTCTAGGGTTTAGAATTTAAATGTTTAAAAATTAAACTTTTAATCAAAATATTTAAATTCCAAAACTTGAGGGCAGGTCTTGAAACTTTTCATAACTTTCTAGATCAAATTACAAATAATTTAATTAAACAGTTAATTAGTAATTATCTAAATTTGACCTAATTCAGTTGCATGGAAAGATAATTCAATCAAATAATTCAAATAATTAAAGTTATAATATAAGGCAATAATTATCTAATTAATTGACAATTATCTTCTATTTGGATAAGGATAATCATATCAATTTAATAAAAATCGTATTTTATTAATCAAAAACGTTTTTGGTAATTATCCCAATCCAAAACAGGCCAAAATCCTGAAAGATCTACTCTCTGACTCTCTGACTCTCTGACTCTCTGACTCGCCGAGTCACTGTCTGGACTCGTCGAATTCATCAGGTGACTCGACGAGTTCATCTGTCAGAGGACAGAAATTTCGACTTTTTAAGCAATGAATGATCAAACAAGGCATCAAACACAATATAAAACTGTCTAGTCTCTGATACCACTGATGGGTTTTGAGCATTACATCAAACCTATGGTGCACATGCAAACCCTAAAGCTTTGGATCTAGGTTTCTCTAATTGTACATGCAAATCATCCAAATCTAGTAAACCCTATGTCTATTATACAAAACTAGAAAATCATAACTAAAACAAGTTTAGAAGATTACCTTTCAATTAGAGCTTGAAGATCTTGAGCTTTTGAGAACCTAGCACCTCAAATGTGATGCTTCTAATGAATCACAAACACCAAAGCAAGTTGGATGATCTTGGAGAGAGGGGAAGGGCTCAAAGTCAGCTCTATGATCTCTAGGGTTCAAGTGGTAGCCGAATTATGAAGCCTAAGGACCCTTTATATAGGTGAGCTGCTAGGGTTTCAGTCAAAACCATAATTGGATTGAGTAGGCCTTAAGCAGTCTACAGGATCCTTCCAGAAGCAAGGCTTGGACGAATTCAATGTGGGTTTCCCCCTTGATTTTGTTCATCCCTTTCTAAGGGATCCACAGCCCACAATCCAATTATCTTATAATTGCAATTCCAGTCACCTAGGTTCAATTAATATCGTTTAACTACAAAACTAATTCTTAATTAATTCTTGACCAATATTAATTAACCAATATAATTTCTCTTATAATATATTATTCATATAATATATTAATAAACCATAATAACCTCTTTCTCCATTATTCATCAAGTCAAGTTGCTCCGGTGAAGGCAACCCAAAAGGACCATGCTACAACCAGGTCAAGTACATACCAAATATAGTTATTGGGTTAGACACCTAATCCAACAGATGAGTCGTGCTTCGTTACCTATCTCATTCAGGGGGTATGCCTTAGAGATTGTCGCCCATATCCTTGATCTAGTCCCAACTAAGAAGGTTGCCAAAACACCTCACGAAATGTGGATAGGGAAGGTTCCCTCGTTGGAACATATCAAGGTTTAGGGTTGCGAGGCTTTTTCGTAAGACGAGAGATTCACGACAAGCTCGAACCTCATAGTGAGGGATGTATTTTCATCGGCTACCCACAGATGTCCTTTGGATATCTCTTCTATAGACCGAGTGACAATTTTGTCTTCGTTGCGAGGAGAGGGGTTTTCTGAGAGAGAGAACTCATATGCCAAGAGGACAGTGGGAGGAAAATTGTTCTTGAAGAGCTTCAAGAATCAAGTGATGAAGGAACCTCAAACACTAGCACTCAACCCGAGGACGAAACTCCTCTTGAACCAGTTGACGAGTCCTTACCTCTGAGACGTTCCAGTAGAGTTAGCGTTCCACCTGTATTATATGGTTTCCATATAACAAGTGAAGGTGATACGTTTATCAATGATAGCACACTAGTAAATTTAGATGAACCTAATAGCTACAAGGAAGCCATGACGGGCCAAGAATCTGCAAAGTGGAAAGAGGCAATGGACAGTGAGATTCAGTCCATGTATGACAATCAAGTTTGGAACTTGGTTGACAATGTGTCAGGTTGTAAGACAGTCGGGTGCAAATGGATCTTCAAGAAGAAGACCGGCATGGATGGGAAAGTACACACATATAAGGCACGATTGGCTGTGAAGGGTTTCACTCAAACTCCGGGAACTGACTATGACGAGACCTTCTCACCAGTACCAAAGATAAAGTCTATAAGGGTTATGCTAGCCATAGCTGCGTTTCATGATTATGAAATATGGAAGATGGATGTCAAAACCGCTTTCCTTAATGGAAAGTTGGCCGAGGATATTTACAGGAAGCAGCCAGAGGGTTTTGTAGATGCAAAGTACCCGAATAGAGTGTGTAAGCTTGAGAAATCCATCTGTGGATTGAAACAAGCATCTCATAGATGGAATCTTTGTTTCAATGAGAAAGTCCAAGATTTTGGTTTCTTGAGAGCGAGGATGAGTCCTACGTATATGTCAAAGCTAGTGGGAGTACAGTTAGCTTCCTTGTATAGTATATGGATGACATACTACTCATAGGAAACGACGTCCCAACCTTGCAGGAGGTTAAATCCTGGCTTGGGAAGTGTTTCGCTATAAAGGACCTCGAAGAAGCTGCTTACATTCTAGGAATAAGAATTTTGAGAAATAGGAGTAAGAGAATAACAGGATTTAGTCAAAGTACCTACTTGAATAAAGTGTTGAAACGTTTTAGCATGGAGAATTCCAAGAAAGGAGAATTGCCAATCCAAAGCAATACCAAGTTGAGTAAGACTCAAAGTCTGAGTACCTAGGCATAGATAGCAGAGATGAGTCGAGTACCTTATGCTTCCGCTTTTGGCTTTTTCTTTGAGCATGGTTAGTCGATATCAAGGTAACCCTGGTAGAGCTTAGTGGATTGCAGTAAAGAACATTCTTAAGTACTTACGAAGGACTAAGGATTGGATCCTTACCCTTGGTGGGAGTGATGACTTGAGAGTGACAAGGTTTAGTGACACCAGTTTTCAGATTGACCAAGATAATTTTCGCTCTCAACCAAGTTGGGTATTTACCCTAAATGGAGGAGTATTAACATGGAAAGCTTCCAAGCAGAAGATTGTGGCTGATTCAACGTGTGAATCAGAGTACATAGCAGTAAGCGAAGCGTCGAAGTGGCTAAAGAACTTCATTGGAGACCTTGGAGTTGTACCTGCCATAAAGGAGCCTATGGAGATTTTCTATGATAAAGAGGGTGCGGTCGCCTTAACCAAGGAACTGAGGGATCATGGCAGATCCAGGCATATCGACATAAAATATCACTTTATTAGACATCGGGTAGAAGAACTCCTCGTAGTGAAGAGAGTATCATCAGAGGAGAACCCAACAGATCCCTTTACGAAGGGACTGAGGAGGTTTAAGCACTTGTAGCATGTTAGGAGTATTGGGCTGAAGAACGATATTAGTTTTAGTGATTAGATAGCTAATTAGAAACTTGTAATAGATAAAATGTAACTAACATTTTATGATTGAATAAAGGAGTTTTATTTATCAGTAAAGTTACTATCTTGTGTCAATTGTTTACTATTGTTTTAATTTCGCATGTTTTGACTTCCAGAATAATAAGATTATTCAAATTATCCACAGTCGATCATACTTTGGAAGTAGGTACTGAGGCAAAACTGTCATGAATTGGCATGTAGATTGTCTAAGGTGTTTAGACATAGCAAAAGTTTGTTGCAACATTCATGAGTGCTCCTGAAATAAGATTTGAGTATTGGATTAAACCCAAGCTCACATGAATCACTTCATGAAATTTATCATGAGTGATTGTGTGACGATAATATCGTATAGTCTTCATACCAAGATATATGAGTTGTTGATTACGAGTTGGTTGTTCATTGATAATGCGAAAACACATCAATAACTTGATGTTATAAAACGTATTATTATGTATGATTTAACAAGTAGTTAGTACAAGCATATAAGTCGAAGTTTATCTGTTCATTTTATCCTACGAGGATTAAAAGAGATATCTTGGGCCCCTCGATGATTTTGTGTTGACTTATGTGTCAGGCCCGATCAGGACTGAATTGATGTGTTCAATTAAGTTCTATGTCAAACAAACTACTGGACAATAAGGATAACTAGGCTCCATGTCTTTGTCCACACGATATCTTGTAGATCAGAGGACTATATGATCCTATATCTAAAGGACGTGTCATTGATTAGATCAGAGTACGACAGCGGCTTTTGAGAGCTACGATTGCTAATCAGATTTTGAAGTTGCATTGGCAGTTATAGTTATTAGACTTATCCAAGTGGGAGACCGTTGGATTAGGTGTCTAAGCTCATAACTATAATTGGTATGTACTTGATCCGATTGTAGCATGGTCCTTTTGGGTTGCCTTCACCATAGCAATTTGATAGGATGAATATTGGAAAAGAGGTTAATTGTGGTTTATTAATAGATTATAAGAATAATACATTAATTGAGAAATCATATAATTTAATTAGTATTGATCAAGAGTTAATTTGTAATTAATTTAGTGATAAAAAGAGACTGATTAAATTATTGGGGACTGATTAGGTAAATCAGTAAATCTTATAGTTTGGGCTAATGATCCATATTGATTAGGCCCGGACGAAATCTATGTGAGGGTCCATGAAGATTTCGTCCATGGGGGCTTATCATAAGGGTTATTTGATTGCTTAAGGCCTAAGAAAATGAATTAGGGTTTCCAAGGTTAAAACCCTAATGATCCTACATTATACATAGATCCCCTAGCACACCCAAAATCGGCCCTTATGCTTCTAAGAGAAACCCTAGCCGATTTTGAGTGCCTCCTAGCCTCTCTCTCATAATCCTCCATTTTTATTGGTGTTTGTGACTTATTAAAGGTATCACATTTGAGGTACTAAGTTCTCAAAGGTTGAAGATCACTAGCTACAACAAAGAGGTATTCTTCTAACTTGCTTTTTATGTTGTAATTCTCGAAGTTGTATGCTAGATTAGGGTTCATGCTTTGGATAATCAATATGGCATGTATAACTTGAGAAAACCTAGATCCAAAGCATTAGGGTTGTATGTGCACCAAAGGATTGTTATGGTGCTCAAAACCCATCAAATATGGATCCTAGCCTTAATTTAAATTTGTGGGTTAATAATTAAGGATTAAAATCAACTAACTTGAATTCTCTTTTCATCTATTCAAGAAGTCAAGTCAAGACAACAATGGTCTTCCTAATTATGTTGGAAATGCCTTTCATCTACCATCTGAAGATGATCCTCCACATTTGGTCAAGGTGAAAGTATGTTCCCTTCTTCGAGAAATGGTGGACATGGACATCATGCTTCTCTAACTCTTCTTCCTCCTCCTCCAATAACTCTGCCCATGTCACTAGTTGAAAGATACAAAACTACTCAAGCCCAATTGGCATGTAAACTTGTAACGACGCAAATTTTTAAACAAAATTTTCAATTTAATTTACCAATATCACATATAATAATTCTCAAAATCTCAAGTGTCAATGTCATAACATTTTTCCAAAATAGTTTTCAAAAGTAAGTATCAAAATCCAGGATCCATAAACATAGCTCCATCTCAACTGTGTGTATGTACAATCAAGTCGGTGCCTTCACACGATCCTCGGAAGTACCTGAAACACATAACCACATAACATAGTAAGCACACATGCTTAGTGAGTTCCCTAAAATACCACATACAATACGTAAGCCACTTAAGGCCATAACTCTATAAGACCTTCCGATTAATGTGTCTCAGTGGGACCTTCCGGTCCCACAACTCTAATGGACGTTTTGGTCCTAACTCTGTTGACCTTCCGGTCCCAACCCTGCTATCCTTCCAGTCCCATCCCTGTTGACCTTCCGGTCCCAACCATTCCGACCTTCCGGTCCCAACCAGGTTGACCTCCCGGTCACAACTTGTACGCTCAGAATATAACATATACATATCACATAAACAGAATCATCATAATATCACATAACTCATGTAAGCACATAAGACCTTCCGGTCACACATTAACTCTTGTAAGCACATAAGACCTTCCGGTCACACATAGTTACCACTCTAGGTAAGGTATAATGAGAAGACTCACCTTGAACTAACTCGGAATAATCTCGTACTCAAATCACCGGTCTAGCCTCCGCCTATCACATACAATGATCAACTTTAATTAATAACGGCTCTCTTCCCTTTTCTCTCAAAGCTAGACTAACCCTCCCATACACTCACAGAAGGGTAAAAGACCATTTTACCCCTCCATGAGTCTAAAAGTCCACTTTGTTGACCAAACCCTAAAAGTCAACAAAAGTCAACGATTGCGAGCACGCTGCGCATACCGGCTCCCTACGTTGAGCGTACTCGACCGCCATGCAGCTATCGGCCTGCTTGACCCCTACGCCGCGCGTACTAGGATTTACGCTCATCGTACGTCCCAGTTTTACTCTCCTCTCACTTATGGTCTTAATCAGTTAAGACTTTGGCTCTAATTAGAGATCTGGACTCCCTAATGTCTCTTAATCCATAAAGTCAAAGAGTTTTAGCCTTGCATGGCTGATTTGGATACAGACACTCAAAACCATCATCCTCTTTCCTCCTTAGGTTCATATCTCATGCATGGATTGTTCTTAATGACCAAGATTGGATTTTTATGATACTATATCATGAAATACACTAACAAGGGACATATCTCGGCTCTTGGGGCTCATCAACTCATAAAGCCATCAACTTTTGGGACAAAACCCTAAAAAACTCCATATATTTGCACAAAACAATAGAGTAAGAAAGCCTAAAGATTTATACCTCCAAATGAAGCTTCCCACACTGCTAAGCTCAGATCCAAGTGCTTAGGTTCTCACTCTTACTTCTCCAAAGCTTCCTTTCTTCTTCAAATGCTCAAGAATACACCCACAAGCTCTCAATGACACTCTCCAGCTATAAGAACGAGGATTAGGGTTTAGGATGGACAGGTCTCTGGAAATGGTGGCCAAAAATGAGGCCATAAAGTTCTTTAAATAGGGGACTCATTTGGAATTAGGGCTTCATTCTGGGCCACGTACGCCCAGCGTACACACTGTTATGCTTGGCGTACTAGGTGGCATCCGCGTCTCATGCACGCATTCGAGTATGTTGCGCGTACACTCTAGTACGCCCCGCGTACTCGCTTATCATATTTTCTCAATAAGGACCAAAATGTTCAAGTACTAAAAAGATCAAGGATTTATGAGATATACCTGAACTTGGGATGTTACAATTCTCCCCCACTAGAATTGGACATCGTCCTCGAAGTCATGCTTCCACAAATAAGTTTGGATGTTGCTCCCGCATCTCCGAATTCGGCTCCCAAGTCAGCTCGGACCCCCTCCGATGTTGCTATTGGACCTGAACCAAAGGCACTTCCTTGTTCCTTAGAACCTTAACCTTTTGATCTACAATTGCGATCGGTCTCTCAATGTAATTCGGCCTCGCATCCACCTGAATATCCTCTAGTGGCACCACCGCTATCTCATCGGCTATACACTTCCTCAGCTAAGATATGTGGAAGGTGTTATGAATCTCATATGGAGGCATACCAACGCTCGAATGGTGGCTGTTGTTGTAGGAAAACTCGTCCAGTTGTATGTAGGTGTCCCAACTTCCTCCGAAGTCCATGACATACGCACGTAGCATGTCCTCGAGTGTCTGTATCGTCCGCTCACTCTGCCCATTTGTCTGTGGGTGATACGCAGTGCTGAAATGTAGACGCGTTCCCAACTCCTCATGAAGCTTCTTCCAAAATCTGGAAGTAAATCGCACGTCTCGATCTGACACTATCGAGATCGGAACTCCATACGGTGCTACCACCTCTCTCACATAAATCTCATCCAACCTCTCTGCAGAAGAGCTCTCACTAATGGCAAGGAAGTGAGCACTCTCCGTCAGTCGGTCCACAATCACCCGGATCGTGTCAACACCACGCGCCGTCCTCGGTAGTTTGGTGATAAAATCCATGGAAATCTGTTCCCACTTCCATTGGGGAATCTCTAACGGTTGCAAAGGACCATGCGGTCGCTGATGTTCCACCTTGACCCAGCGGTAGGTCAAGCACCTCTCGACTACCCACGCAACATCCCTATTCATACAGGGCTACTGGTAGTCCCTCTTCAGGTCCAAGTACATCTTAATGGCCCCGGGGTGGATCGAGAATCTTGATCTATACGCCTCCTCCATCAGTATACCTCGAGCTCCACCCATATGGGGCACCTAGATACGTCCTCGAAAAGTCATAAGCCCTCGACTATCCATCACAAACTCTAAAACTTGTCCAATCACCCGTTCCCTCTTGCGGTTCTCCGACTTCACGACCTCCGCCTGGACCTCTCGGATAGTATCCAAAACCAGAGTCATCACGGTCATCCTAATACACATATCTCGAATCGAGGCACTCTCTTCCCGACGGCTCAGGGCGTCGGCTACCACATTAGCCTTGCCCAGATGATACAGGATCACGCAGTCATAGTCCTTCACCACGTCCAACCACCTCCTCTAGCGCATATTCGGGTTGGGCTGGTCCATAAGATACTTCAGGCTCTTGTGGTCCGTGTATATGGTACACCGAACCCCATATAAGTAGTGGCGCCAAATCTTGAGAGTGAACACCATCGCCCCCAACTCTAAATCGTGGGTGGGATACCTCGTCTCATGAGGCTTCAGCTGTCTCGATGCATATGCTATCATGTGCCCTCTCTGCATAAGCACCATACCCAACCCAAATATAGATGCATCGCAGTAAACCACAAAGTCATCCATTCCCTCGGGAAGGGCTAACACCGGAGTTATGCACAATCTCTGGAGAATATTCTCAAACGAGGTCAAATGCTCGGGACCCCAAGTAAAAGCAACGCCCTTCTGGGTCAATCTGGTGAGAGGAACGGCAATTTTGGAGAAATCCCTTATAAATCTACGATAGTAGCCAGCCAATCCCAAAAAAACTCCTGATCTCGGTGGGGTACCTCGGCACCTCCCATCTAATAACTTCCTCTATCTTAGCCGGGTCGACCAAAATCCCATTCTGGTTAACGAGGCGTCCCAAGAACTGAACCTCTCGTAACCAGAAATCACACTTGGAGAACTTAGCATAAAGCCTCTCTAACCTCAATACACCTAGAATATCTCTCAGGTGCTCCTCGTGCTCCTCTCCAGATCTCGAATACACCAAAATATCGTCGATGAACACGATCACCGATCGATCCAGCATAGGCCTGCACACCCGGTTCATGAGATCCATGAACGTTGCCGGTGCGTTGGTGAGCCCAAAAGGCATCACCACAAACTCGTAATGCCCATAACGAGTCCTAAAGGCCATCTTCTAGATATCCTCCTCGCGGATCCTCATCTGATGATATCCAGACCTCAAGTCAATCGTGGAAAACTAAGACGTGCCCTGCAACTGATCGAACATATCGTCGATCCTCGGTAATGGATAACAGTTCTTGACCATCAACTTGTTCAACTCCCGGTAATCAATGCACATCCGATGTGAACCATCCTTTTTCTTGACAAAAAGGATCGGCGCTCCCCACAGTGAGCTACTCGGTCGGATAAAACCCTTCCCCGACAACTCCTGCAGTTGCAGGGATAACTCCTGCATCTCGGGCGGCGCAAGGTGATAAAGGGCCTTGGCAATAGGTTCCGCCCCCACGACTAAATCGATCCGAAACTCCACCTGCCTCTCAGGAGGCACACCCGGTAACTCCTTGGGAAAAACATTCGGAAATTCACTCACTATCGAAACCTCTGCGATAGAACTCGATCTACCGGAAGTCACTCGCGTATCCATCACATACGCTACAAAACCACAACAACCCTACTGAAGACTCTGTCTCGCTCTGGCAGCCGAGCAAAATGATGACCCAGATCTAGTACCCTCTCCATATACAGTAAGCACTCCCAACTGGGGTCTCGTATCGTCATCATCTGACGCTTGCAGTCGATCATAGCTCTGAATCAACTCAGCCAATCCATACCCACAATAACACATACATCACCCATCGCGATCGGTACCAGATCTATCGGAAACTCAACTCTAAAAATCTCAAGCACACATCCTCTGATCACATCATTCGCAAACACCGCATGCTCATCGGCTATAGAGACTCTCAGAGGTAGACTCAACGCCTCTCGTCATATACTGATGTGGCGACTAAACACTATAGATACGAAAGATCGACTCGCACCCGAGTCAAATAACACCAAAGCAGGTATAGAATTCACAAGAAAAGCACCTATGCATATCACAGTATAAGCATAACATAACTCAAATAACAAAAGTAAGAGATCACATACCAGCCACTACATCGGGTGCTGCGCGAACCTCCTCCGTTGTCAACTGAAAGGCTCTCTCGTGAGCCTTCGGTGCCTCGGCCTTCGTTGGCCGACTCTCAGTAGCTCGAATAGTAGCAGGTGCAGATCCCTGTGCTGACCTCTACAACAGTTGCGGGCACTTGGCCTTCAGATGGCCGGTCTGGTTACAGTGAAAACAGACTGTGAACCCCTTGGGGCAATCCTTGGCTATGTGTCCCTCCTTGCCACACTTGTAGCAAGTACCTGTTCTACAGACTCCCTCGTGTCCCTTGCTACACTTCCCACAAGTGCGGCCCTTTTGGCCTCCAGATCTCAAATCAGCGAGCCTTGGCCACTTGGCTGCCGGCTGAGATTATGTCGGCCGCCTATCCCTCCTCTAAGACTCCACCTCCTCCCTGGCCTGATTCTCTAGCTCAATCCCCCTCTTCCGGACATTTTCCTGGAGCTCGGCAAATTTATGGAATGTCGAGTTCGCCACGAACTCACGAATATCCCTCCTCAGTATGCTGAAATAGCAGATCATACGTGCCTGTTTAGAGGACACGTGCTCAGGGCAAAACAATGCCCTCTCATGAAACATCCTCGTAATCACTGTCACAGACTCTATTCCATGCTTGAGGAACATAAACTCATGAGCTAACCGTTCCCTCTCCACCGGTGGGACATACTCATCATGAAACATAGACGTAAACTTCTCCTAGGTCACTATAGTGAGCTTTGCAGGAGTGAAACTGGCTATCACAAACTTCCACCAGTCCTTCGTCCCCAAGTGAAGTTGGTTCAGTGCGAACCGTACCCTCAAATGTTCCGGACAGGAACAAGTGTAGAAACACCGCTCAATGTTAGATATCAATCTCATCACTGCAATCGGATCCTGAGTCCCATCAAACTTTGGTGGCTTCATGTTGCTGAACTCTCGGTACAGCAACGAGTCACCCCCCCCCCCCCCCCCGTGCCCTGGCAGCAGCGACAGTTGTGGTGGCTGCAGCAGCAGCCGCCTAAGTAACAGTAGCGTATCTCTCATCAAATGTCTCAATCAGTGTGGTCTTAATAGACCCAAACATCTCTGGGATAGCCTCACGGATCGATGCGGCCACCTCCTCATGAATCATCCTACGAATCTCCTCATCGCTGGCCCCACTGCTCTCAGGGTGATGGCGCGTACTCACATTGATCACCAAATTAATACTAGATTAATACTTGATCAATACTAATTAAATAATACAATTATTAATATATTAGAACTTATAATATATTAATAATCACAAGTGTACTTTCTCTCATTTTGTCTATCCAAGTATTGCAATGTCATGCAACCCAAATAGACCATGTCGGGTCGGGTCAAGTACATACCAAATAAAGTTATGGACTTAGACACTATATCCAACAAGAACAAGTTCCAAATTTTTCGTTTATTATCAATAAAAGTGAAATTTTGGTTTATCTGGTTTGCTTACTTTATTACAATGGTATTGATGAGAGTGTTGATTACATTTCTAATATTATCAATATTAATTATGGATTTGATTCTTTTTATTTCAATTGTGGTAATGTCATAATCAACTAAGTGATAATTTATTCTCATCACCCAAGTATCAATTGGACAGAAACTTGGAGTCATGCAATTCGAATTGTGTAATGTATGAGAATCTTGATCGTTGGAAGATTATGAATAACTCATAGATCACATGTTTATGTGAGTCAAAGTGAGGGACTAATGGATCTGGTCTATTGATATGGACTCTTCAGATCCACCGCAAAGGATAATAACTCTATTCGTCATGATTTACTGATGTTTCAGTAAAGATGGTTGTGTTTATAAGATTAAGCATAATTCTTATACTTTGAAAAAGTTTCAAAGAGTAGCAGAACGGATAAGAAGAATCAATTAGGCAGAAAGATAAAAGTTTCTCCAATCTGAAAGGAAAGGAGAGTACTTTATATCGTGTTTTGTGATCCTCTTAATGATTGTTGTACTATATCACAATTGATCTTTGAAGAACATCTTAGTGCAATTGTTTGACTAAGAAGAGGAATCGGATATTGTTGAAATGGTTCAATCAAGAGGTGAGTCATACTTTGATTCCAATCAAGTATTAGAGCCATGCTCTAGTTACTACAAATCATATCTTGAAGCTCATTTCATACTAAGTAGGTTTATAACACCTCACGAAATTTGGAGTAATAATGTTTTCTTACTCTATCACATTTGGAATTGATAGTTGTGATGTTTTGGTTAAAACAAAGGATAAACTAAGACCAAATTCAATGAAGTGTTTTCTTGTCTAGAATCCACACTAACTTTTGAACATTTGTTTTTGCTCGTCAAGGAATGTTCCTTGAAAAAGAAAACTTATATGTCAAGAAGTCAGTAGGAGCCTTATTGATCTTGAAAAGTTCAGGAACCAATCGAGACTAAACCTTTTAGTTATCACTAGCACACGACCTGAGGTTGATAACCTATCATGTTAAGTTGACACATTCTTGTTTCTGTGCACTTTCCAGTTGAGTTTGCAATGCTTATGAGTTCTATGGTTCTCATTTGACTGCAAAAGGCAAAGCATGTTGGTCGGTGAATGTACATTGATCAATATGGGTGAGCTGCTTAACAACGCGGAAGCACTGGTAGGCTCTTGTGCTGCCAGAAGGCAAGAAATTAAGAATAAGCAAAGTTATGTCCATGAAAGGAAAACTAAATTTGATTTTGGTTTGGTCCTCAACCTTATCTTATAATCGTGGGTTGGAAATGATAGATTCACATAGATGGGAACATTTACATCATAAAATCCAAATGGAAAAAGGTTTCTCTCTAATTCATGAGTGATTATGAGGAAACACTTTCGTTAATAGATTTTAAAGATCTGATAAGTAACATCATGGTTAGTAGTTGTGATAATTGCATTCTCAAATTCACAATATGATTACAGCATCCCTTTTCATAGTTCGAATTGTGAGAAATGGCAAGGAATTGTTTGAACCTTCGGTACATATGGTTATAAGTTCTTAAAGGGTTTGGACACACATACACACATATGTTATCTAATGAAAGGTGTATAAGCTTGAGAAGTCTAGCTAGAGACTTATCAAAGCATCACGTATTAGAAATTTTCATTTTAGTAAGAAAGTCAAGAGTATTGACTTCTAGAAGTCCAGTTGATTTCTGAATACATGTCAAAGCTAGTGGGAGCATAATTGTTATGGTAAGTGTTGCGAGTTGTCAATACTATTTGTAGTAAATAAAGTTTACAAATTTGCAAGTTGCAAAGTTTGGAAATTGTTTGTCTATGCTAGACTTAAGGGAGAGGGCACTTATACTTCGTTTCAAATCTAAAAGCTTAGATTGGAGGTTCTAATAGAACTTAGTCATGAATATATATGAATATCATGTTGAAATGATTCAACATAGGAAAATCAATATATGGAAATATTGTAGCAAAAGATACAAGGTCTTATGAATCGAGTCTCATATGCTTCGGATATAGGATCGATTGCATATGCTATGATATTCACTTGTTCTGATTTTTCCAAAATACCTTGGACATGATAGGTAAAAGGGACTAGAACTTTGTGTGACTAAAGTTATTAAACAACTGTTCATAACATTCTGAGGTATGATTATCATTAAGTCACTTGCTAAAATGGATGACTAGTGAATTTGGCAGCACTCCGCTTAACACCTTGACTTTTCCTTTGATGTGACCTAGGTATGATTATCATTAAGTCTTAGTCTCATATTTCTTATGACTAATGATAGTCTAGATTCCTCAATAATCCCAATATTTACATCAAGATCTATCAAGTAAGGAGCAGCCAAGTAAAATTATTCCGGAGGTATGGTCTATTTGGTATAAAAATTATATTGTTTAGAATTCACACTTTAAACGCCTCACTAAATCTAGCCTAGACATCACCCTCATAAGTAGATCAATCAATATAATAACTTGGAATCACTTATAAATCTTATTTATAAATTCATAACGACTATGAATATAAATATAAGTTACACTTGAAATAAAATAAGTGCAGTTTAACTTACAGAGGTTTTAGAGAAAACCACGAAATTGCGTGGGCAGAACTCCGACTCGAATACTTCTTTTCATTAGGCTCCTAGAGCTCTAGAGTTTCTACTAAAATGTTCTAAAAGTTGGGAAGAATCAAACTCAAAGGCAAGAGAGATTTTAGAGAGATTTTTTAGTGATTTGTGAGGAAATGAGAAGAAAACCGGCAACATTATATAGGGTTCAGGGGGCGTGCAACATTCAGACAAGAGGCGCGCCGCGCCTCAGGAGGAGTGTGCTAGCCCATCAGAAACGTGTCACGTGTCACAATCGCATAAGCCCACATCATCCCTTCTAGAAGATGACATGTGGCTTATTCTCGCTACGCCACGTGTCACGACCACGTTACGCCATGTCACCGTGTCTCTTGGAGGAGCCGGCTATCCGACCATGCCATGTGGCGCCACCAGGTGGTGCCACGTCATTAGCTTAGGTAAATTCTCGTAGATCTTCGAATGGCCATAACTTTCACATATGAGCTCCGTTTTCAGTTTTCTTTATATCCCCGGAATCCTCTTGACGAACTCTACAACTTTCATTAAGGTCTCAATAACTAATTCTCATTCTAACTAAAATTCATATATAGACCGGTTTCGATTTTTAAAGTCCGTGCGAAATTCTTAACTTTTTCATACGAACTTCATTCTTGATTGTCTTTATATCGACTCCTAATCACGAGATCTTCAACACTCAATTAGATTGTTTTATCTAACATTAAGCCAATTTGAATTTCGATTTCTTTGTCCGCACTACTGCGTTGAAACTTCGAAAAATCATAACTTCCTCATACGAATTTAGATTTGGACGTTCTCTTTATGCACGCTCTAGATTTTACGATTACTATGACTTTCATTTAGATTATTTAGGCTAATAAGATACCTATCTAAACTTCACTTTTTAAGACGCACATAACTGTGTCGATTTAATCGCGAAACTTCGAAGAAGCATAACTTTTTCATACGAAGTCGGATTTCAGAGTTCTTTATATGTACGGGATCATTGTCACATCTACTATAACTTTGGTTAAGATTATTTATCCTAATAATCTTCTATCAAAATGTCGTTTTATCGCTTATCGATAAATTCCCTAAAACATTTATAATAGGCAGTCTGCGACACACGAGACTAATGATTTCCCTACTCGAATGTTCATATTATAATAATGATCACTTATTATATCTTAATTGTCTAGTCCGAAGTTGTGGGCGTTAAAGTATGTGACATTGCCACATGAGTCAACATCTGTATCATCCTAATAACCCGTTTTGGATCATCACAAGGTAGTCTTTCCAGGGTGGGATTCCATTAGGGCACAACTTACTCAAAAGAGAATCCTTGTTTGGTCTTGTTCATTAGACTACTGAAATCATTTAGGTTAATTATATCATCCATTTCTCTTGACATATCTGTTATGCTACACTTGAATAGTTTTAGTTTTCCTCAGAACTAACAACTTCATATTTGTCTTCATCAAACCATATATGCATGTTCGTACCAAAATGGTCGATGTACATCGGCAGTTAGACTCTACAACCATATAATGTCGATGAACTCAAGATATTCAATCTCATTAGAATTCAACCTTAATCCTTCACACAATCATTCTTCTGGCTAACAATAGTAAAGATTCTCATACTTCTCGTGTGTAAATCATTCAAAAAATGCAACGCATTCTAGGTCCATCCAAGAAAAATCAACATCCTCGAAAAAAAACACATGATCTGTATACAATCATAGTAACAAAATGGGTTCATGATGAACATTTCTTAAATGAATATTGATCTTGAGGTATTGTGAGAAGGGTTGTGCTTGAAACGAGAAATAAAAGACTGTGAATCATGATATTTTATTCTCTAATGGATTCCAAATGGCACTCTCTATGGCATTCTTTGACACGGCCTTTACCTAATGCAACACATAACTTGGTTGACTAGACAAAAGACGACAGGTTCACCCCCTTCATTTTGTAGATAATGAGTTTTCTAACACATAAAACTAGACTCTAAGCACATATACTATCAAAAGAAACACAAAGGACCTTTTAAAATAAAACTCTAGAGTTTGTATGACATCTGTGATGTTATCCCTTGATTATAATGGATGTAAGTCTACTTTTAACAACCCTTACTTAACCCATGCCTTGACCACCCCCCCCCCCCCCCCCCTTTCTTTTCACCTCCTATAGTTAACCTTGACCGGTGGTTCTTTTTCTTTGCATATCTAGACCAAAATCTTGACTGCATAAACACAGAATAATTGTTCTCGAAACATGGTGTATTGTAAAAAAAAACTGTCATTATCTAAATGCATTTAATTAAAAACTTAAAACACAACTGTTAATAAATTTCATCATATAACATAATCATTCACGTTTAAACGTTTAGTCATATTTAAAGAATTGGCATCATGGAATGCAAACCATGTCATGCTTAAAACTGTCATCAAATAGTATTTATAACATTTGTAGATATACACATGCCTGTATTTGACATGATTTTGTATGTCAAAATGCTATAATGGTAGAAAGTATCAAGTTTTTTGCTATTATTAATAAAAAAAAATTAACACTTTCTTTTTTGCGGTAAATTCTAAGTAAGATCACTGTTTATGCTGTTGTGAAAGAGCATGCAAGAATAATTATAAATCCACTTTCTTAATAGTTAATATAACAATAGTTTAATTATATTTTCATTTACAAAATCATAAATATCTATTATAAAAAACCCTACAAAGTCACATATCCACCATATCATCAGAAATTGCAAGCTTTAAAATCTATATATTCAAAAAACTTACATCACTTATATATATGTTCTATTACTATAAGATAAACAAAAATAACCTCAAACTTATAAAAAGAAACCACATTCTTTCACCATCATATTCATATCCTACTACATACACTTCCTAAATCCCATTAAAAAAAACAGAGCAACCAACTTTCATAACCTCAAACAATGGTTAAAAAAGTCGATTCCTCTCGAAAAAATAACTTTTTTTTCTTTCTTTTAATCAAACTTCAGCTAAATCCGAAGGATTCCATATACAAACCTCCAAATTCAATTCCCCAGACGAATTCAAATACCCAAAAGGCACCAAAAGAAAATCCGAAGGTGGAATTCCTTCAACCCTTCCAGGAAGAGTCTGTGTGAAGGATTTCAACCGCAATGTGCTATTCCCTCTTTCCGACACAAGACAGTAATGGAATCGCTCATTACTGTGACTCGGGCCAATACACGTTACCATAACTGTATGTCCGATGTTTTCGGTTCCTTTATTGAGTAAAAAAAGAGCTCCATCTTCTTCTGCTTGAAGAACAAGGAAGGTTTCATCCATTCCTAATGACACTGGTAATGGGGAGGAATACTGGAATCGCCTTCCGGAATCCCAATGTTTGGTGGTGAAATGATTTGATAACTCTGTGAATAATCCTGTGAAGTTGCAGTTTAGAAGAGGGCATGTGGTTTGGGATCCGTATATGTTGCGATTTGTGTGTGTGTATTCTAGTGTGTTTTTGTAGGTGTAGTTGTCGATTCGGACAGGTGGCGTGTTCTCGTTCTTGTATGCAAACGGTACGTTTTCCTGCAGCCACAAGGGTATTTTCGTCTTTTAACAAAAAATAAAAAAACGAACCGAATTGAATTGAATTGAATTCCTTCCACCCTCCTCCCCTGGAAAGGATGACGGAATTGGATTCTTTCCATTAGGTAACCAAACATACCATGGAATGGAATCTTGGATTCCAGAGGGAATCTTGGATTCCGATTCCGTTGGAATTTTGGATTCCAATACCATTTGGAATATTGGATTCCTATTCCGGTCGGACTATTGGATTCCGATTCCAGTAGGAATCTTGGATTCCAGTTCCGGTGGGAATCTTGGATTCTGATTCTGGTGGAATCTTGGATTCCGACTCCGGTTGGAATCTTGGATTCCGGTTCCGGTTCCGGTTAGAATCTTGGATTCCGATTCTGATGGGAATCTTGGATTCCATTTCCGGTGGGAATCTTGGATTCCGATTCCAGTTGGAATATTGGATTCCGATTCTGATGGGAACCTTTGATTCCGGTTACGATGGAATTGTATATCAAAAAAGAATGTTATTTTAAAAAAATGGTAATTTTTTTACCAGATTTTCTTCTTGTCGAACAAGAGTACCACGGTTAACTCTAACAGCGACTTCTCTTAATGGGAGGACATCAACATGATCCCTGTCATTTATTAATCCCAATCCAAGACCTCTCTCCTTGCATATCACCTTCAAATGAAAAATAAATATTAAAATTTTCAGATGTAAACAAAAAAATTGAATTGATCAAGATTTTTTTAAAACCATAGTACTTGGATTTCTTGCAAAAGACCAAATACATTTTGGACAGAGGGTATATCATGTAAGAAATGTTCTTTTTGGAATTTAATTTCCATCAATTGTCCAAAAAACATTAACTTTTCTTAAATTTGCATATGTATATGTATATTATACGCATATATCTATATGTACATGTATACCCATGTAAAAAAAAGGATTTAAATCTAAAAAAAAAAACTTACCTCGCCACATCCATAACCACCAAGCTCTTTCTCCTGTTTCTCTCTCTCAGAAATAGCTTCCTCTGTCCACAACGATAAGCATGGAACAACAACAGGACCTGGTTCACAACTCCCTCCAATCGCAACACACTCATAGTAAAAAATCTGAAAAAATATCAACAAATCTCAAACCCCACATATATATATATATATATATATATATATATATATATATATATATATATATATATATATATATATATATATATATATATCCTAATAAATGAAAATATTGTTGCCACTTGTTATTCTCTTATTTAATTTGCCACATGTCATTTTGTTATAATTTTGAAATATATTTATTTTCCACTTGTCAATTACATCATTATTCATTTCCACTATATCATTAATTTAGTTTTCATAAATTAAACCTACTATAATAACTATTAATTTCAATTTTGAAATTTGAAATTTCAATTTCAATTTCAAATAAATTTACACTTTAAACCATTGTATTTAACATTTTATTATAATAACTCATTTAGTACACGGGTCTAATAATTAAACACATAATTTTAATTAATTTATTTTTTGCATGTTTTTTTTTTCATAAGTTTCACTTATTTCATATTTCAAATTCAAATAAATTTCTCATTTAATCGTTCTTATTTAGCATTATGTTTTAATTAACCCGTATAATATACGGGTTTCACAACTAGTATATATATATATATATATTCAAAAACTCACCTGAAGAAACAAAAGACACCCTCCAACTGCTCTTTGTTTCCCTTGTCTAAACCTTGACACCTCTCTAACCAACCGATCAAGCAAGAATTTTGCCCAATTATACTCATGAATACAATCCATATCAGTCAAAAGATGAAGAAACGAAGGGCTAACATCTAATCTTGCAGTTGGACACAAAAGGGTACCCAAAACATACAAAAGAAACGCCCTTTTGAAATCATCTCCTGCTTCCGGTTGCCCTAATCTTTCTTCAAGAAACCTAACCGAAATCCCTCGATTTGATGCGTTATATTTTTGTCTTAATTCTGCAACTAAGTCATCGGGTCCCGAGTTGACCACATCTTTTCCGGATGCTGGTAATCCCATTACAAGTTCAACATCGTGAGGGTATAATGGGATTCTTTCACCACAAATCTCTAAACTACGTCGTATTGTGTTGAATCTTTCTAGAAGCCATAGGCATAGACTGCGTCTCAAAGTTCTACATTTGAGGTCAAGAAGACTACCGAATCCCATGCTTTTTACCGCTTCTTTTTGGTCAACGGTAAAGTGTTTCAACACGTTGACTAACCGTCCCGGAGAACACCGAGTCACTAAGTTTGCCTGCAAGATAAATGTAATATGTATAAATCAGGTACACAGTGGCCCACTAGATTGCTGACATAAACAGACTGTCAGAAGCATCTGTAATAAATCAAGTACACAATAGCCCATTAGGTTGTTGACATCAATCAGGTACACAGTGGCCCACTAGGTTGCTGACATAAAAAGACTGTCAAAAGTACTGTAATAAACTAATAATTAATAAATCAGGTACACAATGGCCCACTACGTTGTTGACATAAATCAAGTACACAATGGCCTACTAGGTTGCTAACATAATCAGACTGTGTAATAAATCAGGTAGACAGTGGCCCACAAGGCTGCTGACATAAACAGACACGTCTAAAAAGATGGTGTCACCTGTTTTCTCGGTTTAGGTTCACGGGCAGGTGCGGAACTCAAGTAGTCATCCCACACTTCACGTGCACGTTTCGTGTATTTTGACTTTTCTTCTAAAGTCATCACTTTCCATGCATCTGAAGCTGCTCTTGTTGCCTGAAAGAAGATAACATCAACATCAACATGAACTCCATTTAACAATTTTTAATGGTTTTTTTTATCGTATCAGATGCTTACAACTTTCAGACCAGAAGATTCGGGATGTGAAGCACTGTACTCCTTGATGAATTCACGGCTAGAACATTTTTAACAATACGTATATCAAAAAATTAACCCATGTATGAAAAGGAGACGCAAATGAGTAATAAGAAAATTTATATTTTTTTTATCACCTAAAATGTACCCAAGAGCAAGCAGGACGAGGTGTACCACTTTGCTTCTTCTTTTTCTTCCTTCTGCTCCCTTCGAGCTCAAGACCTGTCATTTCTTTTCTCTTTATCACCATGGAATCACTTTCACTTGGCACCTATTTGAAAAAGAACAAGTCCCCGAGTCGTCTTTTAAATGATGCGATAACAGCAATTGATCAAGATTACACATAATCACACTAATCATCAGCTAATATTGCAAATGCTTTCAAGAAATTCATCCTAGGAAATTATTGGTTTACCTAGATTGCGACTATAGTAATAGGTGTGTGCTGATGGGATGAATTAAACTCAACGTTAGCTGCAATTAATATCAAATTGAATAAAAGAAACAAATAGAGCTTTATTCCACACTCAGGAATGGAATATTTTACAATCTAAATCAAGAATCAAGATCATACATATGTCATTATCATAAACCGATCAGAAAGATTACACTTTCCGAAACATATATCGCTATGTAAATTGAAGATCAAAGCCAAATTGAAAAGGGGGAATCGGTACCATTGGAGAGAAAATGTCAGCTCCATCGTCGAAATTGGGGGAGCTATCAGTAACCATGTATACAAGATTGTAAGAAGTAAGGTGAATTAGGGTTGTAAAAGGGGGGAAATTTGATAATTTGGAGTTTCTTTTTATAGGGTTGAGGATTGTGAGCGAATCGGCAGTGAGTTTGTCTGCGATTACGGAGAATTGAAAGGGGAAAGAAGGAACGATGGAGTTTGAGGAGCTTTCTTTTTTCCGATTCTGATCGGATGCATTTGAAACGAACCCCATCTTTGCATTTTATTGCTATTGTGAATTGTACACAAATGGTCCCTAAACTATGCATCTAAGGTCCAATATCCAACCTTCCATTTTTTTGGAAATGTGTCGGTAACTTTGGCTTTTGTTTCGATATTGGTCCCCCTACTAAATATGTTAGTATTATGCTACTAAAGCATTGTAAAATGACATTTTTACCCATTCATAATGTTTTTATTCACCATTCATAGACGAGACGACCACCTTATCCTCTTCGTCCCTCTTTCTTCCCACATAGTTAGAGGTGCGTTTCTCTTTCCTTCGATCATAAAACAAAAATGGAGAATGGAGAACGGTGTTGCCACCGTCTTTCATCGTATTGGTTCACCTCGAGAAATTTCCCCTTCATTGCCCTTATATCGTCTCTTTTGTACCTATATTTTTAAAAGCTCAATTGACTAAAAAATGACGTTTTGAATGAGGGTTAACGGGAGAAAAAAGAGCGAGTTGATGGGTTTTACTGGTAGTGGGGAAAAACATTCAAATGTTAGAATTTGAAAAAATAAAGATGAATTGCTATAAATTACTAACCATTAAGGTGACTATTAAATGTGACTCGATCATTTGGATCATGTTCATGGAGCATTTGGAGCACTTGGAACTTAATTGAGCATTTAGGGTTCATGGAGCATGTGACAAAGGAAATGATCATCTGAGAAAGGAATGGATCATCTGACAAAGGAACAGATCAAGTGCCAAAGGAACAGATCATACAGAAGGGGGTCTGGAGAACCTGGAAGAGGTTTGGAGCACTTGGGAGTGATATGGAGCAACAAAGGGACCTTGTTGCGTCATATGTTATAGGGATGAGCCAAGAAGGATGTTGTTGGGCCAAGGGCATTCCTTCTTGCACCATTATACTCCCTATTGCGCCATGATGGGATCCTCTTCCGCCATGGGGTACTCATGTTATGCCATGGAGTATGCTCTTGCGCCGTGTGTGTTCCTGTTGCACCGAGGTGGTGTTGTTGCTTCAATCTTGATGTTCTTGTGCCACACTTGAAGCATGATGTTCCATCCATACATTTTTTAGGCCATCATGGCACAAGTTGGAACATCTTGGTCCTTGATGAGCCAAGTATGTTATGAAGTCCTCCATGATGCTCAAGATCGTTCAAGGAAGCTCAAAAGTTGGTATTACTCAAGGTTTACACCATGTTGTGCCACCATGATAGATGTTGGGCTATTAGTGTTCTTGATGCGCCACTTGTACATCATGATTCTCCACTATGGCACAAGGTGCTCCATCATGTGTGTTGTTGATGCTCATGGGTTGTATGGCATGTAAGAATGTTCAAGAAGATGGTGCATGGCGGATTGTGATTGGTTGACACCTTTCATGGATGTCACACCCCAAAACCGGAATGGCAGAAACATTTTGAGGTGGAGGACGTCATGTTTAGTATCACAAGACATGCATCATAGTAATCAAAGTAATAGGCAACCATTTCATTAGAAAGAAAGTGTTTAAAAAGTATGTGGTTCACATAACATAGACTACAAAGTAAATAACCAAAAAGACATGAAGCTATTATGCTCCATCTTCTGAATCCCAGTGCGCGTACCTGTCTAATGGTTTCCTGAGAATACAAGGTATTTTGAAAGAGTTTATCAACATTTAAGCTGGTGAGTTCATAAGATTTTAGTGATGTAATGTAAGTTGTAAGAAAGTTGTAGTAAGTTGTAAGTTCTATTTAGAAAAGTTCGCATGTTCCTCCAGAAAATCCTATATTTCCTGCTTTGATGAAAGATAAGTAAAAATGACTTTACATTCCTTTCTATGAGTACTAAGTGGATACAAGTTATATAAAACCTAGAGTAAACAAACAATCGATTGTGTGTGTCTTCCCTAAGCCCACAACCAAACAAGGAACAAGAAATGAGGCGGAAGGCACGCCTCCCATTGTTTGTTAGGTCATCGTTGTATATAACCCGGGCATATTTACTTGGTACTCACGGAGTTAACTGTAATAGTTCCTCTATATTTGATGAAAACATTCCTTAAGGAAAACCCTTATTTCCTTTAGTAAAAATGGTAACCACAATAGTTCCTTCTATAATCACTTAGTTTATACAAGCTATATATAATTTAATATCGAACAGATAGATAATTGTGTGGATCTGCCCTAAGCCCACAACCAAACAAGGAACAGGAAGTAAGGCGGAAAGCACACATCCAACTGTCTATCGGATATTAATTATATATAAATTTGATGTATAAACTAAGGTATTATGGAATTAACCACTAAAGGTCCTTTAAGTATATTGGTTTAATAAAATGGATTAAACCCTTTTTACTGATAAGTTTGTAGTTTAGTCTACTGTCACAACTAGAAATTTGGATGTTTGTAACAACAAAAATTATATCAAATGTGAACCAAAAATGTGAAAGCATGTATGATGCTTATTCAATAACAACAAAACTTCCATCAAACACTTTATAAAAGCACATCAAATAGTCAACAAAAGGTTGGAAACCCCAAAAAATCCTGGTTTAAGTCCATTTTGGACTAGGATTTCCTTATTGGGCCTAATGGACCAATAAACTTCCAATTTGACTACTTTGGGCTTAGAACTCTTATATGGGCTCTAATTTGGACCCACTTTCATTTATTTTAACATTTTGGGCCATATTGGGCCTAGAATGAAATAAAATACACTAATGGACCTTATTGGGCCATAATAAAACTAAATAGCCCTAATGGGCCGTAAAGCTCATACTTTGATGAATTTTGGGTCGTGAATTACCCTAAAAGGGCCAATGGGCCGAAAATCATTAACTTGGGCTCCACAATATAGGTTTAAACACAAAAGGCCCAAACATTCTATTCTTCCTACTCTCTCTCGGCCCAACTACAAAAGAAAGGGGAGGAGTTGACTTTTGGTGCCACCTTACAATTGTACATGGGGTATCCATGCACTCTCCTCACGTTTCCATGCATGGTCACCTCAACACTCTCTCTTCTCTCTCTTATCTATCCTCGGCCGAGAGCAAGGGAAAGCACACACACACAAAACACTTAAAACTCTCTCTAAGTCTTCAAGAACATCTTCTCACTTCTCCTTCAAAACTTTCAAGATTTAAGAGATTTTCAAGGGGGGTTTTCCACAAAATTCATCATCTAAGGTAAGTTAATGTTTAATCTATGATCTAACAACTTCATTTCATCAAAAACCTCTTCCTAATCTATTCAAACTCATGATCCACATCTTAGAAGCCTCTAAGTTCGAAATCTTCCAAGAAGGCTTGGTAAATCGAATCTTCTTCATTTCTCTCTTCAAAAACCGAACCCACGACTCAAGGTGAGCTTCATACCCCTCTCTTTTCGGTTTTCATAAGTTTTATGGGGGGAATACAAGCAAAATGTGTAGATCTATGTGTATGTGTGTGCTATGTATGATTTTATGCATGTATGTGTGACTTTATGTGTTTTTGTGTGGAATATGTAAACAAAAAGGGAAGAAATCTCGAGATCTATGACATAAGAAAGAAATCAAACATGATCAAATTTATCTTACACTAAACTAGTCAAGAATAATAACTTATAAGATTGTGATAAACATATTTCACCACAAAACCCATTTTTAGGCTTAAATTGTCAAATATACAAAAGTTGGGCTAAAAGTTGCTAATTCACATTTTCTTAAAGGTATAAAGGGACAAAACAGTTACAATAATTGCTTTTCTGAACATTATGATCTTCAAAGGACTTAAAATGTAAATATTAGCTTAATGGGCTAAATTTTTGGGCTTTCGGCCCAATAAGCCCAAAATTGCGAAAATATGACATTTAAAAGGGCTGAAGTAGTAAACTCTTCAAAAAAGGGGATAAAAAGTGTAACAAAACTATTCCAAGGGTTAAAGATGGTTTTCATTTCCAAAAAGGATCAAAAATGTAAAGGTTTTGGATTTTGGGCTAAAAGTGTAAAAATTGCAAAAAGTTGGGCTTTAACCGGAAAATATCATTCTGGAAGGGCTGAAACTGTTAACAAAATAAGTTTCAAGTTAAAAATATCATTTCAACAAATCTACGATGCAAAAGTGTCAAGAAAATGTTTTAAGGACCTAAAATGATTTTTCTTTTATATTAAGGACTACATTTGTTATTTTACAAAAGAAAGAGGCTGAAAAGGTCAAACCACTATTTTTAAACCAATTATTTTATTTATAGAATATTGAGTCAAAAATACTAATTTATGGTTTACAAAAATCGAAAGATAAATACACGTATAACTCCAAATATCGTTATAAACAAATCGATCGGTCTCAAGTCGATACAAAACAACAATCGTTAAATCGAACTCTCCAGTAGATATACGATACCTAAGACAAGTAAACATTCGACACTTGGGCTTGAAAGTTTCAAATGATGCTTGTTGGATCTTGCAAGTCCATTAACATGATCTTTGGGCCCAAGGGATAATGTTTATATGTTATTGGGTCTTCTATGACCCAATTCCATATAAAGGGACCTTCAATGGCTCTCAAGTGCTATTGGGCCCTAGTGATCCAATAGTATTGCCAGTAAGGTCAAAGTAATCAAATGCAAGATGGATCAACGAGTCTTTTGCATCCCCGACAGCCTATAGTAAACTCACGAAAGTAGCAGGAATTGTACTCCTCTTTTCCTCGTTTGCTAGGCTTATGAGTAATCAAAGTAAACAGATTCAGGTTGATAATCGAGAGTAATCAAGGTGGTTGGACATAAGTGAGTGATAATGGACGACACCTCTAAGGATCATTCGTAGTCTGGAGTTATAACTAGTCATTATCATGAGTGGTTATAACGACTCACAACCTTTAATTAATCCAAAACCATCCAAGTAATCAAGGAAGAGTAATCAAAAATCATTCATTGTGGCGATATATCAATTTGAGAAATCACTGTATTTTATGTATTTGGAAAACATCAGGTTTTCCTGGGAAGTTCAACATTTTCACTTGTACGCTTAATACCAAATCCTACAATTATACATGTCTTTTTGTTTTTGAAATCATCATGCATATATGTATGGATCTTCACACTTTTTTTTTAAACAATGGTCTTTTCAGAAAATATCGGATTTTCTGGGTTTTACAAACTACACAAATCATTTTATCACAACATACTTATGAACTCACCAACATTCCATATGTTGACCGTTTTTCAAAATAACTTCTATTCTCAGGTAACAGGTAAGCCGAGGAATAAGTACCAAGTATGTTAGGGCGTTTTGCTTATGAAAACTATCAAACAATTTATGCATGGATTTGTAATGTTAAAACAATGTACTTGATGTGAACAATTCCAGTTGTAATATATTGATGCATGGTGATGTTTATGTTATGATTCATGTATATTCATTGTGATGATATACAATTTAAGTCACACAAGCCCTCGGACGTTTCCGCCGTCTGGTTCGGGGGTGTGACATCTACTTCGTGTTCTTTTTCTGAAAAGTATGTTCTTGTACTAGAAAACGATGTATTTGAATTAGTTTACTATGACCTGACCTGGTACTCCTTATGATTACTTGGTGTATAAGGAATATATATATATATATATATATATATATATATATATATATATATATATATATATATAACTAAGATCGGATAGATAGTAGACTGGGTGCATTTGCCTTAAGCCCACAACCAAACAAGCAACAGGAAGTAAGGCAGAAAGAACACGTCCTAATATCTCCTAGACCCGATTAATATATATCCTTGATGTATACACTAAAGAATCATAAAGTTAGCATTATCGGTCCCTTTCATGTTACGAATAAGTTATGTATTTTATTTATTACTGTCAGGTACTTTACAAAGATACTCTGTATAAATAATTTCGATTCAATATATTGCTATCACCTTGTGTCTGCTAACTCTGGTACGTGAAATCGTATTGGTGTAAACACAAACTCGGAAAGATATATTAGTATGTTTTATCACCTCGTGCCTGCTAACCCTGGTACATGAAATCGTACTGGTGTTAACGCAAACCCAGAAAGATATATTAGTATGTTTTATCACCTCGTGCCTGCTAACCCTGGTACATGAAATCGTATTGGTGTTAACGTAAACCCGGAAAGATATATTAGTATGTTTTATCACCTCATGCCTTCTAACCTTGGTACGTGAAATCGTACTGGTGTTAACGCAAACCCGGAAAAATATATTAGTATGTTTTATCACCTCGTGCTTGCTAACCATGGTATGTGAAATCGTACCGGTGTTAACGCAAACCTGGAAATATATATTAACATCTTAATTTGTTACAAACTATGAGTTAAGGATACGATGTCTTCCTAGAGTACTAAGAACATCGTATAAGTGTGTAATTCTTAAATTGTTCGTCTATTATTGTTATAGTGTGTTCCTCCCTATACTTGTTATAGTATACTCTTCTTAGTACTTGTTATCGTATGAACTGAACCCCTAAACTATACATATTATAGTTTACTAGTATGTTTACTTGAACTGATACTGACTTGAAGAAAAGACTCATTTTATCTACTAAGTTATGATTGTACTTTAAAAAAAAAGTTTTGTAAGATATAAAGTAACATAACTTAAAAAAGAATTTTTGAAATGTTTTGATCACTTATAAAAATATGAGCAACCTTTGAAAGATGTTTATATCAAACATTTACACAATTATCAATTGTGTTCAACTTGTATCCCCCCCTCCCCCCCCCCCCCCAAAAAAAAGCATTTAAAACAATTTAAAAGATTGATTGTAGGGGTATGAACTCACCTTATGTGGGTGATTCAAACGAATAGCGCGTAAGGATGAGAAGCTCCACTAATGAAGTCTCGAGACACATACGAGTCCTAAATGACATATATTGGCATGAATATGGTGTTTAGAAGCAACCACATGCAAGGAAACACCTTTAGGGACTAGGAAACACTTGGACCAAGTGTTAGAATCACATGTGATTCATCTAAGGGGAGTGTACGGCCACAATGAGGAGTGTGCGGCCATGGGTGTACGTCCAGAGAGTGTACGACCGTACACTCATGGTAACAAGTGCACAAAAGTTTGCTTGGATGATAGGGAAGCTTGTGGGACTATTGATCATCAAGTCTTGAAGCTATATTTGCATTTTGAAGGCCCTTTAGGGGTATTTTGAGAGGTGTACGGCCACACATGGGTGTATGGCTGTACACTCCTTATGATCTTGAGTTTTGGTCATTTTTAGGGTGTTAATCAAGTGTTCCTAACATGTACTAAGCATAGGGAAAGAGTACTTACGATTTGGAGGCTCAAAAGGGTTCACAATCACCAAGAACAAGTGTGTGTTCTTGGTGAAATGGATGAAGATTTGAAGATCTAGCCAAAAGATGATTTCCATGGATGAAATCAAAGGGTGTTAGTAGGAGAAGAAGGATAACAACAAATCAAAACGGAAGAAAGGCTTACATTCTTGAATATCGGGGTGGAAGCTCGATGTTAGTTGAGAGAGAAATCGATGTTCTTGACTTGGAAACTGAGGAAATGACTTAGGAATGAAGGGATATCACACTTATGGAGGGGGTGTACGGCCAACATGGGTGTACCGCCGTACACTCCCTCCCATGGAGTGTTCAGCTTGATTTCAACGCGGAGAATTTACGCAACTCGATCCTATACCCAATGCTTGAATGTATTGAGCTTTAAACCCTTAAACAGACTCTAAACAAGGCTAAAAGATAGTAGAAATGAGTCTGACACACTGTTGGATTGAATGGTTGAACTTACAATGCAAAGATTTTCGGGTTGTCATAATGGGCCTATGGGCCAATGGGCTTGGCCCATTAGGGTTTTAGGTTTGATCCCTCAAGTATAAATAAGGATGCATGATAGGTCATTTGGTATCTTAAATTCTAGAGTGATAGGCGAATCTCTGTGAAATTGTACTTGCACCCTCTGTTTAAGAGCTCTAAAATAAAAATAAAAAATACTCCCTTCCTGCCCGTAGACGTAGGTCACCTTGACCGAACCCATGTAAATATTGTGTCTTGTGTGCTTATAGTTTTGCTAGTTATCCACTTTACTTCCTAACAAGTGGTATTAGAGTTGCAGTTTGTAATCCTGTGATTGAAGATGTTTACTCACAAGTTTGATTTAGAGAAAATTAATGGTTCAAATGACTTCACATTGTGGAAGGATAAGATGAAGGCTCTTCTGGTTCAACAAGGATGTGCAGCGGAACTGGAAGGAGAAGAAAAAGTGCCAAAGGACATGGTGGATGAAAAGAAGGTGGACATTCTGACGAAGGCACATAATGCCATTCTATTGAGCTTGACAGATGAAGATGAAGTACCGAGGGAGGTCATGGATCAAACAACTGCTTATGGGCTCTGGTATAAACTTTATGACAAGTACCAGGACAACTCACTGACTAATAGGTTGTATCAGAAGCAAAGGTTGTACACACTCAAAATGTCTGAAAGTACCCAATTGAAAGATCATCAGTATAACTTTAATCACATCATCTTGGATCTACAAGGGGTTGATGTGAAGATTGAAGATGAAGGCTAGGCTCTTATTCTCTTATGTTCTCTTCCTAACTCATATGAGAATTTCATTGATACCATGCTCTGTGGTAGGACAACAATCATTGTGAATATGTGAAGGACTCTTTGATGTCCACGGAACTGAAAAGAAAAGTTTCAGTTGGAAAGGATGTGTCTAGTTTCGCTTTGTTTACAGGGAGGGGGAGGATAGAAGAAAGAAAAGGGGGAAACAGAGGGAGATTACATTCTAAGTCGACGTCTAAAGGTTCATCGAATGCCAAGTGTTATAATTATAAGGAGAAGGGACGCTTCAAACGAAATTATCCGCAGCTGAAGAATGGGAGGTCCAAGATTGAATCAAGCAGCAATAACACTGCTAATGTGGTTCAAGAAAGTTCTAATGAAGGGGACGATTGTGATGTACTGATTGTGAGCACCTCAAGTTCTGCTGATGTTTGGGTCTTGGATTTTGGAGCATCTTATCACATGACATATAATTGTGACTGGTTCAACTCCTTCAAAGAGTGGGATGGCACAGTCAAGATGGATGATGATTGGGTGAGCAGTATCAAAGGTAGCAACATGGTGCAGATCAAGATGCATGATGGCATGGTCAGGAAGTTAGATTGTTGGTACGTTCTAGAAATTCAGAAGAATCTAATTTCGCTTGGCACATCGGCTAAGAATGGGATGAGGTACATGATGGGTTTTAGGCATAACAAAACAAACTTAAAACTCTTAAGTGTGCATGCAACCTAAAACAAGATATATGTTTTCTCTATTGAACCTATAACTATGAACATCAAAATAAGAACCTGATAATGTCTATTTTATGCATATATTTATGATGTTTTCTTATTATTTTATAATATCTTTTTATGTTATTTAGAACTAAAAGATACTTAATATGCTTTGAAATGTTCAACTATAGTTAAAACGGGAGTTGAAATGCAAAAGGAGGAGAAATGAGCTAAAAAGACGCAAAAAGGATGTTTTTGGATAGCTTGACCCCTCATTAGTGATGGTCTAAAAATTAGACAAAATTTCGGACAACTTTCGTGTTATGAGAAAATGATGATTCCCAAATACCACAACATGGTGACACCACCATGACGTGAATCGAAACTTCACAATCGTTAAGAGTGACTTGGAGAATACGGGATATAGACGAGGACCGTGGCATGGTTCCATTACCACATCATGGTGATCAAATTTTCATGAATCTATATATTTGTAACGACCCAAAAATCAAGGGTAAAAATTTTCATTTTTATTATGGTCAAAACACAAATATCTTTTAATCCAAGTATTCCAAAAACATTGCTAATTCAAAACATTTATCATAGTTCATCCCAAAATCACATAATGCAGAAAACATGGGTGTGTGTGTTGCGATCAAGCTGAGCCCTTCCTTTCCAAAACAATGATACCTGGAACCATAAATATAACTGTAAGCACGAAGCTTAGTGAGTTCCCCAGAGCATACCCCACATAATCATATAAACCATATCAATCGTATAACCATACATGTACACATATAAAGATGCCATGGAAACCCTCCAAGGTCTTATACATATGATCACATAAATCATATCAACTACACAAGCCACACATATAAGCATATAGGGAAGCTATGGAAACCCTCCAAGGTCTTACTCCGGGTGCCATAGGAACCCCCGCATGGTCTTCACCAGCTACCAATCAAACCATACATTCAAACATATAAGCTAAACATCCAAACATATAAGGATGCCCTAGAAACCCTCCAAGGTCTTACACCGGGTGCCACTGGAACCCCCATGTGGTCTTAGCCCACTGTCATGGGAACCCCCATATCACACCCCCGAACCAGACGGCGGAAACATCCGGGGGCTTGAGTGAATTCATTCGCATATTATCATCACATTGTATATAATTGAAACAAAACATTATCATCATCACACATGTAATATTACACCTGTCATTGTTTACATCAAGTATTGTATTTCAATATTACATGCCAATATATCCAAAATATGATGAAAACAAAACATAACTAAATATCCAATTATTCTTGCTGATCAACCTGCTCAACGATTTCTTGAGAATACAAGTTAATTTAAAAAGGTCAACATATATAATGTTGGTGAGTTCATAAGCATGTTTGAGTAAAATGTTTGTATTACTTCATAACTGCCAGAAAATCCTATATTTTCTGAAAAATGGTTTGAAATGTTTGTGTACGATCTTGTATTAATGCATGTGTGTTAATATTTGTAAGAATATAAAAAGGAATAATCCCAGACAACCTGATGTTGTCTGTTTATGAAAAACGTTTGTTATCTCAACACCCGAGGCTGAGTGCTTGTGCGTGTATGTTACCGTGTTATCCACAAAAATTGTTTCCCGTAAATTTAAAATGGTGTTAGTTCCTCTAAGTGAGCCATTATACCCATACTTGATAATAACAATTTCGCATGTCATGACGTCTTTCAGACGCCGACTTGTTTGGCGGTAATCTGAGAGTTTGAGCTTATCTTTTGAGTCGATATTTGCGAGGTGAGTTCTCCTCACTATATCAACAGGGTCTAAGGCACCAGTGTCGGTCCTATTCGGACTCGCATCCGAGTTTATTACATGATATGTTTATGTGATTTACATCCTAGTAGTTAGGATGGTTGCTATGTTAGAGATCGGTTAGATCAGTTTCCTGGTTATATGATGGTTGTTATGTTAGTGATCGGTCAGATCGGTATCCTGGGTATAAGATGGTTTCCATGATTAGTGATCAGTTAGATCTGCATGCTTAATTGTTTATATGTATGTGTACATGTTTGTTGGTTTGGGGGAAAGGGTTGAAGCAGGTCCTGTTGTGTGCAGTAGGCCAAGACACCCTAGGCGGACCGGGTAGACTGCAAGCCCGAGCCGGGCAAATCTAGTCAGGCCGAAGGCCCAGTGAGCGGTCCGGATAGGCTGAAGGCCCCGAGGAGGGTGGTCCAAACGTGCCAAGGGCTTAGAGAGTAGTCCAGATAGACTGAGGACCGGGATTCGGTCCAGTCAGACTGATGGCTCATTATGCATGTTGTTTTTTGTATTTGTATTGGGTATATGATATGATTATGGTTATGTATGGTTGATATTTTGGGGGTAACTCACTAATCCTTCGAGCTTACATCTATCAATTATTGTTTCAGGTACTTCTAGTGATCGCGGGAAGGCCAAGACATGATCATACCGCTCCTCCTGCTATTATGATTTGATCTGGGATACTCTGATGTTTATTATTTTGAAAAAAATATTGTAATGTTAAATGAAAATGTTTTGAAAAAGTTGAAATTTAGCATGATTTTTAAGGGTGTTACAATTTCGGCATATAGCTTTTCTGAAATCCAACAACCAAACCCAACTTAACCATTCTAGACACCTCTCCCGTAAGTAGTTCAATCAGTATAACAACTTTAAATCATTGATCAATCTTATTTTTTGGTTCATCATAATGATATTATATTTAAATATAAGCTATATTTAAAGTAGGGTAGACGTATCTCACTTACAAAGGGTTTTTTCTAAAAAACTTGGTTTCGCTGGAGCAGAGCTTCTGAGCCGAAAAGCTCTTTTTCTCAGAGCCGTCGGGCGCTCCGGGGCTTCCTTCTAGTGTTAAGGAGGTTCCCTAGACTTTAGAGGGGTTTAGGAAGGCTAGAGAGAGAGATAGAGATAGATAGAGTAGAGAGAGAAAGAGATGATGAAAGGTGTGAGTTTGAAGGCTACCCTCGCACCTCTATTTATAGGTGCGAGGCTGCTGACTACGCTGCACGTTCTTCGTCGGTACGCTGCATGTACCTCGGTGTGCAGGGTGTACGAGGGTACGCAGCGCGTTCATACCGATATGTGTCAAGCTTTGCATGGTGCATCGTGGCTTCTTTCGGACCGAGCAATGTGAGACCGCGGGGAGTTCATTCTTCGTACGTAGGGCGTACTCTGGTACGCAAGGCGTTCCTTCTCTACGCGGGGTGTAGCCTCGCATCCAACTCGCAAATTCCAATCTCGACTTCTAAAATTTTTAAATTTCGCATACGAGCTCCGTTTCCGACGTTCTTTATATCCACACGTATGTAGGATCGTACTCTATAACTTTCGTTTACACTTCGTTGGCTAATTTTGAATTTATTTTTAAAGTTATATTTTTAACAGGCCGGGACAGGATAAGTCCGTTAAAAATTCATAACTTTTTCATCTGAAATCCGTTTTCATCTGTCTTTTTACCGTTGAACTACTATTAACGATACATTGATTCTCTTTTAGGTTGTGTCGGCTAAAAATCGGTCGATCTACTATTCGAACTCCGAGCTGTATACTGCTACATCGAAACTTAGAAAAATCATAACTTCCTCATACGAAGTCATATTTGGGCGTACTTTTTATGCACGCTCTCGATTTAACGTATGCTACGACTTTCGTTTAGATTGTTAAGGCTAAAAAGCACTTTATCATAAACTCACTTTTTACGTCACGTAGTGTCGTGCCGGTTTTGTCATGAAACTTCGACAGGTCATAACTTCTTCGTTATAACTCGGATTCCGGCGTTCTTTATTTGTCCGAAATCCTTGTCACAACCACTACAACTTTCTTCATCGATATCGGGTTTATCTAAAAATTTGTTTTTGACGCTTATTTTTATTATATCTTTACAAATAAGTATATAATCACATAAAATCACATAATTCACATAATATTCAAGTAATTCATCTTTATTACTTTAAAATAGGTTACAATAGTTAACCTTGACTATGACATTATCATGCTAATGCTTAACCCAGAAACATAGGCGTTACACGTACTCCAAAGGTACGCAAGACATACCCAACCCTTGACCGCATACGGGATGTTTGACCTCGTACGCGCTGCATACTCTAGGTACGTAGGGCGTATGCCTAGACCTCTCAAATCTCCATTAAGAACTTAATGCCTTAAGCTCTTACATCCCATTTCCAGATCTAAGGCTAAATCGTCCTCAAGAGTCATAAAGTTTCCAACTTTATGACCTTGCATGCCCATTAAGTTCTTAACTCAACATCTTAATACATCAAGACCTTCTAAGAATACATGGAGCAAAACCAACCATTAAACCCCATTTTTATGACTCAAGACCCTTCCTAATATTTGAAAGGATGACTTAATGGGTCAAGAACATGCCATGTTCAAGAATCACCATTTTGGGACCAAAAAGTGATTTAAAATAGGAGAAGGTCTAGATCTACAAAATGGAGTGGTAAAGTTTCAATCTTTATACCTCCTGGAGATTGCAACCAAGGTAGAAATCCCAAATCCAAAGTGCTCTCAAACTTCAAGATCTTCTCACCCCCTTCTTTCTTCAAAAACACTTCAAAACTCTCCAAAGGCTCCGAAATGCACTCTTTCTCTTAGGGTTTGCTTGAAGGTTGATTTCATGGAAAGAGGTTGAATAAGAATGAGATTTAAGGCTATAATGATGCTTAAATATGATCAAAACCCTAAAAATTAGGGTTTGCATGAACTTCATGTACGCGATGCGAGGTGTACGTCCAGCGTACTAAGGTGTGCCCTAGTATGCTTAGCGTACACATGTACGCGCAATGTACTCCCAAAGTCCCAACTTTACCAAAATACCACAATGGCCATTGCACTCTTTCATTTACTTAGGGACCAATATGCACTAAATGTCAATATAAGGGTCAACAATGAGAGTGCCTCAAAACCAGATGTTACAAAAGGTGAGTAATCGTGCTTCTTTTCTAGATAATTGTTATTAGATATATGCTTATTAATGTATTATATGAATGATATAAAATATTGGTTATTGTTTATAAACGTGTTATGAGTTAGTATATGTATATAGTTAAGACTTTACAACAAAATATTGTTGTATGGGGAAAAGAACTGATATAACAAAGATTTACAACATGGTATTATTGTATGGAGTAATTAGTGGGTACAACCATACAACTTAACTTTATAACAAGTTATTGTTATGGGGTGTAGTAACCTAGTGTATTTGAGCTTTATAGTACATTATTTATATATGAGTACTAAGTTTTTATAATTGAGAGTTATGGCTATATGTTGTTGGTAACTTAAACACTTAAGAGTTATAGTTAATAGTTGATTGAATAATATGATGAGCATTTATAACTGAGATTATTCATGTGGGTTGGTATATGGAATATAATAGTTAATTGTGTGTGTGTGTATATATATATATATATATATATATATATGTAGTTAGTTGGTAGTTAGCTGTCTTATTATGTGAGTAGGAGTAAATTGTGGGGAGTATATCTAGAAAACGGGGACAGTGAAACTTAGTAGCCTTAGCGTCCGTAATACAATAGTGTGGAGAAACGTTAAATCCCAGTGGTAGCCTTTGTGGCGGTAATATCACCGTTGGAGATTTACAAGTCAATGGTAGTCTTAGTGGTCCTAATACTATATTTGTATAGTATCACACAATCGTGTTAGCATATTTTGTCATAGTACCAATGTGGAAAACTGTTAAATGATAGTGATAGCCTGAGTAGCTGTAATGCTGCTAAGAAATATTGTTAATCAATAATGGTAGCATGTGTGGCCGTAATACCACTAGGGACTATTTTTAACCAATAGTGGTAGCCTAAGTGGCCATAATACCACGAGGGAATGTTATTGTGGTACGTATAATGGTAGTTTGAGTAACAATAAGTCCATTATTGAGAGTTGCTAGTCAAAATGATAGTTTGAGTAGCTTTAAACCTATCAGTTGGAGAACCAATGTGGTAATACTTAATATTAGTATATACTGAGTTGTTTGAAAGTCACTCTAGGTTTTGATTGAGCTGATTTGATTTGTTGATATAAAAAATTGTGTAGGTATTGTACATGTTGTTAGGGTTACTCACTAAGCTCTTGTAGCTATCTTTTTACTGTTGTGTGCCTTTCAGGTTCAAATAGTTATTGGTAAAGATAAAAATACAGTGGGGTGGCTTATAAGCATGATAAGTAGTGTTGTAGTGAAGACCAGCATGTAGCAATTTAGCGCTTTATATGATTCTTTTTTTTGTTTATATCTCAACTGAATGTTGTTCCAAGTAGTTGTATATTATAATTTTGTTGCAAGTTATAGAGGCTTGCTCTGTACTTCTCTTGACTTAGATGTATGACACTTCACTTGATGAAATGTGCACATCATGCAACCAATCAGAAGAGTACTTGCATATGTCGGCTCTCAATGACTAAAATCTATTTTACAAGTTATAGCCAATTTGGGTTTTATTTCCGTTGTCAAAAAAATTCTTAGCAAAGATGTCACATAATCATTAAAGTTATCATGTGCCCATAAAGATCCAGAGGAACTTGCTTATAGTGTGCGTCTTTTTTCTTTTTCTCATCAAGACTACAACAAATAAAGTGCATGGTCAAATAGGAAATGATATTTCTCCAGGTAAAATTCTTTATACACAATGTCTGTTTCTTTTTTAAACTGATAAAGCATATGAAAGAGAGCAAATAACTATTTTACCCTTCGTTCATAAATGATAAAAAATGCAAGTGCTTATAATTTCATTGCATCACTAACAATTTGGATTTAAACCTAATAAGGCCAGTAACATGGATGTGATATTTAATCTTTTGAACCTAAATAGATATCTAACATACTATAATCGTATTATCTATATGACAACTTCTATTTCGGTTTTTTTTTTTTTAAATCATTGTTACATTGTTGTTGCCTTGATAGTCATCACATCACAGAAAAGATTGTGAGATTCGCATTTGTATTTTCATGGATATATTAATCTACAAGTTATCGCCTTATTTGTCTCGAGTCACTACAAGAAATATATCCTTTAGCGGCGACACTATTAGCGGCGACTAGTGGCTTTACCGGCGACTCTAGCTAGAGTCGCCGGTAAAGCCACTAGTCGCCGCTAATAGTGTCGCCGCTAAAGGGTTGACACCCGAATCCGCACTTTCCCCCTACATTGCATCTCAACCGTTCGATGAGATAGCCAATCCAACGGGTGGGGTGCCTTATCCGGTTTAACCTAATACCGGCGACACGCATGTCGCCGCTAAAACTCTAAAAAAGTCGCCGCTAATTGTCTGATAAAAATGACGCGGTACCCTTCCCTCCAGTTTGTCGCCGCTATTAACAATTGTCGCCGGTATTGATCCTCGCGTCGCCGCTAATAGTGTCGCCGCTATTGATATTATCACCGGCAACGAAAATCATTTTTTTAAAAAAAAAATTGAAAAACAATTACCGGCGACGCTTTTACCGGCGACAGAGCTCATTACCGGCGACACTTTTGCCGGCGACACTTTTACCGGCGACAAATGTCATTCCCGGCGACAACATTATTAGCGGCGACAATACTCATTAGCGGCGACATACTAATAGCGGCGACTATTATCATTAGCGGCGACCAACTGATCAATAGCGACGAGGCAGTAGCGGCGACTTATTACCGGCGACGCGTCGCCGCTATCATCATTACCGGCGACTTTTGGGACTTTTACCGGCGACTTTTGTCGCCGGTAATGGCCTTTTTCCTTGTGGTGCTCTTAAATGAAGAGAATTATGAAAACTTGAAGACTGAAACTATTTCTTATTTTATCATGTATATATAATGGCCTTTCGATCTTAACTGGGTTTAGACACAAGAATGTTGTTTGATGTCATAAAAGAGAGTGAAAGAACATCGTCCTATGGCTGTTTACTTTGTTTTAGCAATTGTTATCTGACAAATATCTCATGTATATTGTATAGTACAGCATAACTATAGGTTGTTAGTTGCAGAATGTTTGAGAATTGAGGTCCACACATAGTGGTTTGACTGATATCCATCAATGCTATTCTTTTTTTACTCAAAGTTGAACTTATGATGATACCTTCTTTAATTAATAATTATTTATATACATCACTTTTTGAAGGGTATTATGGCTCCGAAAACCATGTGAAGATAACCTTATTCTGAAAAGAATGGTTTAAAGAAAGGTTCATGGACTACAGAAGAAATGAAAAACTTATTGAATACATTAAGAAGAATGGCTATAGAAACCGGAGATCTATCTCTCCTCAAGAAAGCTGGTAAAGTCTTGAGTCCATGGACTACAAATTAAAAAAGCAAAAGATGGAAATTTCTATGATTACTTAACATTTTTGGCTTGAATTTGTATGGTGTTTAGGCTACAGAGGTGCAGAAAGAGTTGCTAGATCATGTACATATAGATTGCATAAAAACAAGACTTTAAATCGACAATAATTTAATTATTTTTTAGGGATAAATGCAAGAGATAACAATTTACTCTCATTTATGTTTATATAATACCATCTTACTTTTGTTTATAGAATGTTTGTTTCTATAATAGTGGGTACCTTCAACTTTTCTTTTTCTTATAGACATTGTGCTTTGAGAAATCTATTTAATTTTAATATTATGTTATTTGAGAAAATACCCATGTTACCATTAGTATATATATATATATATATATTAAACGGCATAAATGCCTTTGAATTTGCTTTAATATATTTGTGTGAATTGGCTTTTTTAACGGTGTTGCTATTAGAAATATTATAATAACAATATTATTGCTAATATAATAACAATATTATTGCTAATATAATAACAATAATTAAAAATTGATAATAATAATAATTATAACAATTTAAATAATACTCCTAATAGTATAATAATAACAAACATAAAGATTAATTAATAATATCTTAATGTCTTTATTTAAAGTGTAAAAGTTGATTGAAGAAGTGCATGTGATGAATATATTCAACCTTTGACTCCACTAGTGTGAAGGTCAATTAAAAGGACCCGCGTACCACCCACAAACTTTTAGCCTTTTCGGCACCAACAGCCGAAAGTTAGAAATTTCAATACAAGTAAATATGGGGTCCAATAAAATTTTAATATTAAAATTATCTATTGAGAAAGTAAAGATAAAACGAACCGGATAGGAACATGTCACAATTCATATATATATCACGGCTAATTTAAGGGTTAAGTCCTAATGAAATTTGTGATTACCATCTAAATCACCTCATAATACCCAAAGGGCATCTTCTCCCAATCAACTTCTTTACCTATATAACAATCCACTTCCAATTGTTTGCAACACTTGGTTTGAGTTTTATACTTACCATTTGATTGACAAATAATGGAGGCCTTCATGGAGGAGTTTCAACATCTAAAGATCCAACTACAAGAGATAAACTTAGCCACCGACAACTTTGATATGAACAACGTTATCGGAAAAGGTGGATTTGGGATGGTGTATGAAGGAGTACTTTCTCACTCCAAGGGACAAAGCATGGTTGCTTTCAAGCGTTTAAATCGTAGCAATGGTCAAGGAAACTGTGAGTTCTTGAAAGAGATAATGATGCTCTCCCGCTACACACATGAAAATCTCATCTCTCTATCGGGTAGCCTTAGTGGTCCTAATTCAATGTTTGTATAGTATTACACAATAGTAGTGAAGACCAGCATGTAGCAATTTAGCGCTTTATATGATTCTTTTTTTTGTTTATATCTCAACTGAATGTTGTTCCAAGTAGTTGTATATTATAATTTTGTTGGAGTTTATAGAGGCTTGCTTACTTCTCTTGACTTAGATGTATGACACTTCACTTGATGAAATGTGCACATCATGCAACCAATCAGAAGAGTACTTGCATCTGTCGGCTCTCAATGACTAAAATCTATATTACAAGTTATAGCCAATTTGGGTTTTATTTCCGATACAATGATCCAAAAAATTCGTAGCAAAGATGTCATGGAATCATTAAGGTTATTATGCGCCCATAAAGATCCAGAGGAGCTTGCTTATCGTGTGTGTCTTTTTTCTTTTTCTCATCAAGTCTTCATCAAATAAAGTGCATGGTCAAATAGGAAATGATGTTTCTCCATGTAAAATTCTCTATACCATGTGAAAGAGACGAAATGACTATTTTACCATTCGTTTCATAAATGATACAAATGCAAGTGTTTATAATTTCATTGCATCACTAACAATTTGGATTTAAATCTAACCAAGCAAGTAACATGGCTGTGATATTTGATCTTTTGAACCTAAATAAATATCTAACATACTATAATCGTATTATCTATATGATAACTTCTATTTCGCTTTTTTTTTAATCATTGTTTCATTGTTGTTGCCTTGATAGTCATTACATCACAGAAAAGATTGTGAGATTTGCATTTGTATTTTCACAGATATTAATCTACAAGATTATCGCCTTATGAGTCTCTTAAATGGAGAGAATAATGAAAACTTGAAGACTGAAACTATTTTTATTTTATCATGTATATAAGAAAGTATAAAGCATCAACAGCTGAAGCAATGGCCTTTCGAGCTTAATTGCATTCGGTATCTTCGTGAAGGCTCAGGTTTGACAGATATCCATCAATGTTTTTCTTTTTTTACTCAAAGTTGAACTTATATGATGATACCTTCTTTAATTAATATAATTATTTATATACATCACTTTTTGTAGGTTATTATGGCTTCGAAAACCATTGGGAGATACCCTTATTCTGAAAAGAATGGTTGAAAGAAAGGTCCATGCACTAAGAAGTAATAAAAAAAAAAACTTACTGAATTAGATGAGAAATGGGTATGGAAACTGGAGAGCTATCTCTCCTCAAGAAAGCTGGTAAGGTCTTGCCCTTTAATTTGCTTTACTATATTTGTTTGAATTGGTTTTTTAACGATGTTGCTATTAGAAATATTATAGTAACAATATTATTGTTAATATACTAACAATAATTAAATATTGATAATAATAATAATAACAATTTAAATAATAGTCCTAATAGTATAATAATAACAAACATAAAGATTAATTAATAATATTAAAAGTATTATTAATATATTTCTCTTTATTTAAAGTATAAAAGTTGATTGGAGAAGGGTATGTGGTGAATATAGTGTTAACTATTCCACAGTTGACTCCACTAGAGTGAAGCTCAAGTAAAAAGGACCCGCGTACCATCCACAAACTTTTAGCACTTTAGGCATCAACAGCCGAAAGTTAGAAATTTCTATGCAAGTAAATATGGGGTCCAATAAAATTTTAATATTAAAATTATCTATTGAGAAAGTAAGATGAAAACGAACCGGGTAGGAAGCTGTCACAATTCACATATCACGGCTAATTTAAGGGTCAAGTCCCTAAGAAATTTGTGATTACCATCTGATCACCTCATAATACCCAAAGGGCATCTTCTCCCAATTAACTTCTATACCTATATAACAATCCATCCACTTCTAATTGTCTTCAACACTTGGTTTGAGTTTTATAGTCACGTTTTGATTGACAAATAATGGAGGCCTTCATGGAGGAGTTTCAACATCTAAAGATCCAACTACAAGAGATAAACTTAGCCACCAACAACTTTGATATGAACAATGTTATCGGAAAAGGTGGATTTGGGATGGTGTACGAAGGAGTACTTTCTCACTCCAAGGGACAAAGCATGGTTGCTTTCAAGCGTTTAAATCGTAGCAATGGTCAAGGAAACTGTGAGTTCTTGAAAGAGATAATGATGCTCTCCCGATACACACATGAAAATCTCATTTCTCTACTGGGATTTTGCGATGAAGATGATGAAAAGATCCTTGTGTACGAGCATGCATATAATGGAAGCCTTGATCGTCATTTGAGTAACGCTGCCATCACGTGGATGCAACGTCTCAAGATATGCCTTGGGGCTGCAATGGGATTGTGCTACCTTCATGATCCCAAGGAGACACATCAAAGAGTTCTCCACCGAGATATAAAAAGTTCCAACATTTTGCTAGATGAGAATTGGAATGCAAAAGTCTCCGACATGGGGTTGTCCAAAATAGGACTTGCTAACCAACAGCACACGGCGCTTGTCTCCAATGTTGTAGGTACCTTTGGGTATGTGGATCCAATGTATGCGGAGAACAGTATCCTAACGAAAGAGTCAGATGTATATTCTTTTGGCGTGGTCTTGTTTGAAGTATTGTGTGGGAGACTATGCTTTGAAATTAATGATGGTGATCATTTTCAGTGTTTAGTGCGGACATGGAAACAAAGCTATAAACAAAAGAGATTGGATGAGATTATCTTTAAAGATTTGAAGCAATACATAGATCCACGTTCACTAGAAATATTTTCAGCCATTGCATATCAATGTTTGCAGAAATATCGTGAAGCACGACCAACGATGTCTCACATTGTGGAATATCTTGGGATTGCGCTTCGGCTTCAGGAGATTTTTGAAAAGGTAGGACAACCAATGAACTTCGAAGAGATGATTAAGATTGAGGTATCCAAAGGGAAACTAAAGATGCTTCTCTCTCATCAAGGAATGCTCATTAACAGGGGCAAAATGGTACTTATCTATCTTTAAACCGTTGCTTTAGGATTTTTTTTATTAATTTTGTTGTTGGTAAATTGTGATTTATGAAATGTTAAGCATTTATAGCTTAATTTCAGGAAATTTCACATGATTAAAATTAAATGATGCTTGCAAAGTGAAGCTTTCAACTACAATACATTTGAAACCAACAAAAACACTAGAATCCACCCATCAAAGTTACAAATGGACACACGCATACATAAGCCGATCCATAAAAAGACTCATCGCGCAACCAACACCGCTCTCTTTTCTATTTCTTTTGAGATTAATGTAGTCTTTTACTTATATGTTTTGAAGGGAATAGGTGTGGCCAAATCCATTGTAGAAACGCCAACAAGTGTACCACAAAAGGAAAAACCTTTAAAGTGTCCCAGATGCCAATCAACAAACACAAAGTTTTGCTATTACAACAACTACAGTCTTACTCAACCAAGACACTTTTGCAAGACTTGTAGAAGGTATTGGACTCTTAATGGGTCTCTAAGAAATGTTCGCGTTGGCGGTGGTTCAAGAAAACCTAAGCGACCATTTCAAGACTTGTAGAAGGTATTACAAGGAATTGGCCAATTTTAGAAAATTTGTGATTTATTTTTTCAATCCCAAACAAGGCCTTGTCCCTTTTTTAATTTTCGGAAACAAACTGTAGTTTCCTTTGTTTTGAAAAGTACATGTAACTTATATCACTTGATTTTATGGTGAATTCTTTAAGATATAATATTGAAGAGAAAATGTTTATTCAAGACAATTACATACAGTGTTGGATTAATTGTAAAAAAAAGCAATGTATTTTCATGTATCAGTTTACTTTAACATCTTACTTTCATTTTTTATACATCATTAAAGAATTGTATATAGATGACAATGTTATAATCTGATGGATTTTTCAAAGTAAAATGTTGCAATAGAAAGAAACAAAAAAATATGTTGATATTTCTTGCATTTAACCCACAAACACAATCGTTTTCAAATATTCCAAAAGCCAAAAAAAGAGTCATAATCATTCATATGAAGAAACAACTAAAAAGACAAGAAAAAATGAATTCCAAATGATACATTATCATTGTTCACCAAGAACTAAATTGTTAAAAAGATAAATTCACGATTACAGTTACATTAAAAGAAACAATAATTTCCATTAAAAAAAAAACAATTACCATTTTGAAAGACATTATTTATAAATCAAACACAGCTTTCTTTATGCAAACATGTAAAGACAGAACCCCATTATAACCCACAAACTCTGTAGGGGCAATTAAGTAATTCTTTACAGGTCCATGTTCACACCACTCTGCATATATCTCTGGAACAGATTGCAATGACAAAGATGTCTCCATGTTTTTCACAGTCAATTGATATAAAAAACTAGTCTTTAACAAACTCGGGCCCACACAATCAACATTCAAAACACGCCCATGTTGTTTAGCTTCATGATTGATTATAAAGATGACACTTTCATGTTGTTCTTGAAGAAAGATGTGTTTTTTGTTAGTTTCTACATTAACAATGAAGGTGGCGTTGTAGGTGAAACGGGTGGTGGAGGCTGAATGTTGGATGCCAAAATGGAGGTTGAGATTCTTGGAAGAACCAATAAATGGACATGATGAAATAGGGCAACAACATTTGGTGTGAAGACATGTTTGTTCATGATCATTCTTTTTGCTATATGGGATTGATTCTTTGCATCCATATGGAGTGTTTTTGCATGATATTTTAACGGATTCTAAGACTTTTTCTATAGCTCTACAACGATTGTAGCCGATTGGCATGCAGCAAGAAGGGCACTTTCTTTTCACTTTTTGGCAGCATGTAGAGCATGCTATATGGCCATTCTCACACTGCAAATATCGGTATATCACCATGAATGAACTTCTATAGACAATTTGATAGTATGTGAGTGAAATCTAGAACTGAAAAGTGGTGTCATTTTTTCTTTCAAGGTAATCTTAATGTATCAGTTAGGATTACCTTCTGATTTAACCCTAATTTTACGCAATTCAAATGAGATGTATGGACATATATAAAGAGAGATGAAATGAAATACCTGGAAGACAGGGGAAAACAATGGATCAAGGCAAATCGGGCAATCCAATACATCTGGATCAGTAAGCACCACCTGTAACGCTCCAATTGCGTTGTTAAACACCGGCGGAGGAGTACTAGAGCTTTTCATCGAAGCGGTGGTGTTTGATAACCCTATGTGTGACGAACGCACCGGCAACGCCCCATTTTGCCCTTCTGATAGTGGCTGCACCTCTGTAAAACCATCTTCATCGCTTCCAACGTCTTCGTCTTCTTCATCGTCATCCTCCTCTTCCACGGCCTCCGCTTCCACCTCGTCGTCCTCATCGTCTTCCTCTTCTTCAGATCCTTGCGAATCCGATTCTACCTCTTCCATTACAATAAACTCCCCAAATTCTTCGTCTTCATCCGCCACAAACGGCGGTGGCGGTGGCGATGGGACAGATCTCTGAGACCGGGGTTGCGATTGAGATGCGGGTTCGGCGAATCTTGGCCGTTTATTGGCAAGTGAAGTATCGTCGTCGTCTTCGCCGATTGAAAATCTCGCCATCGTAATCGCACTTTCAACTCTCCTGGAAGTGGTTTGATTCGTGGAGGCCGTCGATGCTGGGGATCCATCGTTTATCTGATTTTTCACACGCAACCGCATTATTTTACACTTCCGATTTAACCCTAATTTTACCCAATTCAAATGAATTTTTATATGAAAATTTATAGGTTTTTAAATCAGAAAAATTACAATAAAAACGGACATATTTTCATTTCATTTTTATAAGTCGTTATTAAATTGTTAAATTCTTATAATTGGTTATTTAACTAATTTCAACAATTCAATTAAAAGATTATTTTATATTTACATAGTTGTTTGTGTATAGAGAGGTACATTTTATACTCAATATGTTTACTTGAAAACAAATTCTAGTCTTCAAAATAAATGAACTTACCGTCCTCGAAGTGTCGCAAATTTCGACCTTAATACCGTATGGATAAAGAACCGAGTAAATCATGTTAGACATGAACTTTTTGAAATTGTTGCTAGCTCAAATCTCGAATCGTTTGTTGTCTAAACTTGTGTAGATTTATGGTTTTTGTGTGGCTTTACGTCTTTTTTATATCGATTTATGATATAACGGTAATATTGAAATAAAAATATTACTCATATTATAACGGCTATACGACTAACGGATACATTTAAAATTTAAAATGAATATATCTAGTTGTGAAATATTTTTTATATAGATTTATGATACAATGGTAATATTGAAAATAAGAGTGTTACTCTTTCTGCAACGGTATATGACTAACGGATATATTTAAATATTTAAATGATACTATCTATATGTAAAATGTCTTTTTAATACAGATTTAAGATATAACAGTAACATTGAAATAAGAGTGTTATTTTTATTATAACGATTATACGACTAACAAAAACATTTATGGTCGATCCTACGATCGCAAAAACGACTCAAGTATTATCGGGATCATTTTACCTAGGTGGGATTGTAAGATCGTATGATCGACCATATCTTACATTTATGGTCGATCCTATCTTTTACCCAAAAACGACTCAAGTATTATCGGGATCATTTTACCTAGGTGGGATTGTAAGATCGTATGATCAGGATCGTGATTTTAACAACTTTGATATAATTTGTTTCATAAAGGTTTTTTTTTCCCAAAGATATATTTTTTTTGTTTTAGATTATTATTTTTATTTTAAAGAAAATATTCTAAGATAATATCATATGTCAAATAGATAAATACAATAAGATAATATTAAGATAATAATTTGTATCACATAGAATACATAACATTAAAATTAAAGTAATTTGTATCACATAGAATACATTACATTAATAAAACAAAAATTAAATTAAATTAGAAAAAAGAACAAACATATTTATTAAAAAACCCTTAAACTTGTATCATATTTATGAAAAAAAAACATTATATTGTCAATATGTAAATAATTGAAAAAAATTTGGGCCTAAATGTTAAAAAAAATACTATAGTTTAACTGAATATGAAGTCAAAATACAAAAACTTTTACAAAGATTTATCTTTTAATAACTTTTAATCTGAAAAGAAATGTTAATATTTCAATAAAATGAAGCATAATGAATAATAACTCATAATCTAAAATAAATGATTAAACATTTTAATAAATCAATCTAAATAATCAACGAACTAATGAATAGTATACACAAAACATCACCTTCAATTTTTGTCCAAAACATAACAAAAGACCCAATAAGTTACAATATGATAATTATATAAACAAACAACAATAATAATGTATACGCATCTATCCTAACCCGAGTCAATCTCATAAGTCAAAACTTTCCGAATATTGTTGCCATCTGAAATCGGACTCATGAGTTGTGAGCATAAATCACAAACACTCAGCTTTTGTCCATTCTATAAACTAGACAATGTGAGCCATCACTCAATGTCACAAGAGGGGTAGATAACCACACTTGTGTATTTGAGGTCGTTCTAGAATCCTTTTCATGGCCCTCTAGTTAGGTTAGTGGCAGATCCATAACAAAAGTTCATTGGTAGCACTACCTTTTATTGCATAATATAAATGAGTTCGGTTTTCGGGTTCGGGTTAAACAGGTTTGGACATTTTGTATTTTTTATGGCTTTAAACCAAAAATATCCATTGTAATAGAATAACTTCAATTAGTTAGTATTTATATTGCAATTTAGAGTGACTTCATGTCATGATTTCCTTGGGTCCTCCCGCTCCTTCAATTGCAACGACATATTTTGACCCAACCCAAATAATTCACAATTGGGCTTCTTGCCTTTTGGATTTTGGAGTTTAAACATTGTGATAAGGGATAACACATAGTTCTCTAGATGCAGCAACTTAAACTAAAGTGAAAAAAAAATACACTGATTGGGATATTTTGAAGGGTAGCAAGGCTCCAACATAGCTCTGCCAGTGACTTAGGTATTCTACAAATAAAGACCATCTAGTTGGGTATTTTTTAAATAAGGGACTTCGAAAGTCATGTGGCCACTCAAGTCAACCTAATACTAATATGAATACACATAAAATGATGCTCAAAACCAATTCAAAATGGTGTATATATTTTCTAAAAAACAATAAATATCTCAAAAAGAGTTTCATGAATGCAAAAAAAAGTACATTGGTACACACATAGAAAGAAGACTATAGTATATGATATCAAAACAAAAGAACCCATATATGAAATCAATCCAAAAGTAGCCATATATGAGATTAAATCAAAATCAATCTTGTAAGAAATCAAACCAAAACAACAACAAAGTAGTATAATAACTTGTACTCCTGGTAAACCCACCTTAGTAGGTTGGTAACTTTCTCTTTACCTTTTTACGAAACTTCTATGTCCTCACCTATTGATTATAGCAACTTGTTGCAAAAATAACCAAAATACCATACAGTGAATTTTTATCATTTTGACTTCATTTTCCAACTCTAACCCTTTTTCTTAACCTCATGCAAAATTTTAAAACAATCAAAGTTCGTTTGCTATTTTAAACATAATTAAAAGGTAAAATATATAGAGAGCCATATAGCTTGAGCTTGGTCAGGCCATGTTTGCCTTGGTTTTGGGACCAAGTGGGTTTTACCTATATTAACTCAGAATTTTGAAAATTCCTCATTTACTCCTTGTACTTTGACCTCTTAACCCAAACCTTTTACAATATAGCCAATGATTTTGAATGGTTGATATGAGTCTTAAAAATATCTGTTATCACTTACCTAATTTCACTTAATGTCTAAGGTTTCAATGCCTCAATAGTTTAATGGATCAATCATGAAGGCATCGAATACCCTTACAAAGTCATAAGCTTTAATACTCTACTAGTTTCCTTTCCATTATGACTAATTGACTCTAATGATTATTTCAATTACATTTAAAGTGTTTAGATTCCCACATTTTCAGTATTGGAATCACACATTCCACTTCCAATATCTACTTCTTTATATCACTTTAAATCTTACTTAATCACTTTGGATCCATGTAAATCATATTTTACAGCTTCATTATCATATTTTTAGTAACATAACATGATTACAATATCATTTCTTGATTATTTGACATTTCTTCATTAAACTACATATATGATCTTTCAGTTTCACTTATAAGCCTAGAATCTCATAGATCAATCAAAACGAGTTCTAACTTTGGAATTTAAACATCACTTCACCAATCTATACATAAACTAAGTTTTATTAATTAAATCAAAGCTTAGATCCATAATTCATTGAACCTATGGTTAATGTTCAACTTAACTCCAAACTGAAATTCACCAAAAGGGATGGTGCTTTAGTATGTGAAAACTAACACATAAACTTGAGAAATTCATATTTGCCAAATTTATCTAACCATAACTCAAATTTAGTGAAGAATTATGGAAAAACTGTACATCAACTTGGTATAAATTTTGAAAAATTGCTTTAATCTTCCACAAACACCTTAACTTCAACTTCAATTATAGAAACTAACTTGGATGGACATTTTCTATTCTCTAACTCTCAAGCCCTTTTTTGATTAAAAAATTAGAGAATCAAGAGTAACGCAAGTCTTATATCTAAAGTTTGACTCCTATTTTCCCACTATAGTTTTAATTATTAGAGATTTGCCACATTTTTAACCTTTTTCCATTAATCACATTTAAGTTTTACAATAACCTCTTCGATATAAGATTCATATCATTTTATTCTTTAGATGGATTGAAGACTAACTCACGGAAGTTTGGCTAGTTGACTTTTTTAACCCTTAATTCTACATTTTAAAATTATAGTCCAAATAACTTATCAAGATTAATATTCTTTTATATCTCTAACTAATTAATTAGTTTTCAATTTAACCCTCAAATTTATTTATTTTATCATTTTTGAAATTTTAAATATTCCACTTAATTTGTTTTATTCTATTTTTACTAGAAAAGGGTAAAAGATGTCGATATTTTTTGCTCTAAAGTATTCAACGATAATATTTTATTTTATTAAAAGTGCCAAACAACAATATTCAAACTAAGAAACGACAATATTGAAAAAACAATAATAACATCTGATATATCGACATGGTTTATAGGGAGTGTTAACGTATCCCTCAAAGGGAACGTCAAAAAGAGTACCGGGATTGGCCACAGCTGAACTCAGTCGGACCAAGTCTGAAGCCAAGGCCTGGCCTTCACCAACACGAAAGACATAGGCGTGACAGTTATGGTGCAGAGCAGCGCTATAACCTCCTCACTAACGGATATCATCCCAGCGAGCGTAGGACCATTCAGAGCGTCCCACGTGCTCGTCGGACGATAGCCACGATCTCTATAATAACTAAAAGATCCTCCTCTAGCCAATGAGGAAAGGATGCAAAAAGGACGTGACGAAGGATCTTCCAGTAGGAGTCCACCACATCACACCCCACGAAGGAAGTCCAACAAAATCAGTTGAGGTCCACATGCCTCTAGAACCAGGTATAAAAGGACCCTTCTTCCTTGTGAAGAAGGGTGAACTCTCTTTCCCGTGAATATACTTTTTCCTCTCTGAGGATAAACACTAACTAGATCGTTGGAGCTTCGTCCTGGGAATCCCTCCCGAACATCAACTAACAATCTACTTTCCATTTTTGTACTGTGATATCAAGAGAAGGCATCTACACTAAACTCACTGGCAATCTCAACACTATTGTCTCAAACATATCACAACAGGGAGAGTGGGTGGTTTTACAATAAGACCAAATGGTCTCATAAAAGGAGAGGGTAGGTGGATGACTACGAGAAATAATACGGTATCCGTATAGGTGACATGACATCCATTTTACAACGACATTTTTTTCTAACACATTCTCATTCCCCACTCAGATTCTTTGGGGTTGAAATTGAGAAAATGACGATATTCATGCCTACTAGACAACTAAACATTAATGACGTAAGGCTAATTATGTCTCGTTGAAATAATTGAATGTTGAAGGTTTACCTCTAACCAAATTAGTAGATTTCCTGACTCTTTTAAATTTGCAACCACATGCCACGAGTCTTAAACAGTTAAACAAATTCATTTAGTATGAAACACATAACAATTGCATGAAAGGGTGCTAGTTTTAAATCCTCGTGAATAAAAAACAATCCACAAGTCAAGAGCAATGTTGCTTTACAATTCCATTATTTTTTTATTAACGTCTTAACGGTTGCATTAGAGATGATGATAAAACATCTTATAGTTGATAATAAAACTATAGCAATATGATATCTTTCTTGTATTAAAGACAATAGTGACTGTGGATAGTAGATATCCATTTTGGTGTGTGTGTGTGTGTGTGTGTATATATATATATATATATATATATATATGATTTTCAATGATGTCTCAAAACCCTAGCGATGTTGACTTTTTTTCTTGGCATTGACCTTTAAGATTCCAGCTACTTCTACCAACGACATGCTTTTGGTTCGCTTCAGGAAGGTTGTGTGGGGTGGGGAGTCTGGGGTGGTATTGATATTCTGGTCTTTGTGGATGAAGGATTAAAAGGAATGACAAAATAAGGAGAGTATCAATGGAAATTTCTATAGAGAAGAAAAGAAGGACGAAATATGGCAGATTTTGAGAAGGGAAAGAATCGTGATCAATCTAGGAGTGTAGGATTAGATTCAAATAATGATGCAGTAACTAAAATATTGGTCTCGTTTTATGTAATAAATTTGTCAAGCTATCTACAACCAATAGAACTTTGGAAACGATGTGAAAAGATAAAGACAGTTGTTGATGTATATATAGCACTAAAGAGATCAAGATTGGGTAGAAGATTTGGGTTTGTTAGATTTATCGAAGTCAAGAACAACCAAGAATTAGAGAAGAAGCTTTGAGAAATATGGTTTGGCAATTACCATGTTTTTTCCTCGCTTTCTAAATATAAGAGACTGTGTTTCAAGAGCCAAAAGAAATGTCTAGCAAGAAAGAAGAAATAAAGAATCTGATTCAATAAGCAAATATGAACATAAAAGTACATCATATCAATTCGAAAGGTGTTGATATGTGGTAAAGAACTAACTGTGATGATTGATATATGGTATACCCTTCTTTTTGAAGTGCGTGAAGCTTCCTCTATACCAAACCTGGTTAATCTATGTAGTAAAGAAGGTTTTTCGGATATCAGAATTTGTTATGTTATAGGGTTATGGGTTTGGCTTTCATTCAAATCAGGAAGAGCTTGCAAAAACTTTTCTCTAAATGCAGGTATCCAAAATATCTTTTGTAAGTTTCGTCCTATTGCAAAAGATTTTGTTATCTCGTATAGGGCTATTTTGTAACATCCCAAAAATATTATGTAAAATTTTATTTTTAAAACTATCAAAACCATCATTCATTCATTCTAAAATCCATCAAAATGTGATAATGTATAAAATAGTCATCATAGTACAAATCATATCATAAAATGCGGTTTAGTGGTGGATGTGGTGCAATCATGTCGGGCCCTTCCCTTTCAAACCAGAAGTATCTGAAACTATAAACATAAGATGGTAAGCACAAAGCTTAGTGAGTTTCCCCAAAATACCCCATACAAAACATACATAATAGTCAGAAACTAAAGTGGGTCTATTTTACCCTTGAGTTTATTTCAACTCCTTCGGTATCTTTCAACCGATATCGGGTCTATTTCACCCCCTGAGTCTATTTCAACTCCTTCAGTATCTTTCAATCGGTATTGGGTCTATGTCACCCCTTGAGTCTATTTCAATTCCTTCAGTATCTTTCAACTTGTACGAGTCTATTTCACCCCTACAGTTAAGCATACAATAACATCAGCAAGAGTCACAAAGACCACAAGCACATACATGCATATCAGTAAGTGTCACAAAGACAACTATCATCCTACAAACATAATATAGTACGCCGACATTAGTGTATTCTACCCACGAGTATAGTGAAAAGACTCACCTCTTAGTCGATGCTCAACTGCTACCACTCTCACTACTAAAATACAAGTGATATACCCCACCTAGACAATCATACAAGGTACACCTTCAATCCACTTCCCAAAAACTAAGAATTGGCCAAAGTCAACTCAGGTCAAAGTGTCAATGGTGGTTGTCGAGGCCAACAAAATTAATAACCCTAAATCTTGCACACCAAATAGTGTATAATGGTAAAGGGATCGTATCCATGAAGATTGGTTCAATTTATATCTCTACGAAAATCACTTGTTCAAGTACTTGTGAAATAAAAATAAAAGTAAACGGGGTTTAAATCTTTATGATTGTTTTGAGAAAACTAAAACTATGATTGAATGTAGAAATTACAAATAAGTAAGTAAACGATTTGATTTAAAATCAATGAAGGGAATTTGGTTGATTTTGGAATCCACCACATGGATTTCTTAGTTAACTTATCATTAGACAAAATGGAACAACACTTGTGATTTAATTTAACTTGGCTATAGCAATTCATAAGCACAAATCACCTCAACTCTTCCTTGTTATTAAAATGGTTAGAGGAGCTCAAAACACATTTTCTTAATCAAAGTCACAAAACCAATGAAGCATGTAATTTTGTGAACATCAAATAGCATTAAGTTTTAAGAGTCACCAAGTCCAAAAGATAATCAAATGCTTACATTATCATCATGGAGGAAATATTTCCATGGTCTAAATGAAATGAAAACAAACATATAAACTAATTGTTTCTTACTAATTTGAGGGTTCATTACATAACCAAGAAATTAGCCAACAAAATAAACATTCATTCATCCAAGCTCATGATCAAGGACAAATAAACACAAGAAGATGTTTAACTAGAAAATATTCCCATAAATATCAAACACATGTTCATATGAAGTCTTCAAAGTAACCAATCATCCATGGATTAAACCAACATCAACCAAACATAAATCTAGCCTAGCATGGCCAAAATTAAAGAAAAACAAAGTAGATTAGAGATACCAAACATTGTTCAATATTGAAAGATGAAAGAAATCCACCAAGCTTCAAGTCTTCCTAAAGAGCAAAAATGTGTTCTTCCTCCCAACAGTTATCTTTCTTTTCTTCTCCAAAAACCCAGTAAAAATCTCCCAAACTCGGATGCAAAAGTTGCCCAAAAGTATCCCACCAACTTTCCCCAAATAGAGGCTAAAGACATAAATCTGAATTCTTCACTGCACGATCCACGCAGACTGATTGTAGATCCACGTGGACCGCGTGGATGTTGTTGAATGGGATATTTGGCCCATTTGACTGACCTTCTAGTTTGCTCCTTTATTTCATGGTCCAGCCCACACGTAAAGGTTCTTGATAGTCCAATTGTGTCTTCTTAACTCTCCTAAAATGGCCTATTGCTTCCTTGATCTTCTATATCTCAAATTCTCTTCACATCATCATCGCCATTCTTCATCCAAAATTAAGCCCAACTTGCTCCCTCGATCATGTTGACAATAAGCCCAATCGCACAACTTCAAGTCCACAAGCAAATCGCAAGCTTCCAAAGGTCATGCATTCCTCCATGTTGAATAGCCTTTGATAAATCCTGCAATTAAGCTCAAAAGACTAGAAAGTTCCCAATAAAAGGTGAAAAATAACAAAACAAAAAGAGAGAGAAGATATGCATGAAGATTAAATAAAATTAGATGGAATGAAACTATCAGTCAACGGTCAAAGATAAATTCAACATCATCAACACTCATCCACGCCGTGGGGACAAAACGACAAGACAGTCGATTGGTCTCTGGCCACTACGTCGTGGCAACCTAATGTCATGCCATGGGGACCAGTCTGAATGGCTTATTCAAGTTAATCTGCTCTTAACTCATATTTGGGGGCTCAAAAGCCCAGATCTACTCCTTCCCAACATCTTGATGGATAAAGTTTCCAGCTTTATCCATTCAGACACTCCATTAAGACAAGATCTCGAAACCTAGGTTCTAAAGGTCATTTAAGATGTACAACTCATCCATTAAGTCCTTAATCACAAGAGATACATGGCCAAACTTTCTAGAAATCTTTTAAGGGTCCTATTGATCTCTAAAAATGTGAAATTTATGGATATGCCTGCCCCATGCATGTCCTTCCTCAAATCTAGGTCAAAAGAGAAAAAAGGGACCTAAATCTCATGCAAGATTTCCAAATCACAACCAATTCTCATATATTATGAGATATAAGGTCCTTGGGACTCCTAAGAGTTATAAAGTTGCAAACTTTATCTCTTTGCTCCATCCAAAATCCAATGAAAGAGTTTATTAAGAAAAATAATTCTAGATCTCTATGGAGAAGATAAAAGACTAGATCAAGAGCCTTACAAATGGTCCAACAAGGTGCTTTCAGAGGTTAGAGAGTGTTTCTCGTTGGTCTGTTGCACACAATTTTCCTGTACTTCCTTCAAAATACCAAAAACTTGCAAATGAGCTCCAAAAGCTTCAAAGAAGATAAGGGTTAGGGTTTCTGAGGCTTTGAGAGTGATTGAGGTTGAGGATGAATAAACCCTTGTCTCCCCATTCCTTTAAATAAGACACAAAGCCCATAAATTAGAGTTTCATTAAAAACAACTTCCAAGTTGTGACATATATACCCATGACATAGCGGGTCTTTTAAATCCAAGTATCTTTGAAAACATGGCCGCGCCATGGTTAGGCTCTACCATGTGGTGGCCACCTAGAATGAAGAATTACAATATGATGGATTAGTTCGTACCTAAAACATGTAACGTCCCAAAATATGGTCTAAAAATTTCATTTTTCAAATTAAATAGAAAAGTATTCCAAAAACATTATCCATACAACCAAATGAAAATAAGTGTATCAAACATCATATCAATCAAAGTAATATCTCAAAAGCGGAATCCATATGGTGTGTGCGATGCAGTCATACCGAGCTCTTCCCCTTGGAACCAGAAGTACCTGAAACATAAAGTGAAAACCATAAGCACAAAGCTTAGTGAGTTCCCCAAACTACCTTATACCATAAATAATAAATCACATACTGGGCCGCCGCCCTAAATTGGGCCCCACCCGACATCGAGCCCCACTTGGTATATAAATATGTTATTCTTAGGCCCCACCTGACATAGGGCCCCACCCACTATACACAAAAAAACATACACACACAAACACACACACACACACACACACATATATATATATATATATCACATAGTCATGCTAAAACATACAAAGATCATAAAACGATAGCACATGTTTTAGTCATCGGGCCTCGCCCGACATCGAGCCCCGTCCGGTATACATAGCAGCACGTAACACATGCAAGGGTCACGCAGACTCCTAGCATCATAACATAAACAATAAGGGTCAACATTGGTGCCTTAGACCCGCTAAACCCAATGAGGAAACTTACCTCGACTGCTGAATCTCCTAGAAAATCCCTAGTTGTTGGTCCGACGAATCCTTGAGCTATCAATATGAAATAACACCGAATTAACATTTAGGTTCCAATATATATCCAACAATCCATACTTGTGGTAAAAAGACCATTTTACCCCTCACCTAGTTTGGTCCAAGACTAAGGCCCAAACTCACAATCTAAAAAGGCCCAAAACCAATTAATCAATCAAGGCCCACTTATGGCCCAATTTTCCAAATTGGGCCCAAACCCCTTTATGTGCCTTACCCTAAAGTCCAACAACTTTTTCTAGTCCAAAATACTTATACTCATATAGACCAACAAGAACCCAAGCATCCAATCCCAACAAAATGGTCCAAACTTGAATCCCAAAACGCTAAGCCCAACAGACTAAGTACGTGAGGTGTACTCAGCTGTACGTTAGGCATACTTGCTAAATGGATTGTATGTCATGCGTATAGACTTATACGCCCAATGTACTCACCCAATAATCCAAATTATACATTAAGCACTTACCGCTTAAGACCACAAGCCCAACCACATATCCAAGTCCTAATAAGTGTCTATAACCATAAAGTCACTGACTTGGTAACTTTGCATGCCCCATAAAGACCCAACTTCAAAATATAACACCCTAATATCATTCAATGGACATAAAATCAGACATGAATGGATCTAAACCCTAAAGGTGCCAACTTTATGAATCCAGATTCCAGAACCTCAAAAACACCAAGAGTGGAAACTCATAGCTCCTGGAGTGGTATCAAACCACTAGATCACATCCTTGGGGCCAAAAGTGACCAAAACGTATATAATAGATCTAAGCCAAAAATGAACAAGTTCATTGCCTTATACCTCAAACAAGCTGGAAATGAAGCAACTAGTCAAGATCCACAAGCTTTTTCTTGATCTACCACCTTGCACCAAGCTTCTACTTCTTGAATATGGACTAAAGCACACCAAAATGGACACAATGAGCTCAAAACACAATGAGAGGCTTAGGGTTTCGAATATGAGGCTTAAGGGTTAGAGGAGGTTGAGAAATAAGGTTTTCATAATCCATAAGGATGAATATATAGTGTCCATTCTCGAAAATTAGGGTTTTCATTAAGCACATGTACGCCCCGTATACGTGTCCGGAACCCTGTCTAACCCTCGCATGAGTACGCTAAGCGTACCATGTGGTACGCCATGCGTACTCACTTTGCAACTTATACGCCAAGCGTACCATGTGGTACGCCTCATGTACAACATAAGGACCAAAATGAAAATATCAAAAACACAAGGGGCCATATTGGACATACCAGGATTCCAAGTGTTACAAAATGGGTGTTACAACTCTCCCCCACTCGAATCATACTTCTTCCTCAAAGTCCTCTACAACAAATAACTTTGGATAATGCTCTCTCATCTCTTCCTCGAGTTCCCAAGTCTACTCTGAATTCTTCGGGTGCTGCCATTGCACCTTCACCAGACGCACTTCCTTGTTTCACAACATCTTTGTCTTCCGATCGAGGATCACAACTAGTCTTCCGATCGAGGATCGCATCCCCTTTTCTTTGTAAAATCTATTTATAAAATTCATTTTCATTCAAAAAGATTAACAATTCCGCAGTTTGAGTTCAGACACACATGAGAGTGTTCCCGAATCCCTCAAACCAAGGCTCTGATACCAACTTGTAACGTCCCAAAAATACTATGTAAAAATTTTATTTTTAAAACTATCAAAACCATCATTCATTGATTCCAAAATCCATCAAAATGTGATAATGTATAAAATAGTCATCAAAGTACAAATCATATCATAAAATGTGTATTACTAGTAGATACGGTGTGATCATGCTTAACCCTTCCCTTTTGAACCAGAAGTACCTGTAACCGTAAATATAAGACTGTAAGCACAAAACTTAGCGAGTTTCCCCAAAATACCCCATACATTCATACAAAACATACATAACAGCCAAAAAATAAACTGGGACTATTTCACCCCTAAGTTTATTTCAACTCCTTCAGTATCTTTCAACCGGTACTGGTCTATTTCACCCCTTGAGTCTATTTCAACTCCTTCGTTATCTTTCAACCGATACTAGGTCTATTTCACCCCCTGATTCTGTTTCAACTCCTTTGGTATCTTTCAACCGATACAGGTTTATTTCACCCAATAGTACTAAGAAAACAATAACATTAGCAAGAGCCACAAAGACAACAAACACATACATTCATATCAGCAAGTATCACAAAGACAACTATCATCCTACAAACATAATCCAATGGGGCGACATTGGTGTATTCAACCCACGAGTATAATGAAGAGACCCGCCTCTCAGTCGATACTCAACTGTTTTTGCTCTCACTACCAAAATATAGGTGTTATACCCCACCTAGAAAAACATTCAAGGTACACCCTCAATCCACTTCCCAAAAACTAAGAGTTGGCCAAAGTTAACTCAGATAAAAAAGTCAACAGTCAAAGACAAAGTCAATGTCATCAACACTCCTCCATGTCGTGGCTTTCCTTGGCCACACTGTGGGCACAACACGACAAGGCAGTCAACTGGTCTCTGTTCGCCACGCCGTGGCGACCTAGTGCCACGCTGTAAGACCACTCTAAATGGCTTATTTGAGTTAAGCTACTCTTAACTCATTTTCAGGGGCTCAAAGCCTAGATCTACTCCTTCCCAACGTCTTGATGGATAAATTTTCCAAGTTTATCCATTAAGACACTCCATTAAAACAAGATCTCAAAAACTAGATTCTAAAAGCCATTTAAGATGTACAACTCATCCATTAAGTCCTTAATTACCATAAATATATGCCAAAACTTTCCAGAAAGCTTTTAGGGGTCCTATTGATCTCTAAAAAAGTAAAATTTATGGACATGCAAGCCCTATGCATGTCCTTCCTCAAATCTAGGTCAAAAGAGGGAAAAGGGACCCAAATCTCATGCAATATTTCCAAATCACAACCAATTCTCAGATCTATAAGATATAAGGCCATTAGGACTCCTAAGAGTCATAAAGTTGCAAACTTTATCTCTTTGCTCCACTTAAAATCCAATGAAAGAGTTTATTAAGTAAAATAACTCTAGATCTCTAAGGAGAAGATACAAGACTAGATCAAGAGCCTTACAAAATGGTCCAACAAGGTGCTTTTAGAGGTTGAGGAGTGTTGCTTGTTGGTCTCTTGCATAAAATCTTCCTCTACTTCCTTTAAAATCACCAAAAGCTAGCAAATGAGCTCCAAAAGCTTCAAAGAAGATAAGGGTTAGGGGTTCTGAGGCTTTGAGAGTGACGGAGGTTGAGGATGAATAAACCCTAGCCTCCTTATTCCTTTACATATGCGCAAAGCCCATAAATTAGGGTTTCATTAAAAACAGTTATCACGCCGTGGATGGTCTTTAAATCCCACGATCTTTGAAAACATCACCACATCGTGGCCACCCAGAATGAAGACTTACAATATGATGGATTAGTTCATACCTGAAACGAGTGTTACATGTTTGGTTAGAAATCCTTGGACTCCATATGTGTGCGTGAAACCCTTGTGTTTTTAAGAAATTGGCTTCTGTTTGGGGATAAGTTTTGTTTTCAGATGATGATGAGGATATTTGCATGTCATCTAGGAAAGCGTGTGTTAGAACGGGATTCGTGTCTAATATACAGGAGATGTTATGTGTTTTTATAGAGGAAAAGGAGTACCAGGTGCATCTAAAAGAGATGGCTCCATAGGAACCTGATGTAAATAAGTGAGGCAACTTCATTGAAGACGATACTAATTCGATAGGACCTTTAGACAGAGAAAATGGGGAGTATTATGGAAATAATTCAAAAGATGAGGCGGAGGTGGAAGATATTCAGAGTAATCAGGATGATGAAGCGGGTAGCGAAAAAGAAAAATCTATATATGGAGATATGGTTAACATGTATGATGCACCAGTTCAAGACTCTCCAGAATTTAACATGAGGGGTAATTTCATAAATGATCACAAAAATATTGAACAGGAGCCATTAAATGAGGATGTAAAAAGTCCGTCAAAGGCTCATGTTCAACCCGATGATTTCAAAAGGAACAATTCGACTTTTTCAAAACCTCTAGGTTTTGGTGGAAAAATATTAAAAGAAAAGGAAGATAGTAGGGGATCTTTTCAATATTCAGCTAATGAATATAAAAAATCATAGAGCACGGGATCGGTGAAAATCTTGAAAAAAGTAGTTCCAACTAATGGATCGGTGTCTTGTGATGAAATGACCAAATTCATTGAGTTGGGAAAGGTGTTAGGTTATGATGTAAAGAATGTAAAAGCAGATTTGAAGAAAAGACTAGTTAGTATGGAAGTGATTTAGTCTACATGAATTTTTATGTCCCTTAATATTTGTGGGATTAGTACACTTAAAAAGCATAGATGGGTGAAGGAATTGTATAATAAAACCTAGTGAATTTCCTTGGTTTACAAGAAACTCGTATGATACATGTAGACCTTTTCAAAATTCAATCTATGTCAGGGAATTCTTCTTTCAATTTTGCTTGTAGTATTGCTACGGGGAATTCAGGTAGTATTCTTTCTGTTTGGGACCCTAATGTTTTAAAAAAGGAGAGGGTTTTATGTACAGAGAATGTGGTGCTTGTTGAAGGATGTTGGGTTAGAAAGAACATTAAATGCACGATAATTAATGTGTATGCTCCTCAAGATGCTAAGAAAAAACGTGATCTTTGGGGCTATTTGATTTCGGTTATGTCTCATATAACCATGTAATTTATTGTTTTTAGTGACTTCAATGTGGTTAGGTTGGATATAGAAAGAATAGGTTATGTGTTTGGTGCTGCCCAAGCTGCTGACTTCAATCAATTTCTCTTTGATGCGGATTTGGTAGACAGTCCTATGGGTGGTAGGAAGTGTAACGAATCTAAAATCAAGGGTAAAAATTTCATTTTTAAATGTAGCTAAAGCATTGATACCATTTATTTCAAACATTTAAAATCATCATTAACTAAAACATTTATCAGAGTTTATCCCAAAACCATTCATTGCGGAAATCATAAGTGTGTGCACTGCGATCAATCCGAGCCCTTCTTTTTCCAATCGATGATTCCTGAAACCATAAACAAAACTGTAAGCACGAAGTTTAGTGAGTTCCCCAGAGCATACCCCATACAATCCACATAACCACATAATCCACATTAGCCATAACAGCTAAATAAACCATATCAATCACATAGCCATGCATATAAACATATATGGATGTCGTGGGCTCCTCCCAAGGTCTTACTCCAGAATGTCGTGGGCTCTCCCATGGTCTTACACCTAAGTGCCATGGGCTCCCCCAAGGTATTTAATAGGAAAGCCATGGTCTCTCCACATGGTCTTACATCCGGTGCCATGGGCTCCCCCCATAGTCTTTAATAGGAAAGCCATGAGCTTTCCATATGGTCTTACATCCAGTTCCATGGGCTCCTCCTATGGTCTTTAATAGGAAAGCCATGGGCTCCCCCACATGGTCTTACATCCAAGTGCCATGGGCTCCCCCATGGTCTTTCATGCAAATATCACATAAACAATAACATAACACATAACATATAACCAACTAGCATACCACATATCACTACATCAACTAGTGTACCACATATCATAAAATGGGCCAGCCTTGGTGCCTTAGACCAATTGGTATGGTGAGGAGGCTCACCTGGCACTGTTGAAGTCCCACAGATAAAACTCTAGCTGCTGGATGATAGATTCCCAACTGTCAACATCAAACAATACCGAATTAATAATTGGGTTCCAATACATAACCACAACTCTATTCTTAGGGTAAAAGACTACTTTACCCTAACTTAGACTTATTCAGTCCAAGGCCCAATCTAAGGCCTAAAAGCCAAACCATGGACCAAAGCCCAACATATGGCCTAATTTTCCAAATTAGGCCTAAACCTCTATATAGGCTTATCTTAAGGCCTAACCAATTATTCCATATAGTCCTTAAGGCCCAAATTATGGCCCATATATGGCCCAATTTTCCAAATTGGGCCCAATCCTTCATATGGGCCTTACCCTCAAGCCCAAATAATTACTCTAGTCCATTTGATTATTCTTGGATGGCCCATTAGTAAACCAATTACCAAAGCCCAATGGAAAGGCCTAACTAAAGGCCCAAGTGAAATTAGGGTTTCATATAAAATGATGATTAGGGTTAAGTTTTCCTACTTAACCCATTAAGGACTTAATCCATTAAGTCCAATATTGACTTAGGCTGATTGAAAATGTTTATTAATTATTATATTAAATTCATTAAATAATCCTGATGCGGTCCCGATAAGTCTCAAATTAGGGTTTCATGGCACTAGGGTTATCTAAACCCTAATTCGGGTTTCCAACCCCTCTTAGCCCAATAGGCCTAAAACCAAGTCCTTAAGCCCATTAGGGTTTTCCTTGGGTCAATTAGGGTCCATTAGACCCATTAGGGTTTCATTAGGCCCATTAGGGTTTTATCCCCTTGTCCAAACGTGCCAAACGAATCACAATACAAACGAGGCACACCGTCACCCGACACGGCGGCCGGTGGCGGCACCCACCATCCTATGGTGGTGGTTTGAGTTTTCTTTTCGTTAATCACCGATTACATTTTACAATGCTTAACTCAAAATAACACATAAAAATAAAATGCACACATAGCCACCTTGCGGTGGTCGGTGGTGGCGAGTGGTGGCAGCCACCATGGAAACCATGGCAGTTAAGGCAACCGGCGGTTGGTCCTTGCGGTTCACAGCCTCGTTGGCGACTTGAAGCAACACGGTAGCAGGAGGTGCTCCATCCTCGTCTCCAGCAGCGACAACTATCAGCAACGATGCAGTAGTATGTCTCCCGATCTCTACAAGTGAATCGCTTCGGAGCAACAGCCATCGTCTTCGTCGGCAGCTAGGTAGCAGCGGCGGCGTTGTGATGGCTAGAAAGTGGCAGTGGGACAGTCGGAGAACCAGAAACGATCCAAACGGAGATGGTCATGACTGAGAAGTAGCTACAGGAGAACGGGGAAGAGAAGAACACGACGGGGAGGTGGCGGAACGGAAGAAGATGTGAAGAGGGTGGCGGCTTCCACCGGAAACAGCAGCAGCGACACCTCGGGTGTGCTCCATTCGATCATCCGCTTCCATGATGTCTAACAACGACTTTTGTCTTTAACCGGACGACACCACAATGGCTCGGTGGTGCAAGGTGACTATAGGAGAGATGGCAGCGGCTGGAAGGAGGATACGTGAATGTAACACCCGGATTCCCAGGTATAATATTTTATTCATTATTTTTTTTGGAAGTTGTGAGGGGACTCGACGAGTTGGTGTTTAAACTCGCTGAGTATGGTCGCGGATTCATATCCGGGTTCACAGTCGGACTCGGCGAGTCCACGCTATTTAATGAAACCCTAATTTCCTGGGTTTGGGACCTATTTAAAGGCCCTTAGGGCTGTCATTTGCGGCTAACAAACCCTAGAGAGAAACCCTAAGAGATCTAGAGCGTTTGTGGGAAAGGAGAGGCCATTTGTGATCATTTGTTGGTGAAATTGCAAGAAGGAGGAAACTAAGCCAAGAGGAGGCTGAATGAGTTGTGATTCTGGTGATTTCAGAGCTCATAGACTTCATCTTGAGGTATTTTTCGGACCTTCTTCAGTTGTGGTGTTTATTTCCTAGAGTTAGGGTTTTCTAACCCCCTTTAGAGGATAGATTGTGGAGCAAATGGTTCCTTCTCGAGTTCATGCTTTGGATCTGGACTCAAAGGAGTCCAGAGACCTTAACCCTTGGGGCTTTTGGAGTTATTTTGGGAGTCATGAACTTAGGATGTTATTTTGGGACTAAATCACCAAGTAAGACCATCTAGATGTTATTTGAGTGTCAAGGTCTGAACTTTACGTGATTATCATGCTTGGGAAGGTCAGATCTATGGATTAAAGGAACAGATCTGACCTCAGGAGGTCTATGGAGTTTGTGCATGGCATGAACTCATCGAGTCCGAAGATCATACTCGGCAAGTAGGATGAGGGTTTCTCGTAAATCACTCAGTAAGTAGACTTTCCGAGTTAGGGAAATAACTTGGTGAGTCAGGGAGAGATAGGGACTGGAGTTCAAAGCAGAACTCCCCGAGTTGTTCTTGAGACTCGGCGAGTTGAGTCGGGGTGGCCCCGCGATTCATGCCAGGTGTGACTCGTCGAGTAAGGGGAAGGACTCGACGTGTCAAGAGGGGCTAAGAGAGTCAGTAGACACGTGTAGACTGGCCGAGTCGCCCAAGTGCACTCGACGAGTCAGGTCAAAGTTTGATCGTTGACTTTTAGGGTTTGGTCAACAGTGAGGCCTTTAAGCCAAGAGAGGGGTAAAATGGTCTTTTAACCTTCTGAGGGTGTTAAGAAAGGTTTGAGTATAGTTATATTTATGAGAGTATTTACTTTATGTGATTAGGCGGAGGCTAGATCGCATTTCTACCGAGTCAGAGACTTACCGGGACACCTGAGGTGAGTCTTCTCACTATACATTACCTAGAGTGGTATTATGTGTTGACCAGAGGGTCTTATGTGTTACATATGAGATTATGTGCTATGTGATATATGTATGTTGTATGATGTTATAGACCAGACCGGAGGGTCCAACGAGCTATGACCGGACCAGAGGGTCCAACGAGCTACGGGACTGGAGGGTCCCGCTGAGACACATCGACCGAAGGGTCGTATCATAGCCTCGATTGGCATATGTGTTGTATGCGGTATTTTGGGGAACCCACTAAAAATTTATGCTTACAGTTGTGGTGTTATGTGTTTCAGGTATTAGCGAGGACCATGGGAAGGCACCGACGTGACTCGTACACACTAGAGAGAGTTTGATTTTTATGATCTTGGGATATGTTATGTTTCAAAAACTACTGTTGGATATATTTGAGAATGTTTTTATATGAACTTGATTGATGAAAAATGAAAATTTTGTTTTGAAATTTACGTTGTTACAGTGAAGGTGGCGGTTGAGGATATGAGAGTCTAGGGTTAGGGTTACGAACAAAGTGACGGGTTTATACCCATCCACATGCAAACTTTGTCCTTCATCCACTTCCAGCAACAACCCCCCCCTAGTCTTTTCAACTTCAATACATTATTTATCAATTAAACCCCTTCTATAATAGTTCATTACAATTCTAGTCCCAGAAGTTACCACTTGACCCACAGTATTCCAAAATCCTTTCAATCTAAGTCCAATAATTACCAAGCACACCATAAATTTTAAAATCCTTTTCAAATTAAATCCAGAACTTATACTTTTAACCCCTAACATCTAAAATTATTTCATTTGGCTCCCCGAAACCTATGCCCCACTAAATAATATGAATTTATTGTGACTAGTCGTTCATCAAATTTTATCTATTTATTAATTAAATAGGATGTTACAGGAAGTTTACTAAAGTGGATATAGCTAGAGGTAAATTAAGTCGTCTTGATAGATTCATTATTTCCGGGGATTTGTTTGATGATATTCCAGATATTTTTTTGCTTAGCTCTGGAGAGAAGTGTTGGATTAGGTGTCTAAGCCCATAACTATTTTGGTAATTTCTTGACCCAATTATAAGCATGGTCCTTTTGGTTTGCCTTCACTCATGCAACTTGATAGGATGACAAAAGGATAGATAGTAGAATTTATTATATTAATAATAAATTCATACTCAAATTGGTTTTATTAATATATTACAATATTAGTATATTATTTGGAAATCATATTGTTTAATTAGTATTGATCATAAATTAATTTGGAATTAATTTGGTGATCAAAAGAGACTGATTAAATAAAGGAGAATGATATCGTAATTATTTGATAGTTGCAATTGGGTTGATGGAATACCTTGGAATAAGGTTGGACGAATTCTATGGGAAGCCCATAAGGAATTCGTCCAAGGGCTATTCTAGAAGGGGTCCATGCACTGCTTAAGGCATAAGCAGTCACATTAGGGTTTCCACCTAAAACCCTAGCAGCCACAAGTATAAATAGACCCTATTACAAGGGATTTTCGTCCAAGGCTTTAAGAAACCCTAGAGTGGTCGAAATCCTCCTTTCTCCTACATCATCCTTTGCGTAGAGTGTTTTTGACTCCATTAGAGGTGAAACACTTGGGGCACTAGGCTTTTAGAAGTCAAGATCGAGAAGGATTAATCTTGTTATTAGCACATAACAAGAGAGGTAAGATCTAAACCCAAATCACATGTGATTTTCGGATTTTGTATGCTAGTTTTAGGGTTTATTTTTGGTTATTCAATGTTGAATGTTCAAATTAGAAAAACCTAGATCAAAGCAATCAGGGTTGCATGCACACCATATGAATGATGTTATGTGTAACACCAACAAAAATTAGGTCAAAAATAAATTATTCAGTAACCATAATTATGATGTGCCAAGTGGTAGATATCGTAAAAAGGTTTTCAGAAATATAAAGAACACTGAAATCCGAGTTATAACGAAGAAGTTATGACCAATTTAAGATTCGTAGCAATACGGGTAAAACGCTGTTAAGCATAAAATGCAAAGTTTCAATAAAATACTTTTCAACCTTAGGTATCTAGACGAAAGTTGTAGATATCATTAAACCGTAAACTTACACAAAAAGAACGGCCAAATCTAACTTCGTATGAGGAAGTTATGATTTTTCGAAGTTTCAGACAATAACAGTAGACAACTAAAAACTCGAAATAGAGATCGAGCAACTTTTAGCCAACGCAACCTAAATGAGAATCGAAGATCTCGACAATAGTAGTACAATGGTAAAAAGACAGACGAAAACGGACATCGGATGAAGAAGTTATGGATTTTTAACGGACTTTTCCTATCCCGGCCTGTTAAAAATGTAATATTAAAAATAAATTCAAAATTAGCCAACAACGTCTAAACGAGAGTTGTAGAGAATAATCTCACCTATGCGTGAATATAAAGAACGTCAAAATCGGAGCTCGTATGCGAGAGATATGAATTTCTGAAGTTCGGGACACCAAATCCGTGGCTGTCAGGCAGCCCACGACGTGAGCCGGAAGCTCACGACGTGAGAATTTGATTGATGGGTTCCAGGCCTGGCCAGCAGACGTCGTGTCCAAGGAAGAGATAAGATCAAGCTTCACGACATGAGATAGATTTTTACGACGTGGACTCCTTCAGGTTCGCGACTTGAAGCCTGAATCTGGCCTATAAATAGAACTTAAGGGTGTTCCGGGTTTAGTTGCTCACTTCTTCTCTTTCTCGTGCTTTTGCTCTGTGTTTAACCCCTCGAAGCCATCTCGAAGCCCTGGTTTTCATATCCAAGTTTCGAAGGAAGTTTTACGCTCCCGAGATTCCGGAGAATCCCGAAAAATCAACTTTCTCTAGTCGAAGTTCTGCTCGATTTTTATCTCACATTCTTCAGGCTACCAAGTGAGTTCATACCCCCATTTCTACACTTTTAACTGATTTTAAATGCTTTTGAACACTTTACCAAGGGGGGGGGGATACAAGTAAACACACGGTTAATCCAATGTGAAAACATCAATCTTGTGTTATACATTTCATGTTGTTTTTATAACTATCTTATGGATTTTGTTAACATGCAAACATCTTATACCACTTTACCCTCTCGGGATGAAGCATAATTATAAATATTATAAGTTATATTTATATGTTTGCATCATATCAAGGGTAACCATTTTTACTATAACAATCGTAAACATGCAAAAACATACAAATCATTATTATGCCTTTGTCAACACTGTAGAAAAAGGGTAATTATTTCAGAGACAAACATATACATTTCTAATACGTGACTTAATTGAGAATCTGTGAGTCATTTGTCTTCAATATACCTATCAAGGTACCGCTAGCAAGTCCTGTTTTATAACCAGAATCTCCCATCCGGAGAACGTGACAAGTGTGTATAGATCTATACGGGACTAATGATCCCGCACCCTGACTGTTAGCTACAGTCCTTAGGGTGACAAGTGTCATCTCATTTTGACGCTTGAAGAACGTCGCTACAGGCAAATTATGATAGTACGATTATGAAAACTCACGAGATAGATACTTATTATGGTATTATGTTTTCATAGGCAAAGTGACTATTACAATCACTTTTCATTTACAAATACAATCTTCTTATAGTGTTGTTTTATAATAAGACTATACATCATTCTTTTGAGCATGTCATAGTTGCTTACAGCTTACGGTCTTGGTCACTTAAGACTGCTTTTCACTTTTAGGAAAATATGGGATTTTCCTGGTTCAATACATTCATTTCATGCAAACAACGATTCATTTGGTCTTGGTCATTTAAGACTACATTTCATTTGTTAAGAAAATAAGGGATTTTCTAAAGAACATACACGAACTTTTGAATGGCATACATTTACTCAAATCACTACTTATGAACTCACCAACTTAATTGTTGACACTTTTTCTTGAAATAACTTGTATTCTCAGGAAACCGCTAAACCAGGTAGCATCTACTTTTGAAGACTAATGCGCTGGCATTAGTAACATATTTTGGATCACCATATTGTATTTGATATTCAAACATGTAATACATTCAATCATGTAAACTTTTCAAATATATATTATGGTGGTGTGGACTTTCTTTACTATTCAATTGTTATGATACTGAATATGACATCCTCATCTCCCACTACTAGAAAAACATCCTTTTACGACGCTCATTGCGCGTCGTAAAACACTCAGACGACGCGCAAATGCGCGTCAAGGAAGGCCCTGTCATAACAAGAGACGACGCGCTTTTGCGCGTCCTCTAGAGACGACACGCATTTATGACACGTAATGCGTATCATTAAAGCCGCTGTCAAGAAAGGCCTTGTCATAAATGAAGATGACACGCATTTTTGCATATCGTAATTTTTATTTTTATTTTAAAAAAAAAAGTTATTTATAGATTTACTATTTTTCGAATTAAATTGCATTTCATGTCTCATAATAGAAAATATAATACCATATACAAAAAGTACAATCCATTGCACAAAAGTTAATGTCATACAAAATACAAAATAAAATACATATAAAATACCATAAAAAAATTATTTACAGTTGGACCAATACGTAAGCAAAGATGTTCCCGAATCGACAATAGCAACACAAGAACACGTACACGATATCTTCTGCTAGAATTCACAACTATAGTTTCAGCCTTGCTCCTTCTTCTTCTTCTTCTTCTTCTTCTAAACTCATCTTGTACAGCCATTGCTCTAAGCCTAGTCTGAATAGATACAACAACTCCTTGTAAATGCTTGTATGATGTTCTTCCTGCACCTCCTTAAATACTTTTAAAGGACATGAAAAAGTTAACTGCCAAGGGAAAAGCCAAGGGCAAGAGATTATCTGTCCTGGTGGACATAATAACGTAAATAGTAAATAGTAAATACCATTTCAAGATCATTGTCCATATCTGCCTTGTCAAGGATCAATGCTTCATTCATGCTCCAATGCTTCATTCAAGTGCTCAAATCTAAGAATTTTGACAGCAACTTCCTGACCAACATATATGTTGGATTAGTGTCTAAGTCCATAACTATTTTGGTATGTACTTGACCCGATGGTGCATGGTCCTTTTGGGTTGCCTTCACTAAAGCAACTTGATTGGAGAAATAAGTAAAGAGAGAGAGGTTATTATGATTTATTAATATGTTATAAGAATAATATATTAAAGGATAAATCATATTTGTTTAATTAATATTGGTCAATAATTAATTAAGAATTAATTTTGTGATCAAATGTAATTAATTAAACTAGAGGGGCTGAATTGTAATTATGTGATAGTTGCAAAATAAGGTAAGGATTATCTTATTAATAGGTTGGACGAATTTAAGGTGATAAGGCCTTAGAATTCGACTAGGATAAGGGTTTTCAAGGCTTATCTTATGGTTACTTGGTGGGCAAGCAACTAGATAAGGATAAGGACTAAAACCCTAATCTCTACACCTATATAAAGACCCCAAGGCTCATGAATTCGTCCATGCCTTCCCAAGAGGTCCTAGAGACGAATTCTAATACCTCCCCTCTCTCTTTATACCTTCTCCATTTGCTCTTGGTGTTTGTAAGCCATTGGAGGAGTGACACTTGTGACTCTAAGCCTTCCAAAGTCAATTCAAGGAGGAATTGGGATTGTTATTGCTACATAACAATCAAGGTAATATTATAAACCTATTCTCATGTTAATATAATTACTTGTATGCTAGAATTATGGTTTATAGTCTTGGATAACTTGCATGTACAATAGAGAAACCTAGATCCAAGCATTAGGGTTTGTATGAGCACATAGGATGTTCTTAGGACCAAAACCCATCAATATACACTATGATGCCTTGCCAAGAATAAAAAAAGATAGAGAATATTCAGAGTTAAATTAAACAATAATAATAATGGGCACGTATAATAATAATAATAATAATAATAATAATAATAATAATAATAATAATAATAGTAATAATAATAATAATAATAATAATAATAATAATATAATGGACTTACAAATCACCACAAGATCTAGAAGCAAAATTTTCTCCTATTTTGAGTAATCTTATAAACTAGACATGAATCAAAGTCATCTAGAGTCAATAAATACTCCTCATTTTTAGCACTAGAAATCACCACTGGACTACTATTCCATCTTCTCCTTAACCAACTGAAAAAAGCAACAAGTATTAATTAAGCCTTCTGTTGACAAGTCAAATTACATAGTAATTGTATGAATATGGCTTACCTAGAAATGCCTTTTGTTGGGGTCCCACCACACCATGCAACCTCTAGGTGGCATGTAATTATGTTTCCCTCCACTAGTTCTCCACACACATCAAGCTTCAAAACCTTTGGGCATTTGGTTCCTATGCAAAAAGGTTAAAATTGATATCTAAATGACACAATTAGGAAAGACTGTTTAGGGTTTAGGGTTTTTTTTGTTATTTACGTGGGGAGACTGGTGAAGATAGAGCAAATATAGGGGGATATCTAGCCAGTACACCTAAACAAAAAGAATAAAACAATTACATAGAGTGAGATGTCATTAAAAGCAATAATTCAGAAAAGAACCACAAATTAGTAATTACCTCAGCTGTAGCATTTGGAATTGGGGTGAAGTTTGAAAGAGGTGTGGATCCAACAAACCATTGATAATGCAAAACTACTATGTAAAATTCATGTTTGGAGACAGTTGATGGAAACTACTATGTAAAATTCATGTTAACGAACACCCAATTAATAATTAATTAAGTATATAAATGCAAGATTTGAAGGAGGAGACCCAGTACAACTATAAACATATTAACCTTGTCGTAGAGATCAAGGTCACCTGATGCTGTCAAATCAATCAGCAGCCTCACCAGTGCATAATGTGAACCGGGACCTGTAACTGTAGCTGGTTCTTTGTTTTCATGACGGGTATGCACAAGCAATGAAGATTCAGACGAAAATGATCTACTGGATGACAATTGTTGAAGCTCGCATTCCATTCTAATGGTATAATCCTATTAAAGAAATTAAGATTTGTTTCAGAGCGCAGAAAAAACGACTTAACAGACAGAGACAAATTCAAAGTCAAAGTCAAACCTGAAAGCAGTCAACGGAGAAATTCCGCCTTTTAGATTTTTTTGGTGCTATAGTTAGAAGTATCTGAACAACTTCACTCATTATTGGGCGAGCATCAGGATCCAACAACAAACACTCTTTTGCAGCGTATTTGTCTACTTATAAGCCATTTTCCCGATAAGATTACAAACCCAAATATTCTGAATTTTAAAATAAATAAATTTTATAAGAATAAACATATCCTAGATTATAATACATCAACCAAAGCACTTAAAGATCCTAATTAAGTTGTCAAAACAGAAAGAACAGTAATCCAAATTTTCAAATGAGTAAAGTCCAGACTAACCCATATAAGCCTCCTTCTCCTATCTTCCACTTTTTCGGCTAGTGCTATCTGTTGGAATTTTAGTAAAATCCTCTGTATTTGTCACAAAAAATATATGTTTCTGATAAATCACCATAAAAAATATATCATATAAAGTATTTACGATATTACAGATATACCCCTGAATCAAATGAGATAGTAAGCTATTATATTCAAAAACAAACTACTGATGTATTTTCCCTTTTTCTACATATGACATGCTTAACAAAAAAAAGTAAGAGAACTTCTTAATAAACTTAAGAGCCTCCGCCTTAACATATTCAGCACTTCTCAAATTCAAGATACTTCTTAAATAAAAACTGCAAAATCCAACAAATATATATAAATCATAACCATATAAGTAAAAAAATAGAATCAACAACAATAACTAACTCACCTTCGTCTTCTTAACTAGAAGCTCTAAGCATATAGTTCTTAAATAAAAATTGCAATGCTCTTTGAAATATTTTTACCACTGTATCCTCTGGTGGGGACTCGTATTCATTTTCTAAGTTAAAGTATGCAACCCAAACATTCTGCTTCTCTGACTCTTCTCTTATATTAATTGTCTTCAAAGCCCTAAACAGCAACCAAAAAACTGTAAATTTATATAATTTTTGTAATAAACTATGAAGAATTTTTATTTTTATATACCTTTCAGCCATTGATCGAGCCTTTTCAACTTCAATCAAGGAGAGAAAAAATGCCATGTATTTTATCCAGATAAAGCTGCTATTTGGGGAGCTTCTTATCATCTTATCATAATCATCAGCTGTTCTTGGAATATCTTTCTACAATACTCTCTCCTCTATAGCCTGAATTCTTCTTTCCTTGTTTACAAAAAAGTTAAAATTACGATATTTCCCTTTTCATAGTGAGAGATTATTAATTATTAATTATTAAATATTAACCTATGTGAATACCTTTCATCTATTTCTTTCTTTTTTGTTCGTTTACTTTTGTTTTCATTCTTTTTTGTTCGTTTACTTCAATTCTCTTTAACAGAGGCTACAATGAAACCACCCTGTTTGAAAACAAAAACACATCATTACATTAGAGAGTAGAAGTGAGGATCGTGGAATGAGGAGGAAATCGCCACTGAAACCTGCATAGTTTTTCAGTTAGGGTTTTACACAGGAGAAGATGAGAAGATCCAAAATCAAAATCAAAGCTATGAGTAGAGGAGAAATTAAAGAAATAGAAGAACGAAAACATTAGGAAGAGAGAATAACCAAAGCATATCTTAGACAGGCTAGGGTGTGGAAATTCAAGAAGTCTTCGACGAGGTCACATGAGCCCGAGGTCGCCGGAGGAAAATACCCCTAAGGTCGTTGGAGGAGAAGTGAGCAAAGATGTTGCCGAAGACGTGAGGCGAGATCATCGATCGATTGTTGCAGAGGCCAGAGAGCACCAAGTGTTTTCGTTCTTGAAAAAAAAGCCCTAGTCCCTGCGATTTTGTGGAATTTAGTAGTACTATCGTTGCTTGTCTTCTTCTTTGCTTCTTAAATCATAATAAAAATCTCCATGAAATCGCATTGGGTTTTAGGTTACAGAGAGAGAGAGAGAGAGAGAGAGGAAGACGAAGACCCTAGGCTTCTTTCTTGCTAATTGGAAGAGGAGCGGGTTTTAATTTTTCACATGGAATAGGCGGGGTTTTAATTTTTGGGGATTTCATTTCCCCCTTTCAAGAACCCGCGTTTTGAGTAAAACATAAAGCGACACTCACAGAGGGCGCACATTTTAGATAAAGTGTCCTCCGTGTTTTTATTTTTTACATGAGACACTAATCTAAAGGCACGTACTAATGCGTGACATAAATCCTTAATTTTTTTGAAGAGACGACATTTTTTTAATGTCACTCTCTTTTGCATAACATAAATCAATGAGTGTCGTGATTTGCGCGTCGTAAAAGGGTCTTTTTCTTGTAGTGCCCCGAACGTTTCCGTCGGTGTGACATTATGCTCATAACCCAACAGTGGTATCAGAGCCTAAGTCGGTTTTCTAGTTGAATAGATGCAAATATGAACTGCCAAAATCAGAAAATCGAAATTTTTTGTTGTCTGACTGGCTGACTAGCCGAGTCCATGTATGGACGCGACGAGTTGCATGAACTCGACGAGTTCCATAGTGGACTCGACGAGTCCAGGGCTCTAGTGCCGGGATTTTCGATTTTCTAGCCATATTTTGATGAAAATAACTACCAAAACTCGTTTTTCTGGCCTAAAATCGATTTTATATGATTGGTATGGTTATCCTTATAAAAATTAATGGATTTGGTTAGATATGGATAATATAGGATTATTATGATTCAAATATTTGACCTAGTAATTTTGAAAAGTTTCAAATTACACCCTTTAGGTTTTATAGTTTAAACTTAAACTTAAAAGTTTTAGTTTTTGAAATTTAAATAGTTAAACCCTAATATTTTGAAAAGTTTCAAAATTTGTCCTCAAGTTTTGGGATTTAAAATTTAATTAAAAAATAACTTTGAAATATTAAATTCTAGAACCCTAGTATTTTGAAAAATTCAAATTGCACCTTTGTGGTTTTATTAAATTAATTAAGTGTTTAATTAAAATAGATAATTAATAAATCCATAAAAAATATGGTTTAAATTTGATTAAATTAAAAGTCTAATTTATAGTTTAAACCACATAGTATTTTAAAAGTATAAAATACACTCTTATACTATATAAGATTAAAAGTTTAACATATTATATATGTATAAGTAAAGAGTCAGTCTTACTGTTAGTAGGCCTCATTCACGAAGCTAGTCTATAAGGGGTGTTTAAGGAAGCGGCCTGTAAAATGACCGCCATTGGGTATCTGCTCTTACTCACCGCACCCTTGACTAGTGGAGGGTCGTTAGCCGAACGGGTAGGATATGACACAACCTTCCATTATAAGTATAATGAAATACGAAGTAACTAAACACTTTTATAAATTCCCAAATCTTAGTCTTTGAATATTGAGCTGGTTGAAGAGCTTCAGACCGTGTTTTCAAAAGTACAAAATTCGAGATGCTGTATAGGCTAGTGGTAGTGATAGAGCCCCAAGTCTAGATGTGTTCTCGTTCGTTTTTTGAAGCAATTCTGGGACTTAATTAAGAAAGATGTTTTCGAGTTTGTGCAAGAATTCTATCATTCAATTTTCATCTCACCAGGCTGTAACTCTTCTTTTATTACATTGATTCCTAAAGTTGATAATCCTACGGAAATAAAAGACTATAGACCAATAAGCCTTATTGGTTTACAATATAAAATTATTTCTAAATTTCTAGCTATTAGATTGGCAAAGGTGGTCGATTCTATTATTCATTCGACCCAATCTGCCTTCAATAAAGGTAAACAAATATTGAATAGTGATCTTATGGTCAATGAAATTATGCGTTGGGCAAAGTTAAAGAAAAAGAAGATGATGCTTTTTAAGGTGGATTTCGATAAAGCTTATGACCCAGTCTCGTGGGAGTATTTAGATCGTGTTATAGAAGTTATGGGTTTTGGAGAATGGTGGTGGTTTTGGATTAGGGGCTGTTTGAGATCTGTTAGGTCTTTAGTACCTTTGAATGAGAATCATTCCAAAGAATTTCAATTATAGAGAGGGTTGAGACAAGGAGACCCGCTATCCCCATTTTTGTTTCTTTTAGTGATGGAAAGTTTACATGTGTATATGGAAGATGCTACATATAACTCTTTGTTCAAAGGTGTTTCTGTTGATGATGATAATGTGCAAGTTTCTCATTTGTTTTATGTAGATGATGTGATCTTTTTTGGTGAATGGGATGCCAAAAATATTTAGAAATTAATTAGGATCCTGAGGTTCTTCTATATGGCCTCAGGGTTACAAATTAATTTGCATAAATCGAAGTTATATGGGATTGGGGTTAACCGTGAGGTCATTGAACATGTTGCCATGTGTACGGGATGTAGGACAGATTCATTTCCTTTCATGTATCTTGGATTGCTAATTGGTCAAGGTATGAATAGGAGAACGGCTTGGGAGGTACTCTGTGATAGAGCTTGCAAAAAACTCTTAACTTGGAAATTGAAAATGTTTACCATTGGAGGTCTTCTTACACTACATAAATCAATGCTTATTAGCTTGGGTATTTACTATTTCTCTATGTTTCATACGCCTGTTTCTATTTATAGAGATCTGACGCAGATTAGAGCTAGATTTTTTTGGGGTGGGGAAGATCAAAAAAGGATTATTCAATGGGTCAAGTGGGAGGTTATTCTTAATGATAAATTTTATGGTGGATTTTCTATTGGAATCTTGGAATCTTTTAATCAAGCTCTGATGTATAAGTGGAGATGGCGGTTTCTTAATAATCAAAATCTTTTGTGGGTTAAGATTATTAATAGTTGTTATGGTGAAGATGGTGGATTTATGTTGGCTTCTTCTACTAGAGTAAATAATTACGTTTGGATGGGTATTGTAAAATCGTTTTGGGACTTACATAATAGAGGTATAATCCCCTTTGACTCGGTGTGTAGGAAAGTGGGTGATGGTGGGAATACGAAATTCTGGGTAGATAATTGGTGTGGTAGTATTAGTCTTAGAGCTCGATTTCCTCGTTTATTTGATGTAGCCAGAAACAAAGATGCTTATGTTAAAGATTATTTGGTTAATAATCAGTGGTTATTCATTGGAACTGTAACATTAGAGGCGAGGTTCTTGGCTCGTAGTTAAATCAATTAATGGTGTTACTTGATTCGGTGGAGTTGTCTAATACTCAGGATTCGTGGCGGTGATCGATTGGGGTTGAAGATGAGTTCGCTGTTAGGGGAGCCATATATCATTTAGATTGGTTGAAACATCCTTCTAGAGGTATTTCTACTATATGGAATAGATTTCTTCCAATAAAAATCAATACTTTTATGTGGAGATTAATTTTGGATAGACTCCCTACTATAATGGATTTTGTTAGGAGAGGGGTGGAGATTGATTCCTTTTTGTGCCCTTATTGTTTGGAGGTTCAAGAGAATGTGAATCATATATTTCTTAATTGCAATTTAGCTTATCAACAATGGCTAAAATTGACGCCGTGGATGGATAAACTGATTCCTATTTTTCCCTTTATATTTTGATTTGGTGCATTGGATTGATGGTCTTTTGAGTTCTCATTTTCATAGACTTATCTTGGAAACAGTCCTTATTACTCTTATTTGGGTGTTGTGGACTTAAAGGAATACACTTCTGTTCGGAAACTTGAAGTACAAGAAAGAGTTTTTATTTGATTCAGTTATTCTGTTTTCTTATAATTGAATTTGTAATCATAATCATAAGGTTAAGAGGAATTGAAATGGGTTGATGATTAATCCCTCATGAACTAGTTGTTTTGTTAGATTGCTAGCTATTTGCTAGCGTTTTCTTTTTATATATTCAACCGTTCAAAAAAAGAGATGATAATAACAACATCTAAGACCGAAAGATCTAGAAATCACTACGATTTATAATTATCAATTTTAGGGGGTGTTTAGGAGTGCTTTTTGATAAAAATGCTTATTGGCTTAGTAGTAAAAGAAGTTTTCTAAAAAGTGTTTAGATTAACTTTTATGATGAAAAAGTCAATAAGTTAAAAAGTGTTTGTTTTAAAAAGTGTTTTTTGAAGTTATTTTGGTTAAAAAGCCAAAAACAATTTCAAAAAGCCAAGTTTTACATGTTATTAAAAAAAAAATGCTTTTTGAAGCTTATGGAAAAGCTATTTTGAAAAATGCTTTTAAGTTTGCCAAACATTTTTTTTGACTTATTAACTTTTCAAAAAGCCAATAAACCATTAAACCGTTTTGAAAAACAATCCTAAACACATCCTTAGAAATCATAATCATCATTTTATATTATCATACATCATACATACTTATAAAGCTAGCATTTTTTCTTGAATATCATGCATTTGAAACCCTTTTTTTTTAACTTTCTCAAACCACATTCATTTGAAACCCTTTTTTTAAACTAATGCAACCCAAAAGTTTTCTTAATTATGATTTAACACTCAAAAACTTTATAACTTATATTATGTTTAATTAACATTTAGTGAAAATTTTACTATAAAAAGGCCAATATTTTGGGAAGACATGATACAAATCATATACAAATTTTAGAAAGAAAACAAACTTAAAGGTTTTTGTGTTGGGTTGATGTCTTATGACCACTTTTGGAGATATGCTATTATATTAGAGCTTTTAATTTGTTAATTTGTTATACTAATTTTTTTTTTATATTTTCTTCGTTTTTGGATTATTGTAATACAGTCGTAGTATATTGTCATTTAATCGTTAATATATTGATCATATATTATATATGGTGATGTCGAAAATATTTAATTAAATATTTTAAATATGTTATTTTTTGCTTTGTAATTGTACCGTTTCAAAAAGTTAATTAATTAAAACTCATATATATGTTATACTTTCCATCTCTTTCTCTCTCTCTCTCTCTCTATATATATATATATATATATATATATATATATATATATATATATATATAAAATAAAAATATTAATGTTTTGAACTCCTAAGTTTTAAACTTATATTATTTAATTTGTTAGTTAACTAAAATATTTTTCCTACATAAAGATAACATTTTTATGTTTGGTTACTCATATTTGTTTATGTAATTAGAAAACAATGTGTACATAGAATGACTACTTCAATTTCACTTAGAAATCGATACCACTAGAGAGGTATGTTGTCTTTAACCGGTGGTAGGAGATCCACATACCCTTTTTAATTATTTATATTAATTCTTAGTAATATCTATTTTATATTTCTATTCACCTTAATTTTTTAGGTACAAATTAAGGAAGAGGATTCTCGGCGCATTAACATAAAGTCAAACGTACGCCTTGCAAAATATGTAATTAAAATTAAATATCATATTTACTAATCGACTTATTTTAAAACTCTTGATGACATTTATGTATAATGATATATTTTGTATGACTTCATTCTTAATTTTAATGTTTAATATTTGAAAGTTCATATATGAAACCTTGGATGTTTTGGTGTAATATAAATAGTGTAATACAAAGTTTATTAGTTCAATATTGTTTATTAATAGCTTACTTAAAACAACTTATTTATTATTTTATACAAAAAATATTATCGGACATAAGAAAAGTAGATTATATTAACGTTATACAAAAACTTATGATATATATTGGATATTATAAAAGTAAAAGTAAAGTTTATAAGGTATGAACTATATTAGATAGTATCAAAATATAAATTGATGAGTTTTTATGTTATTTGATAATTCGGTTAGTGCCCAAAACATGACTAAAAATGTAAATTTCAACATATTTCTATTTTTTTCCATAATTATTTTAACCACTTAAATGCATTCTTGCACAACGCGAGGGGTTACACCTAGGACTATACTATAGGAAACATTTTTCCTTTTATCACATTCATTTAAACTCCCATTCAATTTTCATTTAACCACATTCATTTGAAACTCCCATGTCTTTTCAATTTCTTTATAATAATAATTATAAGTTTGTTAATAAGGTTAAATAAATATCAAACCTAAAATGTAATCATATATAAACTAAATTTGCATATTAAAATAATATCTTTACTTCTACTTATAAATTTATGTTTTTTAAGTTTTAACATATTATACTCAAGGGAAAACTACAATAAAGTCCCTATATATTAGTCTCATAATTGATTTAATCTTTATATATTTTTATTCAATTAAGTCCCAAATACTGGTAATCGTATTCAATTTAACTCTTTGACTCGGTCAATAGGTCACCAACTTTCAAAAATTACATTTTTGGCCTAGATTTCAAAATTTATTATAAATTTGGTCCAAAATTTACACTTTTGGCCTAGATTTTAAATTTTGTTATAAATTTGGTCCAAACTTTACCCTTTTTGCCAAAATTTTAGAATTTTATTATGAATTCATCCTAACTTAATTTTTTTTTACAACTTTTTTTTTTCTCAAAAAATAGTTTCTAATATGTTCTTTTCCTTATAAAATCATATTTATACAAAAAAAAAAACGTATTTTTACATAAAAATCTTATATTTTCTATATAAAAACTTTTTTTTAAAACTTTTTTGTGTATGAAATATCTAGTTATAAAAATAGGCATTTATTAAGTATATAAATATATACAAATCCGTTTTTATAAAATGTATACAAACATGATTTTATAAATATATACAAACACTTATTATATAAAAAATTATTCAAACGCTTTTTTATAAAATGTATACAAACATGATTTTATAAAATGTATACAAACACATATTATTTTAAAAATTATTCAAACATGTTTTTATAAAAAAATATATAAACAAACACGGTTTTATAAGAAAAAATATAGATACACACCTATTTTGTGTGTGTGTGTGTGTATATATATATAAATACATATATATGTGTGTATATATATATATATATATATATATATATATAAATACATATATATATGTGTGTATATATATATATATATATATATATATATATATATATATATATATATAAACAAACACGATTTTATAAGAAAAAATATAGATACACACCTATTTGTGTGCATATATATATATATATATATATATATATATATATATATATATATATATATATATAAAGGTGATAGGTGTTTGTATACATTTTTTTTGTAAGATACGTTTTTGTATACATTTTTTTATAAAAACGGATTTGTATATATTTTTATACTTAATAAATATCTATTTTAATAACTAGATATTTCATATACAAAAAACTTTTAAAATTTTTTTTTTATATAAAAAATATAAGATTTTTATGTGAAAATACGTTTTTTTTTTGTATAAATATGATTTTATAAGGAAAAAACATATTAAAAACATTTTTTTGAGAAAAAAAGTTTTAAAAAACAATAAAGTTTGGATGAATGCATAATAAAATTCTAAAATTTGGGCAAAAAGGATAAAGTTTGGACCAAATTTGTAACAAAATTTAAAATTTGGGCCAAAAGTATAAATTTTGGATCAAATTTGTAATAAATTTTGAATCTGGGCCAAAAATGTAAAATTTGAAAGTTAGATGACCTGTTGACCGGGTCAAAGAGTTTAATTGAATACGATTACCGGTATTTAGGACTTAATTGAATAAAAAAATATAATGACTAAATCGATTGTGAGACCAACATGTAGGGCTTTATTGCAGTTTTCCCTATACTTAATATATTCGTTTTAATATATTGTTTGATGTAAACTATTATCATTTTAAAGATATAATTTTGGAAAATTTTGTATAAAATACTTAAATTATTAATTTAAATATAACATTACAAGGTCAACTTAAATATAAATTTTAGTTTAACTTAAATAACCCAAAAAATATTTTGTAAATAGTTAAAAGTGATAAATTGTAGTGTCTTGCTAACAATGATTATAAGTAGGTTAATAAGGTTAAATAAATATCAAACCTAAAGTGTAATAATAAATAAATTAAATTTCAATTTTAAAATAATATATTTACTTTTACTTATAAAGTTATGTCTTTAACTTTTAATATATTATATTTAATTTATTAAATTTAAAATGTTGTTGTATGTAAACCATTATTAGTTTAAAGCTACAACTTTTAAACATTTTGGACAAAATACTTAAATTGTTAATTTAAATATAACATTACAGTGTCAACTTAAATATAAATTTCAGTTCCACTTAAAAAACCAAAGAATATTTTGTAAATAGTTAAAAGTGATAAATTGTAATGATAAATGCAAAAACTAAATCGTAATCTCAATTTAACTAAAATATTTCCTTAAGATATTTTTATAATCGTTAAAAGTTTTGAAAAAAGTAGCTTCAAATAATTTACAATAACAATAGTTAAAAATAACTGTATATAAATGATTTTATTGTTATATTTAAAATCAAAAAACTATGTTTGATGTTTTAAATAATTATAATGATAGAAATTAAAACATTAAACAAATAAATTTTAAAAAATCTATTAACAATAATAACAACTATAAATAACATTAAACCATATATTATATATAATTTTATTTATGTGTAACTCATATATATATATATATATATATATATATATATATATATATATATATATATATATAATTTTATTTATGTGTAACTCACGGGTAGAAGTCATTCAAACATTCGACATTATATATATATATATATATATATATATATATATATATATATATATATATATATATATATAATTCAAAATAAATAATATATTATATTAATTTAGTATACGAATATATTAATTTAGTATACGAATTATTATATATCAAATTTAACAAAAATGTTATTGTTATATTTAAAGAAAACATATATTTATAAAAACTTCTACTATATAAATGCTAATACGCAACGCACCGACATTGACCTAGAAAAATAAATCTAAATAACCTAAAATTACGGATGAGCATCGGAACCGGGTACCTGCTTTTGGAACCGGAACTGCTTCGGAACTGTTGGTTTTGGAACCGGAACCACTTTAAGAGGTTCCGGTTCCGGTTCCTAAAGTTATGGAACCACCTTAAGCGGTTCCGGTTCCGGTCCTCGTTTTTTCGGATCCGCTACCCGCTGGGTACCCGCCGAAACCGGTATATATATATATATATATATATATATATATATATATATATATATATATATATATATATATGAGTTAGGTTCAAATGTTTTCAGTATCTATTGTGTGCATGTATGACTGATTCTGGACCAATCATTTTAGTTATTTTAAGAAAGTAATTAATGCATATTAAATGCTGAAGATGTAATTAATATTCATTATATTTTCAACATTGATATATACATTAATTACTTTCTTAAAATAACTAAAATGATTAGTCCAGAATCAGTCATACATGCACACAATAGATAGTGAAAACAAAATAACCTAACCCATATATATATATATATATATATATATATATATATATATATATATATATGTGTGTGTGTGTGTTACTTAGACCGATTTAGAATATATATTAGCCCGATTTTGTCTGTCTTTGGTACGAAATGACTGGATTTGGATCGAACTAAATTGTGGTTTTATTAACAAAAGTTAACAAAATTAAGGTAACCGGGTTATCCGCTCCCGGAACCGGAACCGCCGGGTTCCGAGACTGATTTCAAACATTTAAGAATTGCTTAAAATGGTTCCGGTTCTAACTTTCTAAGAACCGTCGGTTCCAGTTGTCATCAAATTAGACGAATACTCGGCTATGCTCATCCCGTCCAAAATAGATACCATTTTAACCAAACATAAGAATTTAAACGATGAAAACTTAGTTAGCGTGTTATCACGATATATCCAAATACGAACAAATAATAATAAAACGCAGCAAGCAAAGGTAGCCAGAGGACCACCACCAACACACCACCGCGCAGGAAGATGGAGAAGGGTTGTGTAACAGCGGCGTTTACAACAACACCGGCAGCACTATTACCACAAAGTTTCTTCACACAAAACCCTAACACCCATTTATCATTATTACATACCCAATCTAATAGTAGAAGAAGAAGTAACAGCAGACCTTCGTTATCCATTAAAGCTTCTTCTTCTTTCAAGACGCAGGCTTTGTCAAGTAATTGGGATGTTCCCACATCAAATTACTCTGCTTCAGCTCCAGCTTGGATGCCTAAATTCGAAGAACTCGATACCACCAACATGCTTCTCCGTCAACGTATCGTCTTCTTGGGATCCCAGGTTTTTAAAGCGTTTTTTCATATATATACTGATGAAATTAGGTAAATTGATTGGTGGGTTCTTGATTTTGTTCAATTTGGTTGCTTAGGTTTTTGAGATTACAGACATACTTATCCACATAAACCATCAATTCATTGAATTTCTTGATAGGTTTTCGTTTTTGTTCAATTTTGTGGCGTATCAATAAGTTAATTTGAATTCCTTGATGGCTTTTCTTCAATCAAATGGCTACATTTTTCAGATTACAATCACTCATATTTCGCGTTGTGTAGTTTCTAGGGCTTAAAGTTTTGGGCAATTTCCATTTTGAATAATTTTTACATGAAGAGAATGGTGTTTTGCAGGTGGACGATATGTCAGCTGATTTTATAATCAGCCAATTGCTATTTCTTGATGCAGAAGACGATAAAAAGGATATAAGATTGTTCATAAATTCGCCTGGTGGCTCTGTTACTGCTGGTATGCTTATTTATGGCTTCCTTTGGTTAACCAAGTTTCTTGATTTTTACTACTATTTTCAAGATTCATGGTTTTGATAGCCCTTGACCACTTTCAGAGGTTAACTACAAAGCAATAAACACATTAAAACTTATCACTTCAAGCTAAAAATATGACATAAAAATGGAACCTTATTGTTTTTAACTTTAAGTTCTTAATCACTAGCAATTGCATTTGAGCCTTGTAGAGTTATAGTCAAGTATTTCATGTAACGTGGACCATTTAAGTGCCAAATTCGAGCACTTTTAAATGTTTTTTTATCACAACTTTTCATAGCTATGACTCTATGTTAAGTTCTTATTATATTTTTGTTTCATTTGAGCTTTCTTGTGGGTCAAATTAGCAATTTGACTTTGCATTGTATCATCTTTAAAATAGAATCCCATAAAAATTGCAACATTTCCTTTCTTGGAAAAGGTTCCAAGTTAAAGATTCATGTAATTCATTGATAGTTACAAATAGGTTCAATCCCATTTTTGTGTAATCTTTTGATGATTAAAAGAAATGCTAAAATTCTATGATCTATTTAATGATGCATTAAGGAATGGGAATATACGATGCCATGAAGCTATGCAAAGCAGATATTTCGACCATTTGTGTTGGATTAGCTGCATCTATGGGTGCATTTCTTCTTGCTTGTGGGACCAAAGGGAAGAGATTTTGCATGCCTAATTCTCGGGTCATGATCCATCAACCTCTTGGAAAGGCTGGAGGAAATGTATGTGATTAAGTGGTTTGCTTTCTTTATCTATACAAATTCTTTCTTTTCATATTAATAATATATATATTTTACTCTTTCATGATTTCAAAGTATCAAGTTATAGATCATAAAATGAAAAATGAAGAACAATGATGTTAATGAATGATACATATTGATATATGAGATTATAGTCCTCATTTTTATCAATGCATTTCTATCATGATTATTATATCATCCTACTTATATCCTATTAAAACATTTTACTTTGATAAATCTATCTATTTATAGCAATATCATTTAAATATAAAGCAATTTTCATTGCTATGATTGGGTAAAGTTTTCAAAGTACAATGTCTTAATAAAAAAGAAAATTGGAAGTGCAATTCTATAGACTATACTAATTTTCCCTTATTAACTAACTAGTTCATGATTTCTCAATTTATATATATATCCAGGCAACAGACATGAGCATAAGAATAAGAGAAATGGTGTACCACAAAGTTAAAGTCAACAAAATCATATCAAGAGTCTCAGGAACTCCTTATGAAAAGGTCATTACCCTTTTATTCATTTTTTCTCATTTGGGCATCAAACTTTCTAACAACTAAACAACCTCCTTCACATGCCTCTTACCTGACTCAGAGTCAGACTCTGGCTCGGTCAAATTCAGACTGTTTGATATCACACTTAGAATTCTCTGACTCCGTCCTGGCTCCTCTGACTTAGTAAGATTTACGACTCAATCAGATCTAACTCAATCAGCAACTATCAGGTTGAAGCGGACACAGATCGTGATTACTTCATGAACGCATGGGAGGCAAAGGCGTATGGATTGGTGGATGAGGTGATTGATGATGGAAAGCCAGGTTTAGTTGCACCAATTGCAGATACAAATCCTCCACCAAAAACTCGTGTGTGGGATTTGTGGAAAGTTGAGGGGAGTAGAAAGGCATTGAAGAATATGCCATCAGAGGACAAGATGTTGCAGAATGGACATGTTAGTGGTGGGGAAGATGGAGATGAATAGAAAAAAGGAAGAATATGCTTCTGCTTGAAGAGAAAATGTAACATTTAGATATTTTTATTTCGAGTTTTGTTGTTAATTATCGAGATATTTAGACTCTTTTTGGTTGATAAAATCATAAAATTCTTAATAGTAATTGCAAAAGAGGTGTAGTCTTGTTGTTTTCTTCTTTAAGATAACTTGGTTGACTAGGGCTATTAAATGAGTTGACTAGTGGTTCTTTATATTAAGAATGTTTACTAGGGGCTTTTAGGTCATTTCACCAGCTAATAAGTCTTTGGAGGTCTGTTATAGTTAACATTGATCAGTTAAGTTGAGAAGTTTGTTTCTAGGAGACTTGGCCTCTTGAATGCCAATAATAATAATGTGTAATCTTATTTTTTCTAGCTCTAATCATTTAATAATTTTTTAAATTCTGCCCTAAAATCATAGTGTACGCCAATTAAGTTTTTGTTTGGTTTCATGAAGCATTTTGCAAATCACTTTACGAAATGCTCTTGACAAAAATTTATCATATTTATCTTTAGCAATTGATTTAGGAACAAAATCACATCAAATCATGTAAAAGGGCAAAACATAATTGGTCGTTGCATACGTATATTTACATATTATATAATACTAGAATACCATTAAGTTCAATTGTTGGGATATTCACAAAAAATGACTACTTTTCAAAAATCATACTCGAGGTTTGAATCATATATTAGAAAAACATCGAAATTGACCATCAATTTTGAAATTTGGTAAATTTTGCATATGTTATTTAGTTGTGAAATGACTTTTCTTATAAAAATATAGTTCGAAATAAGTAAACATGTGAAATACATTTTTGGGAAAAGTTGTTGAAAAGTTTTGTCGGTTTTGAAAATACCCTAGTTGGAAACTATCCTAGAATTTTGAAATGTTTATTAAATAAAAGTTGTTGAGAATAGGTTTTGTCGGTCGGGAGTACCATCACTTTTGAAGGTTGTGAGATTCTAATTAGGGGCCACCGGCTCCACAATTCTTTGGAAAGCATTTCATAGAACAAAATGATTTCATGTTTTTATTTTTATTTTTTAGAATGACATGCCACCAGAGGAATGATAATCGTGTCGTGTCGAAACACTAAATGGGTTGAAAGTGTTTGACCATAACCCGATCCGTTTAATTAACGTGTTGTGTCGTTTCAACGCGTTTATTTTTGTGTCGCGTTTCGTGTAAGGGATATACCTTGAAATATGTCGTGTCATGTTAGGTTAAAAGATTGAGCATGTTTAAAGAGTAGGAGTTGGATAGGCAGAAAGGAAAAATTAATAGTCTGAAGGCGGATTAGATGAAGTCATAGCAAATTCAGATGACAAAATTGAAAACGTATAAGCTTGTAAGGCGGAAGACAAGATCATGAGGATGAGAGATTGATCAAAGAGACTATATTATTTGCGAGAGAACGGAAAAAAACTAAGTCATTTCAACATTATAAAAAGACTGAATCCAATGGTTTTCTTTTACTTATGGTTTTGCTTTTGTATATTTATAGTGTATTTAAAGAATTCAAAATCTTGCATACAAATAAACGTGTCATTTTCGAGTCATATTTGAGTTGAAATTCTCAACCATAACCTTACCCGTTTAATTTTCGTGTCGTGTCGTGTCAACCAGTTTATTTAAACGAGTTGAAATAGCTTACCCAAACCCGTTTATTCCATGTCAAGTTCGTGTCGGGTTTCGTGTCGTGTCAATTTTTGCCACTTTGCCACCTCTACATGCCACCCTTAGTGGCGAGTTTAGAATAGAAAACCATGTAGTTCACTAAAAGTCAGACCAGTTTAAAAAATGGGTTCTATCGAGTCAGTTTACTAAGAAAAAAATGTTTTACTATGTATAAAAACTTTAGTTGAAATGACTAAGCCCGAAATGGTTTTCCTTAATTTTTTTACTAAAAGCAACATATACTTGGATTTAGCAAGCTTATGTTATACAAATATGAAAGAAGAAGCATTTATTTATAATAGAAAACTTCTTAATCATTGTTTTCTTATAGTTAATACGAGACTACTTAATCTTAGTTATGACATGCCTTTTATTGACTTTAGTTTATATAATTTTTTCCTTAATTTTCTTTTACCAAACACATTAAGGTAGGTCCTTCAAAATATTTAAGGTAGGCCCTAAATGTTGTTTGTATATAACTTCTCATAAACTTTTTAAATTTAGGTCGGTCAAGTGACCCACCTTCCCATAACATAGCCTCGCCACTGGCCACCCTAAGTTTGAAGGTTGTGAGATTCTAACTAGGTGAAGCTTCTTTTAAAGTGTTTAATTCCCAAGTGATCAACATTAAGCCATACTGTCGGTGATTTATAGTACTCTTTATAATAGAGGGCCGTGGGAGAGAAACAATGGCATTATGCAACATATAAATCACATTGGTTGAATTATGATATGGATTTGCCTTTAGGTATGAATTATTCTTGTTTGGTTCATATTCATTTGGTGGCTCACAAGATACATTTAGGTGATAATTAAAATGTGTGTATTTCTAACCGTTTGAAATTGAATAAAGTTATGGAGATAGTTGTTGATATTGATGTAAATCACATTTGTATCTGTATGTTGTCAATAGTATTGTCAAAGCTAGAAACAATTTTCATGCAAAGAGATCAGCAGTTAGTAATAGATCAACTAGTGGAAATCGGTCGAATGAAAATCGATAATGTGGAAATTGATCGGATGTGAATTGTTCAAGTAGAAATGGGTATGGTAGAAAATTGTCAGAAAAATTAATGTATTATAAGTTACCTTTTATGGTGACTTTGGAGTTTGGATGCGGTGTACAAAAACAACCTTTTATGGTGAATCTAGTTTTTGTGTACAAAACATTGGAAGAAGTTGGTTGTAAGTGTCACAACTAGCATTTTTAGCTAGGAAATTCTATTCTCATGTAAACATTATCCATTGTAAGACTTGTACTCTAAATGAATATCATAATCTATACTCACTCAATATATTTCTTATAGTCAATAAGGGGTTGGAAACCCTAGAAAATCTCGGTTCAAATTCATTATGGACTAGGAATTCTTTTTTTTTTACCTAATGGATCAATAAACCTTCCACTTGACTACTTTGGGCCTAGAACCCTTAAATGGGCCCTAATTGAACCCACTTTCATAAAATTTAACATTTTGGGCCATAATGAATCCAAAATGAATTGGTTTACTTTAATGGGCCTTATTGGACCATAATTGATTCAATTAGCTTTCATGGACCATAAATCCATTCTTTTATACAAAATTGGGCCGTTAACTACTCTAAGGGCCCAATGGGCCGAAAACTTCTTCTTGGACCTCAAAAATTTTGAACCAAGATAAGAAGTGAGTCAAAATAATCTATTTCCTTCTCTCCTAGCCCAAAAATCGGCCCAAGTAAAAAAAAAGAGATTAGTGGATGATTAAGGGAGGGATTGACACCTCATAATTATCCAACATACCTCTAGGTTATATCCCTCATGTATCCATGCAAGGTTCATGTATCAAGGCAAGCTCATTTCTCCCCCCTCTCTCTTCTTATCTACGGCCGAAACCCCTCACCACCACCTCCATAATTTACTTTCAAATTCACTAAAAATCCTCTCAAGAACTTCAAAGTTAAATCTCATCTTTCCTCTTCAAAAATTCGTGTGTGCTTGTGTATGCAAGAAGTTATCATCAAAGATCATCATTTTGGTAAGCTACCTCTATTCAAGAAGTTTAGCTTTATCTTTATGTTAAACTTATCACTCATAATCACACCATTTCATGATTTTTCTATTTGGAATCTTCTTGAACTCGAAAATTTCTCCAAGAAGCTTGCTAGGCCGAAAAACCTCATCATCTTCTACCAATTCTTCTTCAAAACCGTGAACATCAAAGCAATGTGAGTTCATACCCCTCTATTTTCGGTTTTATAATGTTTTATGGGGGAGAATACAAGTGAAATGTGTAGATCTATGGGTATTTGTATGTTATGTGTGATTTCTTGTGTTATATGGTGAATATGTGCTAAAAATGAAATATATTACGAGATCTATAGTTCAAGAAGGAAAAATATGTGATCTAGGATATATTTCACTTAACATGTGTAATGACCCTAAAATCATGACTAAATTTTTTTGTTTTAATATTACTAAAAATCGCACATCAACTATTAGATAATAAAACCATGAATCGTATGTCTCAAAATGCCATTGTAAATGTATCAATTCACAACTGGAGTTAATATCATATCAGAATATCTAAATAAAACTCCCAGGAATAAACTACAACTGTGGTGTGTGCCATGCCATCAATCCGAGCTCTTCCCCTTGCTTGCGGAAGTACCTGAAACCAAAACTGAAAACTGTAAGCACAAAGCTTAGTGAGCTCCCCCAAACTACCACATACCATACAATAACATATAAACACATATTGGGCCTTGCCCACTGCATCAGACTGAAATCCGGACTAACTGGGGCCTTTCCCCCTGCATCGGACCGACGTTCGGAAACTGCATCGGATCGAAGTCCGGACTAACTGGGGCCTTGCCCCCTGCATCGGACCGAAGTCCGGACTAACCGGGGCCTTGCCCCTGCATCAGACCGAAGTCCGACTAACTGCATCAGACCGCAGTCTGGCTAACACATAGCACAAAGACATGCTTGAATCACAAAGACATCAAGCACACTAAGCTATTGCATCGGACCGGAGTCCGGATCTACTACTAACTAGACGGGTCGGCATTGTGGTCGTACCCCATTCCTACTGGAAGGAAACTCACCTGAACTGCTGAACTCAGCCAATAACCCTCTAGTTGCTATCCGACGACTCTTCGAAATGCTGCTCCTCTAGCTCCCTAAGTTACCAATACCAATAACAACACTTAGCCTAAGCTGAACTCTAGAAGTCAAACTAAGTCAACTCTGGTCAAAGTCAAAGTCCTAGTTAAATTCAACCTTCCAGTTGACTTTACTTGCCGAGTCAACCCGTAAACTCGCCGAGTTCTTAAACTCATAATCCTTCAAAATACCACTCAACTCGCCGAGTCACCCCATGATTCGTTGAGTTCAACGATCTCCGAGTCCCATCCTGACGAAACCCACCGAGTCACCACTGAACTCACTGATCTGCGTCTTAACCAGAGAATATTGGGGGTTCTGCGACCAGACTCGCTGAGTCCAAGAACAGACTCGTCGAGTCCAAGGCAATCTTCAACAGATTCGCCGAGTTTTTCTTCCAACTCGTCGAGTTCCTGCCCATCTTCGTACAACTCGTCGAGTCCACCCACGTGACTCGCCGAGTCGCTTTAGTTCTTAACCCGTACAGTGACTTTTCGAGCCATGTAGGGGCTCCAAACTATAGATCCACACTTCTAAGGCCCACCCTTCACGTAAAGTTGCAAACTTTACGTGAAACCAAGGAGTTATAGGCTTGAAACACCCTAGGGCTAGGGTTTGAGAGAAACATGCTTCACCAATACACCAAATACTGATACTTTATGGGTTTCTAGGCCAAGAAAAACCTAGATATGAAGTTCTCTTTTCTCACCAAGGCACAATACACGAATTGACCTTGGAAATTGCACCAAAATGATAAAATCTAACTAGGAAAGGGGATCTAAATGAATAACAACCAAGGCATGAGCTTCATACCTTCAAATGATCTGAAATATCACACCAACTTAGAATCTACTGCCAATTCTTGAATCACCAAAGGTTCCTTTCTTCATTCTAGCTTCAAAGCACCTAAAAATGGCAAAGAAAGCTTGAGAGCACTATAATGGAGGCTTAGGGTTTCGAGAGTAGGTAAAGGGAGTGATGGAGGATGGGGTGGAGGCCTGAAATGATGCTTAAATAGGGTCCCAAGTTCGGAAATTAGGGTTTCCCAACCGAGACCAGACTTGATGAGTTAACTCCTTTGACTTAGGCCTTTTCTTTCCTTTCCTGGTCTTCCTGATTCTGGGTGTTACAACTCTCCCCCACTTAAACTAGACTTCGTCCTCGAAGTCCGCTACGACCAACTGTCCTACAATCCGTTCGCATCACCCTCGCCTGATGAATATACGTCCGGCCGACCACCGACCTCAATGTCAACACATAACAACCAAGTATCACCCAGTGATATTGTCCCCTTCCTGGCAGGAACACACTTTCGAGACTTGTGAAAGTTACGTACTACAAAATTCACTAGGTCCTCTCCCAGTGCCAAACTATCCTCCCTGTATCCATATATGACGATAACCCGAGCAACTCGCACGGTTGGAACTCATTCTGCCCTCTTCTTTAATCCGTTCCTTCCATGCTAACTACCCCAGGTTCTCGCTAGAACAACAGAATCCACAGATCCATTTATCCCCGTGACTCACTTATACTTCGCCATAAATCAGATAATTGTGCTATGAGTGGCTTGTCACTCCACAAGCTATCCATAAAAGTCCAAAATACCATCACCGTTGGAGACCCAAGACTTTATGAAAACACTGAATTGCCTGATCACTGACTGCCTGAAACACTGACCGCCCGAAACACTGATTGCTTGACACGCTAAACTGCCTGGACACTGAACTGCCTGAAACACTAACTGTCTGAAACACTGAATTGCCTGAACACTGAACTGCCTAAAACACTGAACTACCTGAACACTGAACTGCCTGAACACTGAACTGCCTGAAACACTGAACTGTCTGAACACTGACCGCCTAAAACACTGAATTTCCTGAACACTGACTGCCTAAAACACTGAACTGCCTGAAACACCGAACTGCCTGAACATTGACTGCCTGAAACACTGAACTGCCTGAACACTGACTGCCTAAAATAGCATGCTGCTACATGGCTGCTTTCCTATATCTCTCGAGACCCTCCTGGTCTCAATTCCCTCGACAGTCATCTGAAATATCGGGTTCCAACCCAGCTGCTAGGGGTGTGCAAAAAAACCGTAAAATCAAAAAACTGAGCCAAACCGACCAATCCGAAACCGAAAAAACCGAAACCGAAAAAAACCATAACCGAAAAAAACCGAAACCGAAAAAACCGGATATCAACGGATCGGTTTTTGGTTTTTATATTTAGGTATCCGCGGATACCCGAACCGAACCGAACCGTTTGATTATATATATATATATATATATATATATATATATATATATGTATGTATGTATATATATGTATGTATGTATGTACGAACCGTTAAAAAAAGTATTATTTCATTAGTATTGTTTCGATTGATCTACGAGTGTAATAACCTAAACAAAAATCCATATCGACAAATCCAATTTTGTAATTCTAAATTCATTTGATTTTTTTTGTTTTTATTATTGTATTTATTATACAAATTATAATATATGATATTTGAACTTCATTATGTTTTTTTTTAACTCTTTGACTTACTAATTTTAAGAAAGAGATAAGTAAAATGGAGTTTTAGTTTCAATTGAATTTAATTTTTTATATTTTACCGGGTACCCGTGAACCGAACCGTGGTTACCCGCTTTTATACGGTTCAGTTTGGTTCGGTTTTTTTGTCAATACGGTTCGGTTTCGGTTAGTGTGTATGAGGTACCCGCCCCGTGGTTACGGTTCACAATTTCATTACTATCTGAACCGAACCGCCCCGTGAACACCCCTACCAGCTGCGGAGCCAAAGGACTCCCCATTTTTGTCATCTCACATGATTTCCGAAAAAAATCCTTCCCTGGAACTAGTTACCACTAGTTATCATGTTACTGAGGCTCTAACATCCTCCTGATCCAACCGATCGGGTCCGAGCGTCGAAACCTGATGTTACCAAATCGTGGCTAAACGTGATTGCTACCTAACCAATTGTAGCCTTATATAACAAGTAGCCTGAAGCAATCCATTGCTTCCCCGATCTCAGAACTACAGTGACATGCCTATAGTCTTATCTCTAGCTCAACTAGGTCTAATCCATCCAAATAATCTCGAAATCCAATTCGTGGATTTCCACATCCTTACTGCTATGCACGATCTGGGAGCTAATGTTCCTTCCACGTCCTAACAACGTGCTCATGCTATCTACCAACCTGGTGGATGTTACGGCTACACCCGCAGACTTACAACACTCTATCACTATTTGGCTGCTAGTGAATGCTACGGCTACACCTACAGACTTACAACACTCTAATACTATCTGGCTGCTAGTGAATGCTACAGCTACACCCGCAGACTTACAACACTCTAATACTATCTGGCTGCTAGTGAATGTTGTGGCTACACCCGCAGACTTACAACACTCTAATACCATCTGGCTGCTAGTGAATGCTACGTCTACACCTGCAGACTTACAACACTCTAATACTATCTGGCTGCTAGTGAATGTTACGGCTACACCCGTAGACTTACAACACTCTAATACTATATGGCTTCTAGTGAATGCTACGGCTACACCCGCAGACTTACAGCACTCTCCCTGCTGACACTATCACTAACTACTATTCCGAGGGCACCCTGACTCACCCGAGTCCTGCTAGCGATTTCCCCCAACCTGATTTCCAAAACCAGCCCTCAGTCACCAAATGCTACAGCTATCTTGTAGTCTTACATCCTTGCTACACTTGCTTTCCGACAAGAAATTCTTCAGCTTGATTTTCCAAACCAATCATCTACTAATCCCTAATACATGAAACCGACATTGGGAAGTTTTCCAAACTCCTAACTCCCGAACTCCTGAACCCACTAGACTCTTCGGGCTACTTTTCCTTCCCACACAAGATTACCAACCCTTTCGAAGTTTAGCATACTACTGACCATGAATCCATGAAGGGTTCTCCCCCACTTTTGTCTGACTAATTCTTACAACTCACAACTTGAAAAGGATTCCCTATCCTTCCTACCATCTAAAGGGGTCGATCTGATGACAACCCATGTTTATCTCTGCTGGCGCTTCAACTAACCCTTCATCAGACCTACCAATCTTGTCGACGAATCGAGTACCCTTAAATCCCCAATTGTTCCTGCTTCAGTGACTGCATCCTGATGACCTATGCTTAAAGGGGAGGGGGGGGGGGGGATCTTCGAACTACTATCCTATTGTCCTCTAGTTACTCCACTGGGAACTTAAACTTACCACTGCTGAAAATATAACTGATCTATACACAACTAACACCTTCCCAAAAATAGTGGGACACCACCGAGTCCCACTCACACTTTGCTACAATTATTACATCCGAAGTGACCTGCTTACGGGGAACGTCCTCAACTATCATTCTAGATTCCAAGGTATGCATATGGCATATGACTCAATCCCAAATACGTAATATAATATTCCAATATAAGTACTTACTAAATCGGTGCAGTAACATAACAACCACATCATAAATCATATTTGATAGGAAGGTAAAAGATACGTACCCCCAACATCCAGTGCTGCTCGAATCCTTGTTGAAATAAACTGGAATACTCTGCTCCGAGCCGTGGGCGCCCTTGCTCAACCCTGATGTCTGCTGGCGGTACTCGAAGTCCCAAGGGCAGGAGCTGGCACCTGTCCTGTGATAATCGCCAATTTCGAGTCAAGTCAAAGTCAACAAGTCAAATCGATCGACTCATTTAACCTTGTGTATTGGAGTGTACGTTATGTAATTACTGTATAACTCACTATTTTAATGAGAAAACATCACTTGGAAAAGTTCGTGTGTTTAAAATTCCTAAGCCTTAGTGCTAAACAATGAATCAAACTGATAAAACAATGTTAAATACTCATCGGGAGTGAGTAAGATCCTTAAACATGACTTAACGGGGTTCACGGACCTTGCGTTGCGGAGCCAAACACTCACTATTGTCACACATGAAACCTCTCTCAATTGTTTTCACTCTATCTCTCTTTATCGAGAATCTCTCCCAAATCTCTCCAAGAATGTGAAATCTCTCCCCATATGAGAAATCTCTCCCAAAATCTCTCTCAAAACCCCTTTCGATTTATTTTTATCATTTGAGGGCATCGCGTTACTTAGTTTGATGAGAAACCACTCAAAGAGGGGATATAGTTTGGAAAATAGTTCCTTTGGGCCGAAGCCTCTCTATAGGATCCAAGCCCTCTTGGATCCGAGGTCACTTGAGCCGAGTCCCCTGTCACCAAGCCGCAGCCGCAGCCACCGACCGCAGCCGCATGGAGCAGCCGCATCCGAGGTTCACTTCTGATTCCCCTGGCTTCAGACCGCAGCGCCTTCCTTCTTTGACCTCCGCATCCGCACCTCCTTCTCCTCGGACCGCACCCAGGTGATGTAAGCGCTCCGGTCTTGGCTGCTGATGTCCGAGACTCCGTTCCTAGGCTCCGGATTTCACCCTTTTTCACCCGGTTTTTGATTAATTCTCCATTTTAAACCCGTATTTAATTATTTTAACGCAAGATTTTCTCCAGAAATCATATTCTATCATATAAGACCCTAAATAATCATAATTTGGGCGTATTTTCATAAAAATATTTATTTGAGAATAAAATCTTTTAAGTGGGATCTTGGGGTGGAGTGTGGATCTTGCCATAATATTTGACACAACCACCACCCCATACCCATCCCTTTGACCAATTCTTGTACTCCTCCCCACTCCTAGTCACCTCAAGGCCTTACTCCACTCATTTTCCCAGCAACTCACGTCCAAAAGAGCTGGAGAACCTTGCTTCACTCTTCACTTCACACATTTTTCCCCATTTCCTCCAAGTATCAAACATCCTTTTTCTCTCAAATTCCCTCACTTCAATTTCGAGATTTAAGGGCTGATCTTCAAACTTTCTCTCATTATTGGTAAGTTTCATCACCCTTATTATGACTATTACACTACATTTTACACAAATCATTGATTGTTTGCACAAATCCATCATAAATTGTGCTAGATCCTTGAATCTTCAAAGAGATACTTCAAGTGTTCTTGAGTTGAACACTTCTCCCCTTCAACATCAATCCCCTGAAATCACTCAAGGTGAGTTCATACCCCTATATTTTCATGTTTTCTTAAGTTTTAGGGGGGGGGGGGGAAATACAAGTTAACATACCAAGAACATAACTAAGCTTTTCTAACAGCTTTCATTAGAAAAGTTGGGCTCCATTCCCGGACTGTTTTGGATAACTTAAACATTTTTTTTCAAAAATGTTTTAGGTGCTTGTAGTTCAAGGTTTTAGCTTTAAAATGACTACTTGCAAATCTCCATACGATTTTTTTTACCATTTATGGTGATTTTTATAAAACTGTTTATCATTTCAAACATCAACCCGGACCAGTCTGTGATTATGGACTTGTTCACATAAGTTAGAGGTCACTAAAAATTATAGTAAAATTTATGAACAAACTAGACTCATTTTTCAAACTCTTAGAAGTTACATAACTTGATTTGAACATTTTATGATTTTTATACAAATTTTCCAATAACAGTTACAGAAAATGTTATTAACAGAAAAACACTATTAATTTCATTTCACCTTGTAACATGTTGAGCAAGGTATATATCATTATGTGATTATGTTTTGTTGCAATATATGACATTTTTGTATTAGTATCTAGATATACACCAGTTAACAAATGGATTTTTACTAGATAAAGCATAGAAATAACAAAGTGTTATAATTAAAGTACACCCATTACATACAAACGTTTTATTAGACTATGTTAAGTATAGTTTATGTACCTTACTAGTTCTACCCTTGTTTTTAATAAACTATAATAGGTATAGTTTATGATGCATTACAAAATACATATATTTCAGAAGGGTACATTTATACAAAAGGGAACTTTCATTACGTTAAGTGTAAATTCGTTAATGACTTTGTGAGACATCCCCTTCGCATTAATCATAAGTCCTGTATTGTAACCAGAGTCTCCTGGAGGGAGAGCGTGATAGTTGTATATAGCTCTATATTGGCCATGACAAACCCACACCAGAGCTGCATGCAACAGCTAGACCGGCAGGTTTGAGGTGACAAATGTGATAACAGTTCCGACGCCTGAAGAACGTCGTTTCAGGCCATCTAGGTCATAGCATGGTTATAATAGGTCACAGAAAGTATTAACAAACATAAGAATTTACGGGAATTTCATTGACATCATACATGTTATGTAGAATTAAACTCATATTATTTTCTGTAAATAAGGAAGATTACTTATACGTTACGGTTTTGTATATATAAGACTACATTACACATTTTTAAGGAAAATTATCGGAATTTTCTGGAACAACCATACATTTACGAGACAAGGTTTTCATAAATTACATATGAAAGCTTATGAACTCACCAACCATTATGTTGACACCTTTTCAAACAACTTGTATTCTCAGGAAATCACTAAACAGGAAACCAAGTGCATTTTGAGGATGGGACGTTAAGGCGTCAAACATTTCATATTTTTGTCAACATATTGTAATTGATTTTGAAACATGCAACGCTTACAATGATGTAACTCTTTCACTTATATATATGTTGGTTGTGTTTACTTTCATCACTATTGCCATTATTGTTATGATACTATGCATGAAGTCCTACACCCCCGGACGTTTCCGTCATCCTTGGTTTGGGGGTGTGACAGATTGGTATTAGAGCACGGTTTATAGTGAATTAAGTATATCAAACAACATAGGATATACAAACTATAAACACATTTGGGACTAAAAGTCTCTGATTTTAAAACATTTTAACGGGTTATGCTTTTAGAAAATGAATAATTTCTTATTTAAAAGTATACCTATGTCACACCCCAAAACCGGAACGACGGAAACGTTGTGGGGTGGATGACGTCATGTCAAGTATCACATCACATGCATTATAGTAATCAAAGTACAACAAAACATTGCATTAATAGTAATAGTTTTACATAGTTTACATAACAGTACATCAAGGTAATACAAGTAAATATATAGGTGCAACTTGGTGCTAAACTGTCTTCGTCAGAAGCTCCGGGGATGTACCTGTCTAATGCTGACCTGAGAATACAAGTTATTTGAAAAGCGAGTATCAACATTTTTACAAATGCTGGTGAGTTCATAAGTATTTAGTGTCATTTTATCCAAATAACTTTAATAAAAGTGGTAGTTTTAGAGTATCCATTACATTAGTGTCTTTTCCAGAAAATCCTATATTTTCTTTAATAAAAGCAGTCTTCTACCAAGACTGGACGGAGTTATGTGGTAAAAAGTAGTTTTCCCTTAATCGCTATCATTATCAAAATACAGAATTTGATTATTAAAGAAAGCAAGAGAAATCAGGGAAATAACATATGCCTCAATAGTGAGGACTGCTGACTAAGGCAAAGGAATCATAGACTCCAGGAGAGTATCGAAAGAACGACACGCCTCGCTCAGTCTAACAAAAGGAGACACAGAACCCAGACGGTACCAAATGAAAGATACAACTGGTAAGGTCTAAAACAGAGAATACAGACCGCAAATAGTATCAAATGAAAGATACAACTTGAAAGGTCAAAAACAGAGAATACAGACCGTAGATAGTATCAAATGAAAGATACGACTTGCAAGGTCAAAAACATTGTGACTCTGTGAATGGGTTTCCAGCATACAGTGTAAATTGCTGGTGAAATACCGTTACCTTAAGGCCATGAATTATAAGGTAACCTGGGATACTCGTAACCATACTAACCAACACTAGAGTACCTGACGCCCTACAAGCGTCTATAAAATATGACATTTGTCACCCCTTGGCTTGGTGGGTCGTGGACTGTAGCTAGCAGTCAGGGTGCGGGGGTGTCAATCCTGTATAGATCTATACACACAATGTCTGCTCTCCCTACAGGAGACTCTGGTTACCAACTACACGACGGAGAAGGCCGCGTCCCGAAGATGCATCCCAAAGAGTGGGTAGTGGGTTTCATATATAAGTGTTGAACTAGAGGTAGAGACTCATAACTGAACTGACTAGAGTAAACATATATGTCTATCCTCGTATACATAACATATAACTAATGAATCAAACGACCTTCGGACGGCCATCCGATCCCACCAGACCACATCTAAACAAAGAAAAGGAAATAGGGTGGACAAGCCTTCCTAAGTCCTTCAATCATTGTTTATATGCACCTATACAAGCACATACATACATCTAACTACGACTGAGTGTGTAACAAGTGGAAACGTATCATGATGTATAACCGAATCGTGGTGTGTAAACGTACAGTGTGGAATAACCGAATCGTATGTATAAACGTACAGTGTGGAATAATCGAATCTTGATGTATAAACGTATAGTGTGGAATAACTGAATCATAAGGTGTGAACGAATAGTGTGGAATAACCAAATCGTAAAGTGTAAACAAACAGTGTGGGATAATCGAATCGTGATGTATAAGCGTTACCAAATATAAGTGTATCACAAAGTGGATACGTTATCAAGTAGGAGTTTAAACTAAGTAAAAGCGAAGCAGCAACATCTAACAAGTAAGAGTATACGACATGAAAGAGAACTTTGATGAAAACCTTGGAAAACCTTTATACTTAAGAAATCACAACTTGGTATTCTTTGGTAAAATAAGTTTGAAAACCTTCAGGAATTCTTTGGAAAACTTTCATAAAGCAGTTTAAAATGAAATTTGATAAAACAGTATAAGTAAGAGTTTTAAATCAAGTGAAAACCTTTTAGAAAACCATTTATGGTATCCTACTTGGTAAAACAGTTCACAGTGTGGTAAATCCTTGTGCATGCGGGTTATCAATCACATGTGATTGATATGATAACTGGCATGTTTAACTTGTATTCCCCCCTATAAAATATGTAAAAACATTTAAAAGGTTCACTCAGGGGTATGAACTCACCTGGTGTAAGTGGATCCGACGAAGGTGCCGGTTGGGTGCTCGGTGTCAAGTAAAGACTCGGACACACTTAGTGACCTATTTAACATATGATAACATATGTTCACATACAATTAGTACATTTAATACTAATTAAACAAGTATACGCACTCTAAGGAGCGGAAAACACTTTGGTTAAGTGTTTGGGGTGTCCCAGGTAACATTTAAGGGATTGAATGACTTAGGAATGGAGTTTACTTTCCAAGAGTAAACTCTATAGTTAGTGTTTACGGACCTGGGACAACTCCCATGAGTTTACGGCCGTAAACTCATGGTGTGAGTGTTCTAGGGTGTTTAAAGGCTCTATCTTGATCGTGGAATTATGCTAGGTCCAAATCTAAAAGGTATGAATGGGTTTAAGGCATTTAAAGGGACCAAATGGGAGTTTACGGCCCCAACCATGGGAGTTTACAGCCGTAAACTCCTATTGATACATTCCTTGGGTGTTTTAAGTGCTTAAGTGATAGAGAATAAATCCTATGTATTTTTCCAAGTTGAATGAAGGAGTTTGGGCACCATTTGGGCATTAGATGGGAGTTTACGACCCATGAACCACCCCTATGGGAGTTCACGGCCGTGAACTCCTACTCCCCTAATTTTATTGAAGTTTAAGACTTCTACAATGTTGGTATTGCTTCAAGGTATTTTTCCAAGGCCATTGGTGTGTTTAAGGGCATGTTTAACACATAAATATGAGTTTACTCCATATGAAGAGGAGTTTACGGCCCAAGCATGTTCTTGGGCAGTAAACTCATGTTTACTCTTCAAAAACCCGTTTCAAGGTGTTCTAAGTCTGAATAGGTAAGCCTAAAAATCATATCTAAGCCTTAGGGGTAATTTGGAGGGGTTTTGGGGCTTAAAAACCCCATTAAATGGTGTTCACGGCCCAAGAGTGTTCTTGGGCCGTAAACACTTCATTTTGTCACTAATTTATGTTTTAAACTCGAAATAGTAGGCTAGATAAGCTATGTAACAAGTTAGGATAGTTTACCTACTCGTTTGGGGCTCGAAACGGACGATTTTTGGCTCGGGAAAAAGTTTGTAGAGAGAGAGTGAAAAGGGGTGGAATGAAGTCCATTCCCCCTTATATATGGGTTGGAGTTGAAGCTCAGTGGAAATCTACCCGATACTGCCGTTATACGGGGCTTTTGGTCGCACCCGATTTAGTGGTCGTAATAATAAAAACTAAATTTTTCCAATTAAATGGAAATGCAACCTAAGTGTTTTTATTTACTTTATTACGACTATAACGACATAATAGTATAAATAACTAAAACATTTATTTATTTTACAACCTCGAATTAACGGAACTTTTATAACATGGAATATTCCGTTAACGGTAACGGGGTAATGTAACGGAATAAACTTTGGGTTGTCACAACCTACATGCATTACATACTCGCGTAGTGTCATAACTAGAAGAACATAAACTAAAAGAAGAAGAGTTGAACACTACGAGTATGCCTTGGTACGAGTAATCAGTTCTAGGAAGGATATAGCCTGATCAACTATATTTGTCCAAGAAGTGACTTACTCATATTGGGGGATAGTCGTAGGGGGGGGGGGGGGGCAACAAATCTAATAACCTAACTTCACCCTACAAAGAATGCTCTAAGAACCAAATCTAAACATTTAACATACTATAGGAGTATTTGTATGTTGCTATATCGCAATATTATTATTATTAACCGCTATCTGCTTCTGACACCCCTATTCTCGCGCATACGACATGGCAGGATTCCATTTACCAGGAGACCCATACTTTCCCAATCAAGGAAATGCTGGCTGGATTGAAGAGGATCCCAAAGAAGAACTCGAAGAAGAAGAAGAGGAGGTAGACGAAGAAGAAGAAGAAGAGGAAGACGACGAGGTGGACATGGATGTGGACGTAGGTGAAGAAGAGCTAGAGGAGGAAGTCTTCAACCCTCCTTACATCGCGAGGGTACCCGCAAACCGCTGGGGGCACAACGGGCCTGAACCCCATTGGGCAACAACAATCGAAAGGTGGAGCCGATAACAGCGCCAACGGTCACCGTAAGGCGACCAACGAGGTTACTATGACCTCAGTCACGGGGGACCAGCTGACAGAGCCCTCCTCGTTATGGTCCAATACATCATGAACTTGGGGAACCGGAGTAGGGAAATGGTAGACCGGGTTCGAAATCTCAGTGCTATTACGGCAGCCACCGATGCACACACCCGGGATCTGGAGAGGGACTTCTATCCAGTGGACCAACTCATCGAGGACCTTACCACTGCTCGAGCGGAGGTAAGAGAGTACCAGGAGAGGCATGCAGCTCTCGAGGAGAGAGTGATCGCGGCCGAACGCCGGATTGCGGAGCTTCAGGGAGCTCGACCTCATCTCAGGGCCACCATGGACCAGATACCACCCGCCGTGAGTAGTGTTTGCACTGCTCATGTTTTTGTTATAAATCTAGGATTTTGAGTATGCGTTGGTGCTACTCTTTATTGCGAATAGATTTACCCCGCGACTAAGTGATCACACTAATTAAAGAGGCTTTTTTAGTGCCAAAACTTTATCTTTTATTATGATGTAATGTAGACCCTTGTGAGGTCAAACTTTCTCAAAACAATATGTACTAACAAGTTATCAATGAATTTGGCATGTATGTTGCTTTCTAGAATGTTGACATGAACAAACACATGACTCTGCTTGGGTCAACACTATTTAATTCATAAGTTTAATTGCATAAAATTTTTGATGAATTACCTTCTAAAGTAATAAACTCGAGATAAAATAAAATTGAGATGAAACCAGTAACACTCGACTCATTATTACTATTGGAGTCTTACCGACTTGTCATTTTAAACTTATGACAGAACTATGCCACCAAGGAAAAGACCAAGACCTTCCGGTAGCACAACACCACCTCCTCTGCCACCACCTCCGGAGTTTGATCCTGTGATGTTTCAGGCTGCAGTAACAGCAGCCGTGGCGACAACAATGTCGCAAATGGGTACAAATGGTTCCGGCGGTTCCGGATCCAAGAATACTAACTCGAATCAGGGGGACAACACGGGGCGTACTAAGGAGTGTTCTTACAAAGACTTCACGAATGGCAAACCCGATCCTTTCGACGGAAGCGGGGGCATCATCGTGATGATGCAATGGTTCGAAAGGACCGAAGCAGTCTTCGAAATTTGTGCTTGTCCCGAAGCGATCAAGGTCAAGTATGCGACATTCACTTTCACAAGAAAAGCTCTTACTTGGTGGAACGGCAGAGTTAAGTCGCTTACTCCTGCAGTGGCTAACTCTATATGTTGGGTGGATTTAAAAGCCTTGATGCTGAAGGAATATTGCCCAAGAGGCGAAGTGCAGAAACTGAAAGAGGAACTCTGGAACCTCAAGATGTCGGGGACGGATCTCGAAGCTTATACCGCCCGATTCAATGACCTAGCACTCCTCTGCCCCACAATGGTCACTCCGGAGGAGAAAAAGGTAGAACGATACCTTTGGGGGCTATCATCCTAGATTCATGATAGTGTACTGGCCTCGAAACCTACTACCTTTGAGAGCGCCAAGGAATTGGCATAGCAACTTATCGATCACAGGGCCAGCCGAGGGACCGTGATCGCCACCACCGACCAAGCAAAGGGAGGAAACAACAAGAGGAAGTTCTGGAACCATAAAAAGAAGCAACCGACAATGGACCCCGCAAAGAAGCAACAGACCGTTGCTGTCCATGCTGCCATTACTGCTACCACTCCAGCACCACCGAAGCAATATGCTGGAAATCTCCCCAAGTGCAACAAGTGCAACTACCACCACAATGGTGCTTGTCGGGAAATGCACTGCAAAAACTGCGACAAGAAAGGGCATACCGCTCGTTTCTGTAAAGCGCCAGCACGACCGAACAACCAAGTTGCCAATGCGGGGGCAAGCCAAACCTGCTATGGATGTGCTGAAGCAGGACACTTCAGGAGAAACTGCCCTAAGGCACAAGCTCCTAATGTTGGTGGTGTAGGGAGAGTCCTGACGATGGGACACGGAGAAGCATTCAAGGACCCCTCGGTGGTTACCGGTACGTTCCTCCTCAATACTCTTATGCATGTGTACTTTTCGATAGTGGGGCAGAAAGAAGTTTCGTGAGTCACCAATTCAAACATTTACTTAAGCAAAATTCCCAGTCATTAAAAGATTCATACGTCGTAGAAATGGCAAACGGAAAGGTTGAGCGCGCTAATGATATTTACATGGGGTGTACCCTCACTCTAGACAACCATTCGTTCAAAATCGATCTAATGTCGGTCACAATAAAAAGTTTCGATGTCATCATTGGTATGGATTGGTTGGGTCCTAATCGTGCCGACATTTTATGTTACGAAAGGTCCGTCCGCTTCAATCTTCCGAATGGCAACACCCTCGTCGTTTATGGCGACAAACCTAGTGCGAACCTACAAATCATCTCTTGTGTCAAAGCGCGAAAGTATCTCCGAAAGGAATACCATGTCTTCTTAGCCCACGTTGTAGATAAGAATCAAGGGGTAAAGGAAATCAAAAACATTCTGGAAGTGTGCAACTTCCCCGACGTATTCCCATAAGATCTGCCAGGTGTACCGCTCGTACGGCAAGTCGAATTTCAAATCGACTTAATTCCAGGAGCTACCCCCGTCGCCAAAGCTCCATACTGCTTAGCACCGGCAGAAATGCAAGAACTGTCCAGCCAGTTGAATGAACTGTTGAGCAAGGGATTCATCAGGCCAAGCTTCTCACCCTGGGGAGCACCAGTCCTGTTTGTAAAAAAGGACGGGTCTTTTCGCATGTGCATAGACTATCGGGAGCTAAACAAACTCACTATCAAGAACCGATATCCCCTACCCCGAATCGATGACCTCTTCGACCAACTCTAAGGAGCGAGCTACTTTTCAAAAATCGACCTGAGGTCGGGTTATCATCAACTACGAGTACAAGAAGAGGATATTCCGAAGACTGCGTTCAGAACTCGCTACGGGCACTACGAGTTTGTGGTAATGCCCTTCGGATTAACGAACGCATCAGCGGTATTCATGGACCTGATGAATCGAGTGTGTCGACCCTACTTAGACAAATTTGTGATTGCATTCATCGACGATATTTTAATCTACTCCCGAAGCGAGGAAGAGCACCGTCAACATCTCCGACTAATCTTGGAAACACTGAGGGCGGAGAAGCTTTATGCCAAATTCTCTAAGTGCGAATTCTGGATCAGAGAAGTGAATTTTCTTGGCCATGTGGTCAGCGAGAAGGGGATACACGTGGATCCCTCTAAAATCAAAGCTATCGAAAACTGGTCGGCACCTACAACGTCGACAGAAATTCGACAATTTTTAGGGCTCGCCGGCTACTACCGAAGATTCATACAAAACTTCTCCAAGATCGCCAAACCACTCACCACCTTGACTCAGAAAGGTGTGGTATTTAAGTGGGAAGATAAACAAGAAGCCGCTTTCTAGACATTAAAACAAGCCCTATGCAGCGCACCAGTTTTGTCTCTTCCAGAAGGAACCGATGACTTCGTGGTATATTGTGATGCCTCAAAACAAGGCCTCGGATGCATGCTGATGCAGAGAGGGAAAGTCATCGCTTACGCATCAAGGCAACTTAAGACACACGAAGTTAATTACACTACCCATGACCTTGAACTGGGGGCGGTAGTGTTCGCCTTAAAGATCTGGAGGCACTATCTCTACGACACAAAATGCACCATCTTCACCGATCACAAAAGTCTTCAGCATATCCTCAATCAAAAAGAGCTCAACATGCGGCAACGAAGATGGGTTGAACTGCTGAACGACTACGAGTGTGAAATTCGATACCACCCGGGCAAGGCCAATGTCGTGGCTGATGCCCTAAGCAGGAAGGAATATTCGGGCCGTCGAGTCATATCCTTAACCATGACCATCCATTCCCACCTGGCCACGCAAATCAAGGAAGCTCAACTAGAAGCCTTGAAACCAGAGAATGTGGCAGGTGAGGCATTAAGGGGAATGGATAAGAACTTAGAAGTCAAGGATGATGGAACTCATTATCTCAGGAACCGAATCTGGACACCGATGTTCGGTGGGTTCCGAGACGTGGTCATGAATGAAGCACACAAGACTCGATACTCCATCCATCCAGGGTCAGATAAGATGTAGCTAGACCTCAAAAAGTTATACTGGTGGCCGAACATGAAAGCCGATATTGCTACTTATGTGGGCAATTGTCTGACTTGCGCCAAGGTCAAGGTGGAATACCAGAAACCCTCAGGACTACTACAACAACCTGATATACCGGAATGGAAGTGGGAACGGATAACCATGGACTTCATAACCAAGCTGCCTAAAACTCCAGGCGGGTTTGACACCATATGGGTAATCATAGACAGATTGACCAATTCTGCGCACTTCCTACCAATAAAGGAAACCGACAAGATGGAGAAGTTAACCAGAACGTACATCAAGGAGATTGTGCGACTGCATGGTGTACCAATATCCATTATCTCCGACCGAGATAGTAGATTCACCTCGCGATTTTGGCAGTCTCTACAAAAATCCTTGGGAACTAGGCTTGACATGAGTATGGCCTACCATCCACAAACCGACGAACAAAACAAGAGAACCATCCAGACATTGGAAGACATGCTGAGAGCCTGTGTGATAGACTTTGGTAAAGCATGGGATACCCATTTACCTCTTATCGAATTCTCCTATAATAACAGCTATCACACTAGCATTAAAGTCGCTCCGTTCGAAGCTCTCTATGGCTGCAAGTGCAGATCACCCCTGTGTTGGGCCGAAGTGGGGGATACTCAGCTAGCTAGAGGGCAAGTCCCTAACAGCACCCTCACTGGTCCTAAAATCATAAGGGAGACCACAGAAAAGATTGTTCAAATCCGAGAGAGGCTGAAGGCCTCCCGAGATCGACAAAAGAGTTACGCGGATAAGCGGCGCAAACCTTTGGAATTCCAGGTTGGTGATCGAGTACTACTAAAAGTTTCCCCTTGGAAAGGAATGATACGTTTTGGCAAGCGTGGGAAACTAAATCCAAGGTATATTGGTCCATTTGAAATCCTTGCCAGGAATGGACCAGTGGCATACAGACTTCAATTACCTTAAGAACTCGATAAGGTACATCCCACTTTTCACGTATCGTACCTGAAGAAGTGCCTGTCTGACGAGACACTCGTAATACCACTCGACGAAATCGAAGTTAATGAAAATCTCCACTTCGTGGAGGAACCAGTCGAGATCATGGATCGGGAGATCAAAAGAACGACACAAAGGCGCATTCCCATAGTGAAGGTTCGTTGGAACGCGAAACAAGGACCTAAGTTCACCTGGGAACGCGAAGATCAAATGAAACAAAAGTACCCACATCTTTTCCCAAACTCCTGAAGTCCCGGCCAAAACGTAAATTTCGGGACGAAATTCCCTCTAACGGGGGGATGATGTGACAATCGTCAATTTCGAGTCAAGTCAAAATCAACAAGTCAAATCGATCGACTCGTTTAACCTTGTGTATTGGAGTGTACGTTATGTAATTACTGTATAACTCACTATTTTAATGGGAAAACATCACTTGGAAAAGTTCGTGTGTTTAAAATTCCTAAGCCTTAGTGCTAAACAATGAACCAAACTGATAAAACAATGTTACATACTCATCAGGAGTGAGTAAGATCCTTAAACATGACTTAACGGGGTTCACGGACCTTGCATTGCGGAGCCAAACACTCACTATTGTCATACATGAAACCTCTCTCAATCGTTTTCACTCTATCTCTCTTTATCGAGAATCTCTCCCAAATCTCTCCAAGAATGTGAAATCTCTCCAAAATCTCTCTCCATATGAGAAATCTCTCCCAAAATCTCTCTCAAAACCCTTTCGATTTATTTTTATTATTTGAGGGCATCCCGATACTTAGTTTGATGAGAAACCACACAAAGAGGGGAGATAGTTTGGAAAATAGTTCCTTTGGGCCGAAGCCTCTCTATAGGGGCCAAGCCCTCTTGGATCCGAGGTCACTTGAGCTGAGTCCGCTGTCACCTAGCCGCAACCGCAGCCACCGACCGCAGCCGCATGGAGCAGCCGCATCCGAGGTTCGCTTCTGATTCCCCTGGCTTCGGACCGCAGTGCCTTCCTTCTTTGACCTCCGCATCCGCACCTCCTTGTCCTCGGACCACACCCAGGCGATGTAAGCGCTCCGGTCTTGGCTGCTGATGTCCGAGACTCCGGTCCTAGGCTCCGGATTTCACCCGGTTTTTGATTAATTCTCCATTTTAAACCCGTATTTAATTATTTTAACGCGGGATTTTCTCCAGAAATCATATTCTATCATATAAGACCCTAAATAATCATAATTTGGGCGTATTTTCATAAAAATATTTATTTGAGAATAAAATCTTTTAAGTGGGATCTTGGGGTGGAGTGTGGATCTTGCCATAATATTTGACACAACCACCACCCCATACCCATCCCTTTGACCAATTCTTGTACTCCTCCCCACTCCTAGTCACCTCAAGGCCTTACTCCACTCATTTTCCCAGCAACTCACGTCCAAAAGAGCTGGAGAACCTTGCTTCACTCTTCACTTCACACATTTTTCCCCATTTCCTCCAAGTATCAAACATCCTTTTTCTCTCAAATTCCCTCACTTCAATTTCGAGATTTAAGGGCTGATCTTCAAACTTTCTCTCATTATTGGTAAGTTTCATCACCCTTATTATGACTATTACACTACATTTTACACAAATCATTGATTGTTTGCACAAATCCATCATAAATTGTGCTAGATCCTTGAATCTTCAAAGAGATCCTTCAAGTGTTCTTGAGTTGAACACTTCTCCCCTTCAACATCAATCCCCTGAACTCAAGGTGAGTTCATACCCCTATATTTTCATGTTTTCTTAAGTTTTAGGGGGGATTACAAGTTAAAATACCAAGAACATAACTAAGCTTTTCTAACAGCTTTCATTAGAAAAGTTGGGCTCCATTCTCGGACTATTTTGGACAACTTAAACATTTTTGTTTTCAAAAATGTTTTAGGTGCTTGTAGTTCAAGTTTTTAGTTTTAAAATGACTACTTGCACATCTTCATACGATTTTTCTACAATTTATGGTGATTTTTACAAAACTGTTTATCATTTCAAACATCAACCCGGACCAGTCTATGATTATGGACTTGTTCACATAAGTTAGAGGTCACTAAAAATTATAGTAAAATTTATGAACAAACTAGACTCATTTTTCAAACTCTCAGAAGTTACAGAACTTGATTTGGACATTTTATGATTTTTATACAAAATTTCAAATAATAGTTACAGAAAATGTTATTAACAGAAAAACACTATTAATTTCATTTGACCTTGTAACATGTTGAGCAAGGTATATATCATTATGTGATTATGTTTTGTTGCAATATATGACATTTTTGTATTAGTATCTAGATATACACCAGTTAACAAATGGATTTTTACTAGATAAAGCATAGAAATAACAAAGTGTTATAATTAAAGTACACCCATTACATACAAACGTTTTATTAGACTATGTTAAGTATAGTTTATGTACCTTACTAGTTCTACCCTTGTTTTTAATAAACTATAATAGGTATAGTTTATGATGCATTACAAAATACATATATTTCAGAAGGGTACATTTATACAAAAGGGAACTTTCATTACGTTAAGTGTAAATTCGTTAATGACTTTGTGAGACATCCCCTTCGCATTAATCATAAGTCCTGTATTGTAACCAGAGTCTCCTGGAGGGAGAGCATGATAGTTGTATATAGCTCTATATTGGCCATGACAAACCCACACCAGAGCTGCATGCAACAGCTAGACCGTCAGGTCTGAGGTGACAAATGTCATAACAGTTCCGACGCCTGAAGAACGTCGTTTCAGGCCATCTAGGTCATAGCATGGTTATAATAACTCACAGAAAGTATTAACAAACATAAGAATTTACGGGAATTTCATTGACATCATTCATGTTATGTTGAATTAAACTCATATTATTTTCTGTAAATAAGGAAGATTACTTATACGTTACGGTCTTTGTATATATAAGACTACATTACACATGTTTAAGGAAAATTATCGGAATTTTCTGGAACAACCATACATTTACGAGACAAGGTTTTCATAAATTACATACGAAAGCTTATGAACTAACCAACCATTGTGTTGACACCTTTTCAAACAACTTGTATTCTCAGGAAATCATTAAACAGGAAACCAAGTGCATTTTGAGGATGGGACGTTAAGGTGTCAAACATTTCATATTTTTGTCAACATATTGTAATTGATTCTGAAACATGCAACGCTTACAATGATGTAACTCTTTCAATTATATATATGTTGGTTGTGTTTACTTTCATCACTATTGCTATTATTGTTATGATACTATGCATGAAGTCCTCCACCCCCGGACGTTTCCGCCATCCTTTGTTTGGGGGTGTGACATGTCCTGCTGTATACAAACTCGGACAGTAGGCCTTCTTGTGGCCCCTCTGACTACAACGGAAACATATCAGAGCAAGACCCTGAGCAATGGTAGTAGTACAATCTCTACTAAAATGACCAGTCTGGCCGTACTTGAAACAACCATGATCGCCGCCTCTACTACTCCTACACGTACCCCCATGCGTCGTGCCACACTTGCCGCATCGGCTGCGGCCCTGGAAGTCTCTCGACCTCGAACTCGGCCCTTTGGTTCTTTTGCCCGAACCTGTGGGCCACTGAACCTCATCTGATTTCCTCTTCCTTTCTGATCCCCGGGCAATCTCTCGCTCCTGCGCTACCCTGTCATCCCCATCAATCGTCTGAACAACCGCTGCCTGATCCTGAAGCTTCTCGGTCAACCTATCAGTGACCCTCTTGGCGATGTTGGGTAACTCCTTGCGAACGACTTGCAAAACCTTCACAACGACCAAATCATATAGGGGACTCCCCTGGGGACAGGGTTCCCCACTCACTCCCGACCCCTGATGGAAAGAGCTAAAAATAGGATCACCCTCCCTGATGGATCCCTGAGATCCATAAGAATCGGGCTCTAGACGAGCCCCAAACTGCCCTTAAAGTATCCCGGACCTAAAGGCCTCAAGATGACTATCCAAAAGCTCCATGATGGCCTCCCTAACTGAACCAAATATCAAAGGAGTCTGATCAATGATGTTGCGCACAATCTCTGCGGAAATCACATCTCTCATCTGATCATCAAATTGTCCGGCCCTAGAGCCTCAGCCAGATCCCTCCCCGGCACCTGAACTGCCAATTGATATATCGCGCAACGCCACCATGCTGAAAACATATCACAATAACTGTCAGAGCACTCATTGCTACTGAGGGATCTCACACATACTCCGACCATTCCCTGGTTTCGTCTTGGCCCCTCTTGAATTGAGTACAGATCCTCTGGCTTCGGTAGTACGGGCCCATACTACCTTCCACATCTATCCGTATTTTCCTCAAGAGTTACCCTAACTCAACCAATTCCTTTGTAATTCTACTAATCTCTGCTACTCTCATCCTAGGCTTGCCCTAGAGAAATCTCTGACTCTATCCTAACCAGTCCTCAGCTGCTGAAGGCCTCCTTGTAATGCTAATTAGCCATCACCTGAAAACCATCACAGGTAGCGAGGCTCGGATAATCCTTCGAGTAAGGGACTCATCCCTACAACGGTTAGACTCAAACGAGAGTTGTGCTATAGGGTCAAATCCAATACTCTAAGATTATTCAACCCTGATTACATGTGACTTGTCGTATGCACCTAATGGCTAACTCCCATCACTCGGAGCCCCCACAAAGCACAAACCCAATAGGATTCAGACATAGGAAACTACTCGAGCAATTCTATCCTCATATCCAGAAACTGTACTAGCATACAATGCTAAGCTTATAACATAAGGCGTCGCCTAAACAGGCTATCCTACTGCTGTCTACTCAATAATAGCATGCAATTCTCATAAAACTGAAACACATATATAGCAGGCACATAAGGCATCCTCCTAGATCCTTAGTCCTATTATAGCAAGCTGTTCTACTGAAACTGAAACTGATAATCATAAACTTGTATGGGTAATTTGGGAGTACTTACATGAGCTCGATCGATCGCATGCACCACACCCTTTTCACTTTTTTCAAAACTCTTTCCTCTTTTTAAGTTTCTTTTTCAAAATTCTTTTCAAAAATATTTTTCTTTTGAAAACTTTATACCATTTCCTTAGTTTGAGTTCAGACACACCCGAGAGTGTGCCTGAATCCCTCACACCAAGGCTCTGATACCAACTTGTAACGACCCAAAAATCATGACTAAAATTTTTTGTGTTAATATTACTAAAACTCACACATCAACTATTAGATAATAAAACCATGAATCGTATGTCTCAAAATGCCATTTTAAATGTATCAATTCACAACTGGAGTTAATATCATATCAGAATATCCAAATAAAACTCCCAGGAATATCCAAATAAAACCCAAACTGAAAACTGTAAGCACAAAGCTTAGTGAGCTCCCCCAAACTACCACATACCATACAATAACATATAAACACATATTGGGCCTTGCCGACTGCATCAGACCGAAATCCGGACTAACTGGGGCCTTGCCCCCTGCCGTAGACCCGTTCCTACTGGAAGGAAACTCACCTGAACTGCTGAACTCAACCGATAACCCTCTGGCTGCTATCCGAAGACTCTCCGAAATGCTACTCCTCTAGCTCCTTGAGTTACCAATACCAATAACAACACTCAGCCTAAGCTGAACTCTAGAAGTCAAACTAAGTCAACTCTGGTCAAAGTCAACCTCCCAGTTGACTTTACTCGCCGAGTCAACCCGTAAACTCGCCGAGTTCTTAAACTCACAATCCTTCAAAATACCACTTAACTCGCCGAGTCACCCCATGTATCGTCGATTTCAACGATCTCCGAGTCCCATCCTAACCAAACCCACCGAGTCACCACTCAACTCACTGATCTGCGTCTTAACCAGAGAAAATTGGGGGTTCTGCGACCAGACTCGCTGAGTCCAAGAACAGACTCGTCGAGTCCAAGGCAATCTTCAACAGATTCACCGAGTTGTTCTTCCAACTTGTCGAGTTCCTGCCCATCTTCATACAACTCGCTGAGTCCACCCACATAACTCGTCGAGTCGCTTTAGTTCTTAACCCATACAGTGACTTTTCGAGCCATGCCGGGGTTCCAAACTGTAGATCCACACTTCTAAGGCCCACCCTTCACATAAAGTTGCAAACTTTACGTGAAACCAAGGAGTTATAGGCTTGAAACACCCTAGGTCTATGGTTTGAGACAAACATGCTTCACCAATACACCAAAGACTGATACTTTATAGGTTTCTAGGACAAGACAAACCTAGATATGAAGTTCTCTTTTCTCACCAAGGCACAATACACGAATTTACCTTGGAAATGGCCCCAAAATGATAAAATCTAACTATGAAAGGGGATCTAAATGAATAACAGCCAAGGCATGAGCTTCATACCTTCAAATGATCTGAAACATCACACCAACTTAGGATCTACTGCCAATTCTTGAATCACCAAAGGTTCCTTTTTTCATTCTAGCTTCAAAGCACCCAAAAATGGCAAATAAAGCTTGAGATCACTATAATGGAGGGTTAGGGTTTCGAGAGTAGGTAAAGGGAGTGATGGATGCTGGGGTGGAGGCCTGAAATAATGCTTAAATAGGGTCCCAAGTCTGGAAATTAGGGTTTCCCAACCGAGACTAGACTCGCCGAGTTGGTCTTCCCAACTCGCCGAGTCGTTCACTTAATCCGCGACACGGGTCACGCTCCGACTCGTCGAGTTCCTCTTTGGACTCAACGAGTTGACTCCTTTGACTTAGGGATTTTCTTTCCTTCCCTAGTCTTCCTGATTCTGGGTGTTACAACATGTGAAGATAAACTACCATACAAGGTTTATAATAAGCATACTACAACATAAAATTTGTTATTGGAATAGTTTTGATAAATAAACAAAATATGGGGTAAAAGAGGTCATTCATGGTTTTTACAAGGATCAAAACGTCAAAACAGCTAAAATATGAGTTTTTATAAATATTATGCTTTTAAAAGGACTAAAAATGTAAATTTTAGCCTAATGGGCTAAAATTTGGGCTTTTCGGCTATTTAGGCCCAAATATGCGAAATATCAAATTTAACGGGGCTGAAGTGGAAAGTTTTCTCAAAACAGGAGCTATAAACGTAAATGAACCCATTTCAGGGGTTAAAATGGCTTTATTTATCAAAAAGGACTAAAAATGCAAAGATTTTGGATTATGGGTCAAAATTGTAAAAATTGGAAAAAGTGTGGATTTAAATGCAAAATCTTTTAACTAAGGGGTTGAAACTGTCCAAAATTAAATTTTGGGCTTAAAACATTATTTAAATAAGTGTTTGGGTAAAAAAAATGTCAAGAAAAATAGTTCAAGGACCTAAAATGTCATTTTTCATAAAAAGGTACTAAAATTGTCATTTTTATTAGAAAAGGGACTGAATTGGCCAAACAATTATTTTTGGGACTTTACTATTGAACAATTCGTTTAAACAAAACTTCAAATTATTTTTTTATACTATACAAAACGGGTAAACACTAAACTGTTGGGCTTAATATTCGTAAATTATGCTTAATGGGCCTTCGTGACCCATTAACATAATTATTGAGCCCAATAATAATAATACATGTTGATTGGGCTTTTGGTGACCCAATTACATGCTTAATGGACCCTCAATGGCTTTACATGCTATTGGACCTTTGTGGCCCATTTGCATTGCTAGTAAGGTCCAACTTACTCATGTGCTCGATAACTTAAATTAACATACATGATTAATGAACCACAATTGTTCTTATTCGTGTTGTTTGAACTTACTCATACTCATGTAAACAATAAAAGGGATTGTGATTAATACTATTCAACTTCTCAGCGTAATAATTGGGATTAGTGAGGAATATGCGGCCGACACCAATAAGTGTCAGTCGTAGCCTGTAGTTATAACCAAAGTCTCCTGGAGGGAGGGTGAGAGTTTTTGTATAGATCTATATGGGGGTGACTCCCCCACACCTGATTTGTTCGCTACTGTTAGACTCGGCCAGTCTAGGGTGACAAAATCTCGAGCAAAACCGGCGTTTGTAAAAATGCCAAGACATGCGAAATAGTCATTATCATGTATGGTTATAACGTCTCACATAGAGATCCATTACCATTTCACTATTAATTGGGAAAATTGACTTCATACATATGGTCGTACTATGAGAGTTATATGAATTCACAAAACTGTAACACTATTTTATATCGGAAAATATCGGATTTTCCGAGACTCAACATCATTTCTATAACATACTTCACCTGCTATATGAGAAATACTAATGTTAATAATCCATATATACTAGTTCTAAAATTACAATATCTATACACTATTGGATCATCACATCGTGTTGCAAACAATTTTACTTACATAAAATATCGGATTTTCTGGGTTTTACTAAAAATATTAAACGTTTTATATCAAACATGCTTATGAACTCACCAACATTTCATATGTTGACCATTTTCAAAATAATTTGTATTCTCAGGTAACAGATAAGCAGAAGATGATTATCATGTGTGATTAGGACTTCATGTTTTCTAACTTTCAAACAATATACTATTGAATATGTAATATTTGTTCAATGTACTTGATGTGAACTATGTAAGTTGTACTATGTAATGTTGGTGATGTATGTGTTTGTTTCATGTATATTCATTGTTATGGTATTCAATTGTTAGTCATGCAAACCCGCGATGTAATAGTCTAGGTTAACCTTTGTAACTCGTTTTGAAATAATAAAGATGTATTATTTGAGTATGATGTGTTTTGTGCTTAGTTGTGTGACTTAAATGAATTAAGGATGAAAATAAGCGTCAAAATAAAATGTCAGATAAAGATGATATCTATGGATAATGTTGTAATAGTTGAAACGAAGTTTCCGAATATATAAAGAATGCCGGAATCCGAGTTATAACAAAAAAGTTATGACCTGTCGAAGTTTCGCGACAGAACCGACAACGCTGATTGACGTAAAAAATGAAATTTACGTTAGAGTGGTTTTTAACTGAAACAATCTAAACGATAATCGAAGATCTCGTCAAGGGTAGTGCAACGGTAAAAAGACAGAAGAAAACGGACGTCGAAAGAAGAAGTTATGAATTTATAACAGAGTTTTCCCGTCCCGGCCTACTAAAAATAAATAATAAAAATAAATTCAAAACTAGCCGACGAAGTCTAAACGAAATCTGTAGATCGTAGTTTCACCTATGCGTGGATATAAAGAACGTCGAAAACGGAGTTCGTATGAAGAAGATATGAACTTCTGAAGTTTTTAAATAATTAATATTTATTTATTTAATCTTTAATTCAGATAATATTCGAAGGAGTCATTGGTCTGATCTGAACTACGCCCAACATAGTTGAGTACGCCCAGCGTACCCCGGTGCATGAACCGCCTCGGACTTAAATGCCTCGCATACATAAGCAGTGACATTTTTGGTAGCCTACGCCCCGCGTAGCTGAGCATTACGCCCAGCGTACGTGCGAGGCTCAGCCTCTATAAAAGGCATGCGAGGGCAGCCGAGATCTTTTGCTCCATTCTTTCTTTCTCTCGCATTTTCTCCCCGTTTTACATGCTAGAAATATCCCGAAGCCCCGATGTTAATCCCGAGCCCCGGAGCAAGTCCTGAAGCCCCGAAGATCCCAAGAAGTGCAACTCCCGAGCTGAAGCTCTGCCCGCGAGAAGCCCGGTTTTTGTGAAGATCTTCCAAATCTACCGAAGAATACTACTTCTATAAGTCGTAGTGCTGTCCGATCATCTTCTGATCAAGTGAGTGTGTAGTTACTTTCTTCTAACGCATAATTATGAAGTATTTTATACGAAATAGGTGTTATGTGTTTATTTTGTTGTTATATGTGTGAATGAATATTCACTTTCTTCTATCTCATAGATATGATTTATTCTCTATGAAATATGTGTTATGTGTATGTGTCTCATCTGTTGTTTGGAATATGTATTGAATGAGAATGCTATACAAGTTTTAAACTATGTATAAAATATATGTGTTTATCTACTGATATGTTGGGTAGAACATAGGTAGATAATGATGTGTGATAAACAGATGAGAGGCCTCGATCTTGTTGTTGTTGATCTACTTATTTAGCGGAGTATGGATAACGACCACATACTCTTTCTAGATAGTCCTGTGGAACGCTAGCAGGTTCATAACCTGTAGGTGTTGTGAACGATGTGTTCACCGGTGTACTCTATCCCCCTCATGGTTGCCTTTAGGATATCTATTGTTGAGGAAACCCCTTAGCAGTAATGTCCGTCGCGATGAAAATCCTAGATTAGGTCCCTTGAGATAGATGTTGTTTTAGGGACGTAAAGTGAAGATAACGGGAATGGGTAATTGGGTTATTGTTGGTTGGTGAAATTAAATATAATTATTTATTGTGGGTTGAAAACCCTATATGCTCACCAGGTTCCCAAGCCTGACCCACTTAGTTTTATTTGTATTACAGGAAATGGCGGAAAGGCGTAAGATGGATGAATCATCGAGTTGTTTTGTTTACAAGTCTGTATATGTATATATTTGTTGAATGACTTGTAATTTTATCGTTTATGCTTTATGGTATGTATTGGAACATGACATCCCGAGTTTTGATTATATAATGAAAATGCATCTCTTGATGAAATGCTTTGATAAATATTATTTTATCATATTTTGTTTTTGGGAACAAATTCCGCAACTCTTTTAAATCAAAAGGATTTACTCTGAAAGTATATTAAAAAGCATAAATGAAATCGGTGTTTTCTGGTTGTGATTTTGGGGATGTCACAGTTGGTATCAGAGCATTAGTTTAAGCGAACTAGGAATTTGAAGGATTTCTAGACTTAAACGTAGGATGCTAATTGAAGGTGGTTAGATGTGTGTCTGTTATATTTCAGACACGAGCACTTGTATATTTTAGGAATCTTCCTAAAATATACGAAATGGAGATGGTATATGAAAGTATATTTTAGGAAGCCGCCAAGTCTTTCTGGAAGCCCAAAGCCTGTTGAGATTATGGATTGGATCTCCGAAATGGAGATGGTATATGAAAGTTGCGACTGTAGCAAAAAACAAAAGACTGTCTTTGCAGTTAGACAACAGAAGACTGGAGTCTTGAGTTGGTGGAAGTTGTTGGCAGATACTATGCCACGAGGAGAAGCCCTGAAAATGTCATGGGAGGAGTTCTTGGAACAACTAAGGGTGCAGTACTGTTTAGAGATATATCTGATTGATCTGAACAATGAGTTCCAAAACTTGAAGAAGGGGAGGATGAGCATAGATGACTATGCTACTGCATTCACCGAGAAAATGAAGTTATTTCCATACCTAGTGCCAACTAAACTCTCTAAGATTGAGAGGTTCGCTAATGGACTGCCTGTAAACTTTGGCCCGATAGTCAAGATGGCAAGCACTCTGAAAACAGCTGTTCGAGCAGCTAAGAATGTGGAGGCCCAGCAGAAGGAAAAGGTTCTGGAAAGGGTAGATGTTGGTGAGAAAAGGAAGTTCGATGGACCCTCGGGGTACAACAAGAAAAACAAGTTCTCGAAGTCTGGTTCGAGGGGAAGTGGAAGCAAAGCCAAATGGTGCAACATATGTAAGAAGAAGCATCATGGGAAATGTGAAGTGGTGGCCACATGTTTTAAATGTGGAAAGCCAAGGCACTATGCCAATGAATGCACCCTCACTAAGAAAGTTTGCTATGGTTGTGGTAAGGAGGGACACATGTCGAGGGACTGCCTGAAAAAGAAGGTGCCAGCAAGACCCAACATTCCACCAAAGCCGAAGGCGGGAGCATTCCAGATGACACTGGAAGCTGCTAAAGATGAAGCTGATGTCGCTTCAGGTACCTTTCTCGTAAACGAATTGTCTGCCTAAATTTTATTTGATTATGGAGCCAACTACTCCTTTATTTCGCATGAATTTGTTAGAAAACTAGCTTTGCCTGTCGATAGACTAGATAATGCTTTATTAGTCGAAGTTGCTAGTGGCAAGTTTGTACTCGTTAGCCATTGTATGAAAAACATCTTAATTGATTTGAATGGGAATAAGTTTCACGAGGAATTATTGCCTATCGAACTTAACAGTTTCGACATCGTGCTTGGAATGGATTGGCTTAGCGCCAATGACGCCGAGATATTGTGCAAAAAGAAGATAGTCAAAGTAAACCCGCCAGGGAAAGAGTCATTTATAGTGTATGGGGACAAATGCAGAGTAAATTCTGGAATCATTTCTCTAATGAAAGCCAGAAAGTGTTTGGCCAAAGGATGTACATCGTATCTAGCATTCGTGATCGATGCTAAGAAGGAGAAAAAGGAGATGCCGAGCATTCCTATCGTATGTGATTATCCGGAAGTATTTCCCGAAGATCTTCCTGGATTACAGCCTGATAGACAATCGGAGTTTAGAATATACTTGTTACCAGGGACGACGCCAATAGCATAAGCACCTTACCGATTAGCACCGACGGAGATGAAGGAGCTGATGATGCAACTTCAGGAGTTATTGGACAAAGGTTTCATTAGACCTAGTTCATCGCCCTGGGGAGCTCCGATGTTATTCGTAAAGAAGAAAGACGGGAGCATGAGGATCTGCATTGATTATAGAGAGCTGAATAAAGCAACGATAAAGAATAGATACCCGTTGCCAAGGATTGATGACTTGTTTGATCAATTGCAAGGTTTGAGCTATTTCTCGAAGATCGATCTAAGGTCAGGATATCATAAGTTGAATGTAAGAGAGCAGGATATAGAGAAGATTGCATTCAGAACACGATATGGACACCACAAGTTTTTGGTTATATCGTTTGGACTAACCAATGCTCCAGCAGCATTCATGGATTTAATGAATCGGGTTTGTAATCCGTTCCTAGATAAATCTATGATAGTGTTCATAGATGACATTCTGATTTATTCGAAAAGCCAAGAGGAGCATGGCAGACACTTGCGAGAAGTGTTGGAAGTCTTGAAGAAGGAGAATGATGAGTTTATAAAACTCTTGATCGATTAGATCTTATAACAGGAAAATCAAGAAAGTAATAATAGTAAGACAAAAACACAAGAATGGATCTGAATGAGTCGAATGATTCTATTAACTCAATCCTCAGCAGAGCTCGATGAAGAACTTCCGCTGTAGAGGATTCTAGGGTTACAAAAGATAAGAACGTAAACGCTTATAAAAATCTCTATCAAATCTTACGTTAAAGAATGCATGCAAGCATCTATATATAATAAACACTACAAAGAACTCACGGATGGACATGCCCATACCGGAGACAAAACTGGACTAGCTAACGAGCCCAAAGACGCAACACTAACTGGACCTAACAGTCTCCCCCTTTGCGTCAATTGGAGCGAGACTATCACTTCTTCTTGCTGGGTCCAGCTGCCAGAACCTTCTTGGTGGTATCAAACATACGAGGGATAATAGCGAGGATTGTCTGTCTGAAGCGGATGTACCACTAGATCATATCATCAAAGTATTTCTTGTCGTCAGCTGAGTTTTGCTTGCAACGATGAATTATCCCTAAGACATGTTCCAGGCATGCAGTGGTGTAGAGATGTTTGTCTGCCAAAGCGAACATGCATTTTTGGCCTTCGTTTCTGGTAAACATAACGGAATTTCTCTTCGGGTCTATCTTCCCCATCTGCATCATGTTCAGATCACTTGCTGAGCCAACAGGAGAAATAGTAGGCTTTTTCTTGAAGACACTCGCTATCTCCTGATCCATCTTGGCGACTTCCATGATGTAGCAGACAAGCATCCTCTTGAAGTGGTCAATGATCGGACCATATTCTGCTTCATTTGTAAGAAGGATGTTGTGCAAAATTATCCAGTCGTGCGGATTCAAGTTGGGAAGATCAGCAAGCGAAACGGCATGTTCGGTCTTGGCAGAACCTCTCAGCACCTTAAACCGAACGTTGGTAAAGTTTCCTTCCCGATACGGCTTGAGGACCCGAACATTGACTCTCTTCTGAGCGCTCCATGTTTGATACTGTGGTTGAGCAGCCCTCAGATAGAATTCGACCAAATCCCTGTCAACCTTTGGATGAGGATGATGGAACTCGGCAATGTTGTCAAAGGCATGGAAGACGAACGCCTTTCGGGTCAGTGGCATGTCGAACTGAGAATCGACATAATTAACGCGATCTAGTGAGATCACTGGTTCTAGCCACAAGATGCTTGGAGTTTCAATTGCTTCTTTCAGCAACTTCTCAAGAGTCCAAGGAGGAAAAAGGTTTTTCCTACTCTCAAGAAGGTCGTGAGCTTCTTTTTGTTTTCTTTCAGCTTCTTCAACCTCTCTAGCAACCCGAGCGCTGATGTCAGCATCCTTGTCTCAACCTTGCTTTTTCAAGAGATCAGCAATCGTCTCTTTGTCATCGTCACTATCTTCAACAATTTGTTTCCCTTTGTCTTTTACACCCGAACCTGAGGCTTTGGCCTGTTGAAGGAGGTTCGGTTGTTTTGGTTGCTGTAGAAGTGGGAGGCGGTTGAGATACATTTTCTCCCCCTTGTTTCGGAATGGACATGAAGTCAAGGAGCCCTTCAAGTTTGCTCAGGAGAGAAAGAGCAGGAGCAAGCTTTTCTGCAAGATCACGCCTCACAGAGTAGTTCAGTATCGGGTCATGTGCTTCCAGGATGTTTGAAATGGCTGCGTGGACATCCGAAACACATGAAGACACAATCTCTCGTTCATATCGAAGAGATTCAATCTCCTTTTGAGAATTGGAGAGTTGAAGACTCTTGACCTTAAGAGCAGTGGTCTTTCTAGCAAGAGCGTCCATGAGAGAGTTTTCAGCAGCTAGATCTTCTTGAAGCTTGGTGAGGCGCTCCTCAATGGTCGCCTTAAAAGCGGAGTTTTCGTCGGTGAGAGTTTGACGAAGAGTGGCAAAGGACTTCAGTTCAGTGGCAACTGAGGTAGCCAGCTTGTTGATGATGGGGTCAAGCTTCGTTTTAGTGGCTTCGGCAGTTTCCTGTAAAGACTGCAACAGAGAGGAAGCATCAGTAAATAGTTTTTTGACTTTTTCGGTCACAACAGCACAGGCTTTGGTGGATGCATCAATTGCGGCAGTAGTTGAGCTTAGAGAAACTTCATGAGCTTTTGAAAAAGCATCAACAATCTTCTGAATAGCAGCTTCAGAAATGGAAGACTGTGATGAAGAAGAGGATGCAATGAGCGAATCTATCATCTCGTGAATCTCCTTTAGGTGCTTCTTGGTGACGGGAGCATCATCATCGTCGTCACTCTGCACCTGATACGGACTGTAATAGACCGAATCAAATGTCATGTCCTCCCCTCCAAGAAATGGTTCTTCGTCCTCTGCTGCCTGAGTAGGAGATGAGGGTGGAGGCTCGGTAGTGGAAGTAGGTTCGGGTTGTGAAGTAGGTTCGGTAGTGGGAGTGGGTTCGGGTGCTTTAGTAGGAGCCCCCGTATCAGATACGTTGGTTCTTACTTCAGCTGTTGTTGTGGTAGCTTTTGTAAAAATGGGAGGGGGTACTGGGATGGAAGTTGGTGGTATGTGAGTGGTGGAGGTTATGGGGGGAATGGAAATAGGAATGGTGACTAGTGGATAAGAGATAGGTGAACTGGAAAAATGAACTTCTGGGGTAGGCGATCGTGGAGGAGTGTTACAACGAGGGGACTCATCAGAGTCTGAATTTTCTTCCTCAGATTCGCTTGAGGAGGAAGCTAATATCAGCTTTTGCCTGGGTTGGGTTTTTCTCTTCTTCAGTGGAGGGGATTGAGCAGCCTTGGTGGTTTTACGTTTCTTGGGAGAAGGGCCTTTCGCTCCCTTGCCAACCTGCTTGTCTTTGCCTTTTTCATTCTTCTTTCCCCTTGGAGCAGGCTTGTCAGCTTCGTGGATGGATTTGATCATCTCAGGAGTTAGCTCTCTAGGACCAGAGCGACGAAACTCCTTGTAGGTTCGGATGATACGGCTGTCAGTAGGAACGTTTCCAAACATTGACTCAGGGATGGAGCCAATAAACTGAAATTTTGAGGCATCAGAGATGAATATCTTCGTGGTATGGAAAGTACCAATCGAAGATAGTGGAGAACCAGCAACAATGGGGATGTGATACTTGTCCATCACCCATTTTGTGACCAACGTCCAGAATCGAGCGTAGGAGATCTCGGAGTGTCGAGACATGGATGCAAGGCTCTGGATCAATTTCTGCCATAACACCGACCCATAATCCAGGTTGATACCGTTGTAAACCCCATACAGAATCGTGATGAACAGACGACTCGCTCCGTCCGACCCAACACTTCGTTCAGATAACCCCTTGAACAGCACAGTAAATAACCCGTTCCACTGAGGAGGCAGGCACGATTTCTTGAACTTAGTGACCGTTGTCAGCACCTCAGTATACCCCATATTGTTGAACATAGAAAGCATGTGACCCACTGGAATGGATTCAGGGTTACCCCTAGAGGAATCGGGTTCAAACCCTAAAAGTGAGCAGAACCGCTGCTTGGAGATTGACGCCTTGTGATCAAGAATGTCGAAGAAGATTCTATCGACAGACTTGTCGTAATGAGCAGTGGCAAAAATTTGGGATAAGCTCTCCATAGGAACAACTTCAGCTTTGGTGAGAGCAGGAGCAAGCGGCGGGTATTTGAGGCATTCGATGATCGGGAACATGAAGGCATCATAAACCTGGGGAGTAAGATCGATGATCAAACTCTGTTGAGGACGAATCGGCAGGATGTGGGAAGTGGCATGAACAGATGATGAATCAGCCATTAAAGTGAAGAAGTTGGGAGAGATGATGAACAATAGAATACTTGAAGCTTTTCTTACTCTCTGAATTTTGGGTGCAGTAAAGAGGTAAATAATGGTGAAGATTACCTTTTATACTGTGGGTAGAGGAGAGAGAAGAATCCGTTCCCAAATCTTCGAGGGAAATACGAAGGGTTTTTCGGAGGTGATTGATAGGTGACAGTTGGTATCCCCGATGATTACGCAAGAGAGAGAAAACCGTCCCAATGCACACGCCTTCCCATCAGGCACCGTTTTTAAACGAAACGGTTCCACTTCGCACGCCTGTCATTCAAGCACCGTTTGAAAATTAAATCGATTGGACTCCCGCCTGAGTCAGCATCTTATCCCTTTAGAACAGAACGCCATCTTAAATCAAAATTTCCACGTGGATCAATATGAGCCACAACTCTTTTATAGCTTCAAATCCCATTAAAAAAATAGCTTCTAACTAATGAAACCAGAATTTTGGAAAATCAAAAAAGATTTTCGTGCTTAGTGTGTAAAAGATAAGGAAATAAAGCAACACATATAAGGGAATTTGTGATGTCAGTAAAGACACGAAACAATGGATCCCGGGCACGAATCTCTTCCTTCAAAGTCAACAGAGACTTTAAAGTGTTTGTATGGTTTCCCGTTGAATAACGATCAGACACTTATTGAGAAGTGTTGAAAGGCTTCTTTTAATTAGGCTTATTTGGGTGGGTTTCGCTTCAGTTCAGAATTCCTGATCTTGATATAAGACAGAAATCGAACGAAGTACTTGTGAGACCAATTTAGTCTGTTGAACAAGTAGGTTTGAAATAATTTAAGTGGCAATGTAACATAGTTTATGTAAAATCTCAAAAAAATAAATTAAAATTGGATTCCAAGGGAAGAAATGTTATGGGATTTAACAATTTCATAGGAATCACACAAAAGGAAATTAGAGATTTCACTTTCCATCCCCATGGATAAGTCCGTCAATTTGTTAGTGAAAGCTAGAGCAAAGTTGATTGTTCACCGTCAATGCATAGTAGGTATTGAATTGTGGATTTCACTTAGTACGTAGTGGCACGAAGCTAAGATCATGAACACAGAAATTGTGTAACCATAAACCTCAATGGTAATTTCTGAGAGTCTCAAGGGTTACGTTTATGAAGCGAGTGAGATGGAGAAAAGTAGTGTAGATGGTGTAAAGAAACCAAAGTACCTCTGCTATTAAAATAAGGACCAAGCAGAAAACTCTTATCTCATGTGAGAAGAGAGTTAGGTAGCTCATGATTAGAATAAGTATGAAAGCCTAATTGGGAAGACAAGGTTTGTATGTACCAAGTCAGTAAGGCTATTATTCAGAATCAGGTGAGGCTTTGGACACATACAGCAGCATGCTTCTAGGGACACTTAACTAATGAAAGAATATCCCCACAAATATCCACACAAAAATATGAGACACAAAACAAAACAAAAAAAATTATCGAACACACAAATAAAAAAAATGTTTTTGAAGTTTTTAATTTCATAAAAAAAATAAGAAAAAGATTTTGGAATTTTTGATTTAAAAAAAAATTAAAAAAATGAGATACAAAAAAAATTTGGAACCGAACCCGAGCGTTCGGTCTATTTCGGTTAAAAAAAAATTGGAACCGAACCCGAGCGTTCGGTCTATTTCGGTTGCAAAAAAAATAAGTTTAAAAAAGAAAAGAACTTTGAAAATAAGAGAGATGAATTTGAGAAAATGATATAAAAGGTTTAGAACTAAAGAAACTACCTTTGAGTGATAAGCGAAGATCAGATAATAGGACCGAACCCGAGCGTTCGGTTCATTTCGGCACACATGTGAACCGAACCCGAACATTCGGTTCATTTCGCTTCCGACTTTTAATTTTGAGAATTAGTTTTTGGTACTGAATCCGATTCCATCATACCTAGCCCTTGTAGAATTTTATTGAAAGATGCTTCAGGAAGAGCTATGGTGAAGATGTCAGCCAGTTGATCAGTGGTTCGAACAAAGTGAACGTTCCCATCTTCCACATGATCCTTAATAAAGTGATACCTCAGTGCTATATGCTTGGTCTTAGAATGTGGCACTGGGTTATGACAGATCCTAATTGCACTTTCTGAATCGCAATATAGTGGGATCTTTTTCATATTAAGTCCATAGTCCCGGAGTTGGCTTTGGATCCAAATCACTTGAGATGTACAGGAGGCAACTGCGATGTACTCTGCTTCGGCTGTAGACAGAGAAACACATGTCTGTTTCTTTGATTGCCAGCTAACCAAATTCCCGTCTAGGAATTGGCAGCCTCCAGTAGTGCTTTTCCTGTCTAAACCACATCCTCCAAGGTCTGCATCTGAGTAGGCTTGAACGAAGAAACCTGAGTTTGATGGATACCACAGACCGAGGGAGGTGGTTCGTTTCAGAATACGGAGTATGTTTTTCACTGCAAGCATATGTGGTTCACGAGGATTCGCCTGAAACCTAGCACAATAACACACAGAAAACATTATATCAGGCCTGCTAGCAGTAAGGTACATTAAGGACCCAATCATCTGGCGGTATAGTGTAATATCAACTGCCGGTTTTTCCAAGGATGGTGTGAGCTTGGTGCCGAACGCCATTGGAACTTTAACCTTTGAGTCTCCCATCATGCCAAATTTAGCAAGAAGAGTCTTAGTGTATGCTTCTTGGTTGATAAAGATGCCTTTGGGTCCCTGTCTAATATTTAAACCAAGGAAAAAGTTAATCGGACCCATTGAGCTCATTTCAAATTTAGTCTCCATCAGCTTTCTGAATTCAGCTGTTAAGCTTGGATTCGTTGAGCCAAAGATGATATCGTCGACATAGATTTGAACTATCATAAGGTGGTTACCTTCCTTCTTACGAAAGAAGGTTGGGTCAACCGAACCTTGTTTGAATTTTGACATCTTTAAGAACTTAGTTAGCGTTTCATACCATGCCCTAGGTGCTTGTTTCAGACCATAAACTGCTTTGTCCAGAATATAACAGTGATTTGGGTACTTTTCATTGACAAAACCAGGAGGTTCCTCCATGTAAACTGTTTCTTCAAGTTCTCCATTCAGAAAGGCGCATTTCACATCCATTTGGTAGACCTCGAAGTTTTTGTGTGCAACATAGGCCAGAAATATTCGAACAGATTCCAGCCTCGCCACCGGAGCAAATGTTTCCTCATAATCAATTCCTTCTTCCTGGCAGTATCCTTTCACCACGAGACGAGCTTTGTTTCGAATCACATTAGCTTCCTTGTCCATCTTGTTTCTGAATACCCATTTGAGACCAACAACTGAGGCATCTTTAGGAGTTGGAATGAGGCGCCATACCTTGTTTCTTTCAAACTCATTGAGTTCATCTTGCATAGCTTGAACCCAGTCAGAATGATCAAGAGTAGTATTTACTGTCTTCGGTTCAACTTTTGATACGAAAGAATTATACATGTAGAACTCTACTTTGGAGAATAGAGATGTTTGCTTTGCCTTTAGTTGAGATCGGGTGAGGACCTTTTCAGAGACATAACCCACTATCTGAGATACAGGATGATCTCTGGTCCATTTAACAAGAGGAGGGTAATTTGGATCATAGGATGGATCCAATTCAACATTGACCATTTCTTCCAATTCAGATTGACTATCGTCATCGTAGAACATATCGGAGTTCTCCCCCTCGACTGATGAGCTTTCAGGTGTAGCTGGACTTTCTGGTGCTACAAGACTTTCGGGTACTACAGGTCTTTCAGGTGTAGCAGGAATAGAATTCTCCCCCTGAAAGTGTGAGCTCGGTTGTTTTGAAGAAAGTGGATTCCCCCCTCAGCTGAAGCGCCTTGCTGATGAGGTTCGTTTGGAACTTGTTCTCCTTCACCCATTCGTTTGGCGGGATCTTCGACAATTTGCTTCAGATGGTTGACTTTGTTGTCTGTTGCCTTGGCTTCCGAAAGAGTAGCTTTCTCAGGTTCATCGAATAATTCCACAAACTGATCGAACAGATTAGCAATTGACGCCGTGACTTGACCTGTTTGAGAGAAAATCTCTCCAATTGCTTCTTTAGTAGCCTTTATCTTCTTGACGTAGTTATCACCGAAAGTCACATAATATGCTTCTTCGATCTTCGTGGAGCGCTTATTTAAGACCCGGTAAGCTTTTGAAGTAAGAGAATATCCCAGAAAAATTCTTTCATCAGCTTTAACGTCAAACTTATTACGATGTTCTTTGGAGTTGAAGATGAAGCATCGGGAACTGAATACATGGAAGAATTTTACGTTCGGCTTCCTGTTATTGATGATCTCATAAGGAGTAAGAGAGAATCGCTTGTTGAGATAAGACCTGTTTTGCGTAAAATATGCTGCAACAATAGCATCAGCCCAGAAATATAAAGGAAGAGAAGCGAAACTTAGCATCGTTCGGGCTGCCTCACACAAGGATCGGTTTCGTCTTTCGACAATTCCGTTCTGTTGAGGCGTGTAGGGGGCTAAGAAGTTGTGACTGGTTCCTTTTTCTGCCAAAAAATCTTCAAATTCTTTGTTCTTGAACTCCAGTCCATTATCGCTCCTGATGTTGCGAACGAATTTTCTCAGTTGCACTTCAACCTGCTTGATGAACATCTTTAGCTTAGGAGTAGCCTCGGATTTGTGCTTCAGAAAAAACACCCATGTTAAACGTGAGAAATCATCAACAATAACAAGAATATACTTGCTACCTCCAATGCTTTCGATTGATGATGGACCACACAAGTCAATGTGAAGCAACTTAAGTGGTTCAACAACTTTTGTGTTTATAATGGATGGGTGACTTTGACGACTTTGCTTCCCCATTTCACATGCAGCGCACGAGTGTTCTCGATCAAACTTGAGCAAGGGAAGACCCCGAACATGACCTCCGGTGACAAGCTTGTTAATGTCTTTGAAGTTGAGATGTGAGAGCCTTCGGTGCCATAACCAGCTTTCGTCAGAATGAGCTTTCGACAAAAGACATATAGCTGGATTTCCTTTGATTGGTTTGAGATTGAGAGGAAACATTTTGCCTTTGCTTTCTGATTTGAGAATCACCCTTTTTGATTTCTTCTCTATGATTTCTGAACCTTCATCGTCAAATGAAACTTTAAGACCGGTACCTCCTACCAGTTGAGACACACTGATGAGATTATGCTGTAGCCCTTCAACGTACGCCACCTTTCTTATTGTGAAGTCTCCATTGGTTATCATTCCATAACCCTTTATCGTTCCATAAGAATTGTTACCAAACTTGACATTCCCACCATTCTGAAGAGATCGAAACTCCCTTAGCTCTTCCTTCCTTCCTGTCATGTGACGTAAGCAGCCACTGTCAATGTACCATTCTTCGTCGAACTGCTCATCACTTATAACCTGCAAAAATTAAACAGATTTAGGAACCCAAAGTTTCTTGGGTCCACGTGAGCCTTTCATAGGAACAGGAATAGCAAGAGAAACATCAACAAGATATGTTCTTTTTATTAATGTTGTTTATCTTTTCTCTTAATAGTGAAAACTTTGATTTTATTAGGGTTAGTTACAGACGTTTTGGTTTCAGATTTTGGTGGTTGGGCATTAGTCTGCTTTCGGTTTTCCTGGACTGAGGAAATCTTCGATTTTCCTTTCAAGTTCATTGAAGAATTTGAATTTTGTGCAGGAACAGAATTGGGTTTAGAAGAGAATTGAGAATGAGAAGAATTGGAATGGGAATTTCTTCTGACTTGTGGTTCGAGATGACCCTTTTGTTTATGGTCATTGGAGGGACCGAACCTGGACGTTCGGTAGCTTTTGCTTTCGGGACCGAACCTGTCCTTTTAGTTGCTGTTGCTTTCTGAACCGAACATGTCCTTTCGGTTGTTGTTGCTTTCTGAACCAAATCTGTCCTTTCGGTTGCTTTTGCTTTCAGGACCGAACCTAACCTTTCGGTTCTGTTCCTCATGCGGCACGAAAGCCTTTTTCTCTGACTTTGAATTTCGATCATGATAAGAGAAATGAGTGTTTTGAGAGCGCCAAATCTGTTTTCGCTCAGAGAGATTCTTTTTGTATCTTAGGTTTCTTTGCTGCTTTTGATTTTTCACTTGTTTCGGTTGTCTGTGGATGTTAGCCTTTTGATTCAGCTTCTTGTCAGCCGGTTCACTTTTCACAGATGATGTTTCGCTTGTAGAAGTGACTTCTTCTACAGGTATTTCTTTTGTGCCACTAGTGCTTGGCACGTCAAAGTTGTCAGGCTTATTCAGCGGCTCTGGTACATATCTCCCTTTTGTTTTCCAGGACGTTCGCTCTGACAAACCAACTGTTTCGTCGGCATTATCTATAGGAGCAGACCAGAAGAACTCATCACAGCCATCTGCGTTATCTTCGTTCACAATGGCAGTGAGTTCGGCTATTTGATGTTCGGTTACTCCTGTGACTTTATACACCTGATTTGGAGTAGTTCTCACCTTTTGGTACACAACAACCTTTTCTTCAAGAATCGGGGACTTATTTTGGGACAAGCGAGCAAACTCCACAAAATTTTCAGAAGTCAGATTTTTGTGGTTTTCGGGTTTGCTCTTGACAAACTCAGAACAGTCGACTACATCCTCTACAAAAATTTCACTCATATCATCGTCCTCATTAAGTTCAGATGCGTTTTCAACATCAATATTATTTTCTGAACTTAAATTGGCACTCAATGAGTCGAATTTTTGTATGGTTTCGGTCCTTAGTTTGAGTTTATCGTTTTCATCCAAAAGATTTTCCAGCATGTCCTTATGGTCTTTGGACTTTATAAAAGATTCTATTTTGTCCAGACCATACATATAAGTAGGATTCACATCATCAGACGAAACAACACGTTCACAGTTGTATGCTTCAGCATCGATTTCATCCTCCTTAAACTCAAGGAAGGGTAAAACCATGCGATGTATTTTCTGCCCTATTTCACAATTCAGATGCAGTTGAGTAATGTTAGCATAAAGTCTTTTAGCAATCAAACAAAAAACATTTCTTTGTTTTAAAAGTTTCAAATTGTCTCTTTGTAAATAAATGTTTTCATCCTTAGACTTAATCAGCTCTGACTCCTTTTGCTCAATCCACATCCTTCGATCCTCACTCTTGGATGACACCCTGCTTAATTGGTCGGTTAGGTTAGAATTGGTGACCCGTGTTTGAGTTAAACAACTATCCAGATTTGAGATTCTTGAATTTAAGTTATTTAATTCCTTTTCATATGATTTTTGTGGAACTTTGAACGAGATAAAAAGAGATTGTACCTTCTTGATCAATTCATCAAGTTCATTGATCACTGAGAGGTTTTGCTGTGAAGCATAAGTCCTCTCGCTCCCTGGTGTCCTCATTTCCACCATCTGTATTGTATCCCCTTATGTGAGATACATCAGTCACCACCAGACACTTTCCACTGCTTTCACCGCCTCTTGCGACATACGCCTTTCCATGTGAAGGCTTTCTCACCTCATCATCTTCTAAGTCGGTCGACCACACCTGTACGCCACCGAACTCGTCATCCTCTGCCAAACCCTGTACAATAAGAGCATTCATAGAAGGATTAGCAACAACTTTCTTTCTCTTAATCTCTTCCAGCTTTTTCATAAGGATTGCCTCTTCATCTTTCTCTGCCATTTTCTTCAGAACACAATGTTTGGCATAATGATTCTTTCATCCACAGTAATAGCAGCTGACACTAGAATCTCCTTCAACCTTCGCCTCTTTCTTTGGTTCCTCAGTCTTCGGCTCCTCCCTTACCTTTTCTAAACTGTAGCTTCCCTGCCAATTTCGGTTCTTATTGGTAGGAAACCTCTTCTTGATGAACCTTTTTGGATTGGACACCATCATAGCATAATCTTCTGAAGTAAGATCGTAGTCCTCCAGGTTTAGATCTTCATCTTCTACTACATTTTTGCTTTTGGAAAGGAGGGCCATGGATCCCAAGTTGGAGACCACATTCTTCTCTTGCATCACAATCTTTTCTTGGGATTTCACAATTCCCACCAGTTTCGCCAGCGAATATGACTTGAACTGCTCGTGAGCTTTAACTGTAGACACAACAGCTCTCCATTCGGATCTTAAGCCATTCAAAAAGGTAACCTTCTGTTCAATCAACTTCCTTTCGATATCATGCTTGATCATCTTGCTAAGAAGATGATTGAAGCAATCAAACGTTTGAGTGACGGACTCATCGGAATTTTGCTTAAATTCTCCAAACTCAGACAAAAGAAAGGTCTGAATAGAGTGCTCCAAATCTTCATCTGTGGAATACAGCTCTCGCAGCCGATCCCAGATTTCTTTAACGGTACTGCAGGAACTCACCAACCTAAACGTGTCAGATTGAAGAGCGAATCGGATCAGTCTCAATGCTTTGATTTTGCACTGAAACTTCTCTTTTTCGTCTTGAGCCACGTCTTTCACATATTTTAACAGATCATTATACTATTTTTGAGTTTTAATGATTCTGGATGTTCCTGAGTGAGCAAATGGTCCAGACACAATAGCTTCCCATATAAGATACCCATTATCTTCAGATCCGATGACATAGTCTTCAAAATGATGCGCCCAAACTTCGTAGTCTTGGGTGTAAAGAATAGGAATCTTTGTTGTTGATCCAACACTGTTTGAGATGTTGATAGGATTAGATTGAGAATCGTCCATGCTTGATCGTTTTACCTGTTTGAAAGATCAGACTTGTAATATGTAATATTAGGGCAAAACGAATAAATACTGAGATACGTCAATTATGGAGTGACGGCTCAATAAATATCAGTTAATGCGGAAAAACCCTAATCACTTCTTTCACAGAAGAGATGTGTATGAATTACACAGCCTCCTGCTCTGATACCAATTGATGAGTTTATAAAACTATTGATCGATTAGTCTTATAACAGGCAAATCAAGAAAGTAATAACAGTAAGACAAAAACACAAGAATGGATCTGAATGAGTCGAATGATTCTATTAACTCAATCCTCAGCAGAGCTCGATGAAGAACTTCCGCTGTAGAGGATTCTAGGGTTACAAAAGATAAGAACGTAAACGCTTATAAAAATCTCTATCAAATCTTACGTTAAAGAATGCATGCAAGCATCTATATATAATAAACCCTACAAAGAACTCACGGATGGACAGGCCCATACAGGAGACAAAACTGGACTAGCTAACGAGCCCAAAGACGCAACACTAACTGGACCTAATAGAGAAGTTGTATGCTAAGTTCTCCAAATGTGATTTTTGGATTCGAAAAGTCCTATTCTTGGGTCACGTGGTCAACCAAGAAGGGATAATGGTTGATCCAGCATAGATTGAAGCTGTAATGAAGTGGGAACAAACGAAAAGTCCCATGGAGATCCGAAGCTTTTTAGGATTAGCCGAATATTACCGAAGGTTTATCCAAGGCTTTTCTTCGATCACAACTCTATTAACAGCTTTGACCCACAAAGGAGCTACTTATGCTTGGAGTGATAAGCATAAAGAAGCTTTCGAGAAGCTAAAGAAGAAACTATGCGAGGCACCAATACTTTCTCTGCCCGATGGAGTTGAGGACTTCGCTGTTTATAGCGATGCGTCTGGGGTTGGATTGGGTTGTGTTTTGACCCAAAGAGATAAGGTGATCGCATATGCGTCTCGACAGTTGAAAGAGTATGAAAAGAACTACCTGACTCATGATTTGGAGTTGGCAGTGGTAGTTTTCACTCTGAAAATATGGAGGCATTAGCTCTATGGTATGAAGTGCAACTTTTCACTGATCATAAGAGTCTCCAATATCTCTTTAATCAGAAAGAATTAAATATGAGGCAACGACGCTGACTAGAGTTACTTAAGGATACGATTGTGAGCTACTTTACCATCCCGGTAAAGCAAATGTTGTTGTTGATGCTCTCAGTCAGAAAGTCAATCTTGAAGGAAAAAGGCCAAGAGCGTTGAGAATAGAAGTTGTCTCGACAATTTTGGAGAGTATAAAGAAAGCTCAAGAGGAAGCTTCTGAGAAGAATGACCGAAAGGAGGAACGTTTGGGCAAAACGTTGGTGTTCGGTATAAACAGTTATGGACCGAAGGAGTTCTAAGATCGGATTTGGATACCTAAGACAGGAGGAGTTAGAGATATTCTGATGGAAGAAGCTCACAAAACAATGTGCTCGATTCATCCCAGTAGCACTAAAATGTATAGGGACCTGAAACCCTACTACTGGTGGCCGACGATGAAGCTTGATGTTGCAAAGTATGTGGCCGAGTGTGTGACTTGTGCGAGAGTCAAGACACAAAATCAGAAACCATACGGGAGTTTAGAACCTTTACCTGTTCCCATGGGTAAATGGGAAAACATTGCTATGGATTTTGTCACTAAACTACCCAAAACAAAGAATGGTCACGACATGATTTGGATGGTCGTTGATCAATTTACTAAGAGTGCGCACTTCATAGCAGCCAAGGAGAAATGGTTTATGGATAAGATTGCGAATTCTTACGTGAAGGAAATTGTGAGGCTTCACGGTGCTCCATTAACGATTGTGTCAGATCGTGACAGCCGTTTCACCTCACGATTTTGGAAAAGTCTACAAGAGGAATTGGGTACCAAGTTGTGTTTAAGTACAGCTTACCATCCACAGACTGATGGTCAGAGCGAACGGACGATACAAACACTTGAAGATATGTTGAGAGCATGTACCATGGAATTCCAAGGTAATTGGGATGAACATTTACCTTTGGTAGAATTTTCGTACAATAATAGTTTCCACTCGAGCATTAAGATGACACCTTATCAAGATTTGTATGGGCAGAAGTGTCGTACGCCGTCTTGTTGGCTTGAGGCTGGGGAAAAGCAGTTTATGGGACCAGAGATAGTCGATCAAACTGCTGAAAATTTGAAAATAATTAGGAAGAGAATGTTAGCAGCTCAGGATCGTCAAAAGAGCTATGCTGACAACAAGCAAAGACCAATGGCTTTTGAAGTTGGAGATTCGGTTTTGCTTAAAGTCTCATCGTGAAAGGGACTTATAAGATTTGGTAAAAGGGGAAAGTTAAGTCCAAGATTTATTGGATCGTTTAAGGTTCTTTAGAGGATTGGGAATCAAGCTTACAAGCTAGAATTACCCGAAGAACTGAATGGAATTCATAAGACTTTTCATGTGTGTTATTTGAGGAAGTTCACGGGAGAAGTTCCCGACATAATTCCACTTTCAGAGTTGAGAATCGATGAGAACAAAAGGTTGATTGAAGAACCAGAGGCAATCGTTGACCGAAAGACTAAGAAATTGCGACGCAAGATGGCCGAGTTAGTGCTTGTCCAATGGAAACACACGAATGGGCCAAATCTCACCTGGGAGACGGAGAGTGACACGATGAGTCGCTACCCGCATTTGTTTGTTGATGTGTGATTCCGGGGACGAAATCATTCTAAGGTGAAGAGAATTGTAAAGCCTGTGTTTCTGGGTCTATCATTAATAGCATTGTAATATTCTAGGTTAACCTTTGTAACTCGTTTTGAAATAATAAAGATGTATTATTTGAGTATTATGTGTTTTGTGCTTAGTTGTGTGACTTAAATGAATTAAGGATAAAAATAAGCGTCAAAATAAAATGTTAGATAAAGCTGATATCTATGAATAATGTTGTAGTAGTTGAAACGAGGTTTCCGAATATATAGAGAATGCCGAAATCCGAGTTATAACAAAAAAGTTATGACCTGTCGAAATTTCGCGACAGAACCGGCAACGCTGAATGACGTAAAAACTGAAATTTACATTAGAGCAGTTTTTAGCCAAAACAATCTAAACGAGAATTGAAGATCTCGTCAAGGGAAGTGCAACGGTAAAAAGACAGACGAAAACGGACGTAGGATGAAGAAGTTATGAATTTATAATGGAGTTTTCCTGTCCTGACCTACTAAAAATAATTAATAAAAATAAAATCAAAACTAGCTGACGGAGTCTAAACGAAAGTTGTCGAGCATAGTCTCACCTACGCATGGATATAAAGAACGTCGAAAACGGAGTTCGTATGAAGAAGATATGAATTTCTGAAAATTTTAAATAATTAATATTTATTTATTTAATCTTTAGTTCGGATAATATCCGAAGGAGTCATTGGTCTGATCCGAACTACGCCCAGTGTACCTCGGTGCATGAACCGCCTCGGACTTAAATGCCTCGCATACGTAAGCAATGACGTTTATGGTTGCGTACGCCCCGCGTAGCTGAGCATTACGCCCAATGTACGTGCGAGGCTCAACCTCTATAAAAGGCATGCGAGGGCAGTTGAGATCTTTTGCTCCATTCTTTCTTTCTCTCGCATTTTCGCCCCGTTTTACGTGCTAGAAATACCCCGAAGCCCCGTTATTAATCCCGAGCCCCGAAGCAAGTCCCGAAGCCCCAAAGATCCCGAGAAGTGCAATTCCTGAGCCGAAGCTTTGCCCGCGAGAAGCCTGGTTTTTGTGAAGATCTTCCAGATCTACTGAAGAATACTACTTCTACAATTCGTAGTGTTGTCTGATCATCTTCTGATCAAGTGAGTGTGTAGTTACTTTCTTCTAACGCATAATTATGAAGTATTTTATACGAAATACGTGTTATGTGTTTATTTTGTTGTTATATGTGTGAATGTATATTCACTTTCTTCTATCTCATAGATATGATTTATTCTCTATGAAATACGTGTTATGTGTATGTGTCTCATCTGTTGTTTGGAATATGTATTGACAGAGAATGCTATATAGGTTTTAAACTATATATAAAAATATATATTTTTATCTACTAGTATGTTGGGTAGAACACGAGTAGATAGTGATGTGTGATAAACAGATGAGAGGCCTCGATGTTGTTGTTGTTGATCTAGTTATTCAGCGGAGTATGGATAACGACCACAGACTCTTTCTAGACAGTCTTGTGGAACGCTAGCAGGTTCATAACCTGTAGGTGTTGTGAACTATGTGTTCACCGGTGTACTCTATCCCCCTCATGGTTGCCTTTAGGATATCTATTGTTGAGGAAACCCCTTAGCATTAATGTCCGTCGTGATGAAAATCCTAGATTAGGTCCCTTGAGATAGATGTTGTTAGGGACATAAAGTGAAGATAACGGGAATGGGTAATCGGGTTATTGTTGGTTGGTGAAATTAAATATAATTATTTATTGTGGGTTGAAAACACTATATGCTCACCAGGCTCCCAAGCCTGACCCACTCAGTTTTATTTGTATTACAGGAAATGGCGCAAGGGCGTAAGATGGATGAATCATCGAGTTGTTTTGTTTACAAGTCTGTATATGTATATATTTGTTGGATGACTTGTAATGTTATCGTTTATGCTTTATGGTCTGTATCGGAACATGACATCCCGAGTTTTGATTATATAATGAAAACGCATCTCTTGATGAAATGCTTTGATAAATATTATTTTATCATATTTTGGTTTTGGGAAGAAATTCCGCAACTCTTTTAAATCAAAAGGATTTACTCTGAAATTATTTTAAAAAGCATAAATGAAATCGGTCTTTCCTGGCCGTGATTTTGGGGATGTCACAGTTTATATAAAATACTTCATATCTATGTGTAAGATGAAAGTAACTATGCACTCGCAACACGTAATATATATATATATATATATATATATATATATATATATATATATATAAATACTTCATATCTATGTGTAAGATGAAAGGGACCACGCACTCACTTGAAAGGTGGTGACTCAGCCCTCAGACAGCGCTTTAATACTCTCAAAACAATTTTCCTTCGATAAAACCTAGTATCAATACCACTAGGGTTTAGTCTAACGATAACCGCCGCAAATTAATAGTCTGACTATTATTACTATTATATAAGCGTTAAACGATACTTATATAACTCATAATAATAACCCAAATAATTATTTTAAGGACCTAATAACATTACTATAATTATTTGAAAGCTATATTAAAAATTGAATAGGCGTAGCTCACTTATAACGAGTTTTAAAGAAAACCGGGCTTCTCTTGGAGCAGCGTTTCGAAACCGAAAGACCCTTTTTCTCGGGACTCTGGGAGCCTCGGGGCTTCCTTAGGGTGCTAGGGGTTTTATCTAGGGTTTAGGAGTGGTTTGGAGCCTTAGAGAGAGAAAGATCTTAGAGAGAGAGTGAAGAAAGGTGTGAAAAATACGGAGACCCTCGCCCCCTTTTATAGCCTGCGAGGCCTCGGACTACGCTGGGCGTAATCCTTGGCTATGCGACGCGTAATTCTCGGATAAGAATGCTAGCCGAAGCCAGCTGTCTCGCACCATCGGATGGATCAGACCGGAGCTACGCGGGGCGTAACTTCTTCGGACACGGGGCGTAATGCGAGGGGCATCGTGTCACAATCCAGAGCGAGCTCATCAAACGGCTGGGGCTTAGGCCACATCATCAATCCATGCATCAGCTTCGCAAATTGCCCCCTTAACTTCTAAAATTCGTATCTTCCTCGTACGAGCTCCATTTCCAACGTTCTTTATATCCACGCGAAGATGGGAACGTACTCTACAACTTTCATTTAGATTTCGTCGGCTAATTTTGAATTTATTGTAAAAGTTACATTATTAACATGCCGGGACATGATTGGTCCGTTAAATTCTCATAACTTCTTCATCCGACGTCCGTTTTCGCCCATCTTTTTCTCGTTACGCTACTCTTAATGAGATCTTCGATTCTCGTTTAGGTCATGTAGGCTAAAAACCGATCGATCTATTATTCGAATTTCGGGTTGTACACTACTAATCCGAAACTTCGAAAAATCATAACTTCCTCATACGAAGTCAAATTTGGGCGTTCTTTTTATGGACGCTCTCGGTTTAAAGTATTCTATGACTTTCGTTTAGATCGCTAAGGCTAAATCTGTTGGATAAGGTGTCTAAGTCCATAACTTATTTGGTATATACTTGACCCGACCCGACATGGTCCATTTGGGTTGCACTTCACCCAAACGATTTATGGATAATATTATAAGAATCGTATACTTATGTTTTATTAATAAATTATAAGTTATAATATATTAATATAAAGTCATGTTATTTAATTATGCTCTAATCTTAAATTAATTATGAATTGATTTAATGATTAAAAGGAAGACTAATTAAATCATGGACTATTATATTTATATGGTGTGGGCTAACACTCATTTGGGAATGGGCTTAGCTTATATGGAAGTCCATGGATGATCCATGGAGCTTTTAACCCATGGATCCTTGGAAGAGGAAAAGATATGGGTTATTAGGGTTTACCCTAATCATCTACACTATATAAACAAGCTTATGGTGCATGAATTGACACCCTAGTGTGTGTGAGAAGTGGTGGCCGATTCCTAGTGCAAAGTATACACTTTCATAAGGTTTTCCAAGTTTGTGGTGATTTGTGATTTCCATTTGAGGCATTCACATTATTGGTGCTTGGCTCTCAAACTCCAAGGAATCAACACTCATCAAAAGGTATGTAATTCATCTAGTTCTTTTATGTTTAAAAGTTCCCCATGCCATGCTAGATAAGTTATAAACCTTGGAAAACAAATTTTGCATGTATTTTAGACAAACATAGATCCAAGATTTATTAGGGTTGCATGTACACTTAGGAAGTGTTAGAATGCTCAAAACCCAACAAAATCTTGCTCTATCGTCAATTCACTATTTACGTTTCCCGGTATCGTGCCGGTTTCGTCGCGAAACTTCGATGGGTCATAACTTCTTCTTTATAACTCGGATTTCGGCGGTCTTTATATGTACGGAAACTTTGTAACATATAATACATCTTGGTTAATATTATTTATTCTAAATAATATTTAGCCGAAAAGTCATTTTCGACACTTATTGCCTTTAATTTGACTAGCCTGGATCTACGGGCGTTACATAATCCCTCAGTACGAGTCTGGCATGCCCTTTCCGGAGCTAAGCTTGCATTTGGAGTGCTCATGAGCCCTCAATATGAGTTTGGCATGCCCTCCCCTACCCTCAATTCATATCTGGATTGCTCCAAGGTTTTTTGGCTACCGCACAGAGCGGTACAACCTCAACCAAACCCACACAATATGTCGAAAACGCATCAGTAACTTAATGTTATAAAATGTATCATTGTGCACGATTTAATGAGTAGTTAGTACAAGAATATAATGTCGAAGATTATCTGTTCCTTTTATCCTAAGAGGATTAAAAGTGATATCTTGGCCCCCTCGATGATTTTGTTTTGACTATATGCTGGCCCCGGTCAGAACTAAATTGATGTGTTCAGTTATGTTCTATGTCAGACGAATCGGAAATTAGGAAAAAATTGCAGGACAATAAATATGACTATGTTTCATTTATTTTTTCGCATAGATATCTTGAGAATAGAGGACAATATGATCCATTATCTGAAGGACGTGTCACTGACTAGGTCAGAGTTCGACAACGACTTTTGAAAGCTTATGATTGCTAAGTCGGATCCTGAAGTCGCATTGGCAGCTATAGTTATTAGACTTATCCAAGTGGGAGACTGTTGGATTTGGTCTGTAAGCCCGTAACTATAACTGGGATGTACTTGAACCGATTGTAGCATGGTCCTTTTGGGTTGCCTTCACCAGTGCAATTTGATAGGATGGACTTTTAAGAATAAGGTTATTTATGATTTATTAATATATTACAAGTATGATATATTCATATGAAATCATGTTATTTAATTAGTATTGATAAAGAATTAATTTGGAATTAATTTTTGATCAAAAGAGACTAATTAAATATATGAGGATTGATTGTGTAAATCAATGATTCTTATAGTGTGGGCTTATAATCCATGGTTATTTAGGATGGGCGAAACCAATGAGATAATCTATGGATAGTCCATGGAGGTTTTAACCCATGGAGCCTAAGTAATATGAAAGGTTATTAGGGTTTACAAGGTGTAAACGTAGCACTTGCCACACTATAAATAAACCCCCCAAGAGCCAAAATTGGTTGCCACAACATTCTTGGAGAGTGTGTATCGATTTTGTGCTAAGTAAGTTATTCTCTCAAGCCTCCTCTTGCATATTGGTGTTTGTGAAGCATTAGAGACATCACACTTGATGTGCTCAAGCTTTCAAAGGTCTATAACTACAAGTCCTTCTAAGAGGTAAGTCATCTAACTAATTGTATTGCTAAAATTTCAATTTGTATGCTAGTTAGGATGTATAATTTGGAAAATTGAAAATATGCATGTATAATTAGAGAAAACATAGATCCAAAGAATCTAGGGTTTCATGTGCACCATAGGAGTGTTATAGTGCTCAAAACCCAACAATATACTCATCCATGAAACGTCCATCAACCCTGCAACAGTCGTGTATGCTAATCTTACATATCAATGGATATTATAGATAGTTGAATGCTTGATTCTACCCTAAGTCCACAACCAAACAAGGAACAGGAAATAAGACAAAACTAAAAATTCTTAGACTATAAAATCTTGGTTATGTATAGCTATGATGCATACACTAAGCAACTATTGTAATGATGTCAATTTCATACAAGAGGCACTCATGGGCTATCAGGCATCATACATCTTGAAATTCTTGAAGATCCTTAGCCTATCACTAGCATGATGTTCTATCATAAACATCATGTTAACAAAATCAAGAACTCAACGCATATAACAAGTATGAGTATTTAGGGAACCACTCTTTTGTTCAGGCTCGGCTGATTATACACACATTATTATCCTGTAAAACCAAAGTTAGATCAAGGTCCACATTCCCGATCCCAAGCCAACAATCAAACAAGAACATGACAAGAGACCAATCTCATTTCCTTAATATAACCCTTTATTATAAGTTCTTTATCAAAAACCTTTGCAAAAACTCTCATATCATAGTTTGAGACTGGATTCACACAGTTGTTCCTCTAATTTGCTAAATCAGGGCTCCGATACCAACTTGTAACGTCCCATTTTCACAACCAAAATATTTATTTTATTTAAGTAAAGCTTCCTAATTATAAATCCGTTATGGAGAAAACCGTTTATTCCAAATACATTTATAAACATCAGAGTCATATTAAAGCGCGAAATCTTCATTGTTGTTGATGAATGTGTACAGTCACGCTTTCGCCTTCCCATGATGACCGACGATACCTGAAACAATATACAACTCGGTAAGCACAAAGCTTAGTGAGTTTCCCCCAAAATACCCCATACGATAAACATATAAGCATGCATAATGGCCGCTCTTCGGGCCTTCGGCCTGAGTGGACTGCCTCGTAGGCTTTCAGTCTATCTGGGCCGAAATACCATGGTTTGTTGGCCTACCACCTCAACCCAACCGCTCCTCCTGAGCCTCTGTGCCTTCAGCTTACAGTCGACCCGCACCACGTATCTTGGTTTACAACACAAAGCAAGACCGCCTCAACCCATCACTACCATATGTCGACATATAAACAATCAAGGATCAAGTAGGCACACAATACATGCAAACATCAACCATACAACTCACTACCGCCTACTAGTCATCTCTAGTATACAGTCCTGCTACCAGCTAACTTCTAGGAAATGCGTAACCATAACTAACCAGAGGTAAGATAGCCACTCGAACATATGATCCTACTCTAGAGCCACAACCAAACAAGGAACATGCAAGAAAGCCTAGATCAAGAGTTCTCAGGCTATCCTAAATGACCACAGACAATCCATAGAGCACTCTACTAGATGGTAACCAACAAGTACATGTAGACATACAGATCTACAGATCACTACAACATAGCAACATCCTAAATATCAGGATAAAGATCTAACAGATCACTACAGCATAACAACATACCAACTACCAGGATACAAATCTAACATGTCACTACAACATAACAAACCAACTACCAACATACAGATCTAACATGTCACTACAACATAGCAACATACTAAATACCAACAATCGAAGGGATGCATAACTGTATATACTCAGAGGTGAGATAGACACCCAGACAAGTGATCCTACTCTAGAGCCACAACCAAACAAAGAATAGGCAAGAAAGCCTAGATCAAGAGTTCCTAGTCTATCCTAGATGACTATATATAGTCCCTACGACATACCCTTACTAACAAATAACAAAAACTATTGGGCCGACATTGGTGCCTTCAACCCACGGTACAATGAGGCGAAACTCACCTAAAATGAAGAAACCCAAGAAAAATTGCGATATGATCCCCTTTTTTGCACTGCTTGCACACACGAATCCACTAACACCAAAACCAGATAGAATCTTAATTAATAGCCTAAAATCCTCAACTTTGAACCAAAATCAAACTTGGTCAAAAAGTCAACGGTCAATGGAAGTCAACGAAAATCAAAGTCCAAGGTTAGCTGAGTACACCCAACGTACTCAACTTACGCCCATCGTATGTGGTTCAGACCTAGTATGCCCAACGTACTCCTAGGTACGCCCAACGTATGCAAGCAGGTCCCAATCATTCCATTAAGCACTTTATCCCTTAAGACCTTTTGTCCAACAATCAGATCTGGGTCCAAATGATATTCTAATTCATAAAGTTTTCAACTTTATGATGTTGCATGGATTGAAAGGGTCCAAATCCAAAACCCTAACTTATCATAAGATTCTAAGCTTCATAACTCATGCATGAAAGAAGGAACAAGACTAATATTGCAATTTTATGGTTCCTAATAGCTCCATAATGGATAAAGTTTCCGAATTTATCCATTAGAATGGTCCCAACAAACAAGATCTGGTCTTTAAGTCTCAAAGGGACCGAAAGTGCATTTTTTCAACTTAATCCATATAGTCCAAGTCTCCAACCTTCAGATCTAAATCAAAATGATGTTTATATGGATAAAGTTTACAAATTTATCCATAAAAAAGTCACAAACTTTCAAGATCTAAAATTTATGCACTTAAAGTGACCAAAAGCTCATAACACCCAAAACTAGCAAGATCTAACAATTTCATCATTAAGATTCAAACTTTATACCTCCAGAAGAAAGATCAAGGTGACCATGGTCTGGATCTATAAGCTCAAATGCAACAAATGCTTCTTCAATGAGTTACTTCTCCAAGGTGCACCAAAAACACTCTAAAGCACTTAAAATCACCTTCTTTTTGCTCACAAGGCTCAAACTAGGGTTAGGGTTTCAAGAGAGGGTGTTGGAGAGGTGGAGGCTGAGAATGGAGTGGGTTTGGGGAAGTTAAGAAACTTAAATAGGGATCAAACCACAAAAATAGGGTTTGGGCATTGATCGCGTACACCCAACTTACTCTTGGTACACCCAACGTACTCCATGTATGCCCATCATACGCAGCTAACCCAAAAATCGCCATAACTTCAAACAATTGTAACTTCTTCTTTCTAAATCCATTTTCAATGTTCTTTATATCCACATAAAGGTGTTGAAGAGCTATATAATATTATCTAAATATCTTGGGCTAAAAACTTCTTGAACAAAAATACATATTTGATGCAAGAACCCGGCCTATGACTTTTCCTTTTTTACCCTTCGGTCCAAAACACAATTCAAAGGTTAAATCTCTTAACTAGAATTACCTCCTTCCATAAGGACTAAACTTTTCCACCTTAAGGTCCAAAGCCTTACACAATCGACTTCCGGTCTATGGCCCATAAATGATAGGAAATAGGATGTTACAAATGAAGGGACAAAACTCAAGATCTAGTAACCTATCATGATAAAAACCGAGTCTTAGACACTTATCACAGTCTAGAAGAGTGCTAGGATGAGAATGAAGACTTGTTTGTTGAATCTTGGTCACTTCTTCTGCTTTCGTCTTCCTTCAAAAGACTTCCAAGAACACAAAAAAGGATTCAATAATGTAGGAAGGAGATTAGGGTTTCTTCAGAACTTTAGGAGGCTGATGGAGGATGAGGGTGCGAAAACCCTAGCCTCATCATTCCTTTAAATAGAGGGTAAAGCCCGAAAAAGTATGGTTTAGTCATAAACGGTGGCCATGTCGTGGCTTATACCTGCCACACCCCATAGCGGGTCAAATCAACATGCCACTCAAAAATGACTCGCAACATCATGGCGATCCTTCACCATGTCGTGGCGACTTTTAAAAGTCAAGATCATAGATGTTATAACGTTCTGCTACTTAATCAGTATAGTAGTTTCTGAAAAAATGAATATACAACTCATGGATGTGGTCACAACCAATCTTTATATGGATCTTGACATAGAGATATACATGAGACTCCCTGGTGGACTTAAGTTTCCTGAATCAAATAGTTCTAGACCGTGGAACACGTTCTCGATAAGATTGAGATAAAAACTTTATGGATTGAAATAATCCAGACAAATGTGTGGTATAACCGTCTAAGTGAGTACTTGACCAAAATAGGATATTTGAAGAATAAGACATGCCCATGTGTTTTAATAAAGAAATCCACTTCATGATACATGATTATCATGGTCAATGTAGATGATATGAACCTCATATAAACCTCGAAAGAATTATTCGAAACTGATGAAATCTATAAGAAATTCCAGATGACAGATCTTGGGAAGACATAGTATTGCCTCGCCCTGCAGATAAAGCAACATAAAGATAGGATTTTACATCATCAAGAAATTTACACCCAAAAGGTGTTGAGATGCTTTAGTCATCATAAGGCAAAGTCGTTATCTACTCCTATGATCATTCATTCTCTAGACATTACAAAGGACATAAATAGTCCAAAGGAGAATGATGAATAAATATTGAGCCTTGAGTGCTCTATCTCTGTGCAATAGGCATATTATTTTACTTAGTCGAATGTACTAAACCAAATATCTTTTTTGCTGTAAAATCTCTTGCTCGACGTAGCATTGCGTTGACACACTGCCACTGGAATGGTGTTAAAGAAATCTTTTGTTATCTTAAAGGTACTACATATATTGGTTTATACTATCCATATGTGCCATCGAATGGATCTACCCCTATGATACTCGAAATAATGCAACCTTTATCAACTATACAGATGCAGGTTACTTACCAGACTGATATAAGGGATGTTCCCGATTTGGTTATGTCTTTGTCATCAGAAACATGGCAATATCCTAGGTCTTGCAACAAAATCTAGTTGCTACTTCGATGAATCATTCCAAACTATTCACACTCTATGAGGCGAATAGAGAATGTTTTTGGCTTCTAACTGTAACTCGCCATATTCGAAGTACATTTGATTTACCTTATGATCCTAATGAACCGGTTGCCATATGAAGATAACATTATTGTTATTAATCAAGTGAACCATGGTTACATCAAATGGGATAACATGAAGCTCATCTTGCCACAATTTTTCTTTACACATGAACAACAAGCAATTCAAAAAATTGAAGTGAAACATATTAGATCAGAGAAGAATCATGTAGACTTGTTTACCTAAATGACATGTATCATGCACCTAATTGTGTGTTAGGAAAGATTGTATCCTGATGTATGCTTAGCATCCTAATGAGTGCACGTGAGGGGGAGCATCGCAATAAATGCTTGTGTACTCTTTTTATCTTTAGTTGAAGGGTTTCGTCCCATTGGGTTTATCTTGACAAAGTTGTTTTTAATGAGACACAAACGGTATCCAATTCTTACTAAGGATTTATGAAATAAGAGGAAGTATCCAGTTGAATACTTCTTTAACCATTGTGTACTCTTTTGTCATCCATTTAAAGATTTTTTTTTTCCCAAATAGGTTTCCTTTTAACAAGGTCTTCATGAAGCACTTCATGTATGATTATTTCCTTCGCTCAAAGACATCCAGATCGTACTCTTTTATAATTCAACAAAAGTTTGTCCTAAAGGGTTTTTTCCGACAAGGTTTTTAACAAGGTGAATCTTTGATGTATTATCTGAAGATATAAGTCGAAGAAGTACAAATATGGTTCAGTGTAAATCTACACACCTAAGTGGGAATGTTGTAACTCGTAGTATACTGATGATTGCTTATATTTAATCAAATCTTCATAAGGAGTTATGTACGTAACTCTTACAAACTTTGGTTTACTTAACCTTTGCCTTATATATAATGAGTTGTTATTTACTTGTAAACTCACTAAACACATATACATTTAATGTGAATATTAGAATAAATCATCGATTTGAATAAATAAGTTGAGTCAAATTCTCATACAACAATTATTATATTTTTATATACATTAAAGATTATTATGTAAAATATATTTTCTATAAATAGTTATGATTACATATTGAAAATATTAATAAACTTCTATTTATTTTTTATAATAAAATCCAATTTTACTTTCTCATATTAAAAGATAGAAATATATTAGTGGTTCGTGTATTTTATCTTAATTAGTAAACAACGCGCAGCTATGCCGCTTTTGGATTAGTATGGGAAAATCGACAAACTTCTGAAAGTATAAATCAAAGTGACAGTTTCTGTAATTTTTTTTATCAATATGGACCATTTTTGTAAATTATAGGGACTATTTATGTAAACATAATTTTAAAGCAGGGATTACTTATGTAAATATTAAGGTGGTAGCAATCCAAGGACTAAAACTGTCAACCTTCCAAACTTATTGTGGCCAAAACTACAAAAACAAAGCACTCTAAGGACCAAAATTGTCAACCTCCCAAACTTATTGTGGCCAAAATCTAAAACATGTAAAGTTTTGTGGCCAAAACTTAAAGCATGTAAAATTTACTTTATATATATATATATATATATATATATATATATATATATATATATATATATATATATATATATATATATATATATATATATATATCCGGTAAGAAATTTTTTTTGGTAGGAAGGTAAGAAGTTTTTTTTTTCTACATACTTTTTTGACAAACAAAAGAAATGAATCAATAGATGAATAAAAAATAACATGATTCACCAAAAAAAAATCTTAAAAAAACACACTGATGATTCATTTATACAATGATTTCGTTGTTATTCATTAATATTGTCATAAAAGTGAATTTTTTCTTAATTTACATAAAAATGAATCATGAAGATTTTTTTTGGGAATTGTTTCTTGTGAATCATATTACATTTGAATCATCTAATGATTCATTTTGTATGTTCGTTAAAAAAATATGTAGAAAAAAAAAATCTTACCTTCCTATCAAAATTTTCCTTCTTATTTGATCTTGACTCTCTCTCTCTCTCTCTCTCTCTCTCTCTCTATATATATATATATATATATATATATATATATATATATATATATATATATATATATATAGGGACGGTTTTACTTGGTGTCCCGGTGTGGCACCGGCAACACCTAGTTTTCCCGTACGCAATGGAAAACATTACATTTTTTTGGTTTTTTGCCTATTTTTCATGCACCGGCAACACCTTTTCAACCGCGGCAACACCTACTGTGTATTTCTGCGTCCGTCCCTATATATATATATATATATATATATATATATATATATATATATATATATATATATATATAATATTTGATAGACAAGAATAACATAATTTATAGTATAATTTAAAAGACATACAAAAAGAACATACATTAACAAAAGTATGTATTAATAACCAAATTTTCACCATCAAATGTAAATCATATCTATTTTGCATGTCTAACACCAAATAATTATCCATGTATCATCTTAATGGTGGTTACTATCCACATTTGGTTACTGTAATTTTGTGTCATCAAATGTCGTAAATTCTTTTTTTCAATTACAATGTTGTAACCGTAAAAACTGTAAAACAATCTGTCATATCCATCTAAAGGCTTGTCATGAATGTGTATAAGGCCTGCGACCGCATAAGGCCTTCAACAGCCTAAAGATCCGTATCTAGTATCAATTATTGATTTAAGCATGTTAAAAAAATTGGCTCGGTGGATATTATACGAGACCCTAAGGTTCAACTGGTAAGCTTGCTGTATTTTATGTTCTAGATCATATGTTTTAAACGTATTCTTTATTGTTGAGGCCTCTTTTTTGAACTTACTTAAATAGGGTGGTAGTATGTCATATTTTTAATCGTTTCCAAACAAAGCCCTTCCTTTTCACAAGCAAAACCCATTACAGTGAAACGAAAATTCCACCGATCCTAGTTTAACTTATTAAGAGGTTGTTTTTGTTTCTTTAATACTTTTTAAGATGCCCTTGACTTTTCCAAACAAACCCTTTCATAATCGGCCGATCAATTTACAATATTTAAGATTGTGACGCTAATCACAGTACTAAACTATTTGTGGGGATGATGATTTTGACAATATTAAGAATTCTTTAAGTATATATATCTCTAGTTTATAGTTGTGGGTTCTACCTTCGTTTTTTTTTTTCTTTTACAATATATTAGTTTTAAGGCCTAAATTTTAAAAAAGCACATGTTACAAAATGCCACAACATGCCTCTAAAATGTAAGGATGCCTCCAAAATGTAAAGGGAAAGACATGTCCACTTAGGCTGGATGCAGCTAGGGATGACAATGGGTACGGGTATACCGGGTTTCGTGTTCTCCATCCCCATACCCGAATCCCGATCCCCATGCCCATACCCGACCCCATCCCCATCGGGGATTAAAAATCTATCCCCATCCCCATCCCCAATGGGTATCGGGGATCCCCAATGGGTAATCGGGGATTTTTTTCCGTTACAAAGTTTTGAACTTTTATGAAAAATAACTCATAATTATATATTAACCAACAAAACAAAAACTAACAGAACAATATAAAACACTATAATTACTGAATGTCTTCAAACACGAACAATAACATTCAAGGTGACAAATAAAATATTTTTTTGCAAAAAAAAAAGACATAAAAATTCTTCCCAAAACTATACGTTTGATTGTTAAAAAACCTTACTTTGTCTACCGAAAATTTGCTTATGCATTATCAAAAATAAAAACATAAGTAATACTATATATATATATATATATATATATATATATATATATATATATATATATATATATATATATATATATATATATATATATATATCGGGTAACAATCGGGGCCGGTTTCGGGTATGGGTATGGGTACCCGACAGGTAGAACCATCCCCATTCCCATCCCCGCTTTTTATATTCAGGTAATACCCATCCCCGTCCCCATCCCTGTCCCCATCCCCGGTCAACTCGGGGATTTACCCGGTCAAATCGAGTTAGGGTTTCGGGTACCCATCGGGTACAAGTTTTTTTGCCATCTCTAGATGCAGCGATTCGGTGCCAACCCTTGACAAGCTGGTTGACTCGGAAATTTAATACGAAAACTGCTCCCTCACTACAGCATGGCAAGGTAGTCGGCAAGTTGGTGTAGATAAAAGAAAAAGTCTTAATTTAATAATTGTGTATATTTTTTTCCGATAATTCGAAAATACCATGGCAACATATGTTGGTGATTTTATCATCAAATATATTCTAGTGTAATGGACTTAACAAGTGTTTTAAGAATAATGTTTTAGTTATAATACAAGTTAGGAGGTGCGGGAGTGCACACTTGTATTTACTAAATATTATTAGTACTGAACCCTAATCTACTGTGTCAAGTCGGGGGTCCCGATTAAGAACAGTACACGGTTTAATTTGTAATTCTTGAAAGATGACAACGGTTTTGATTTATCCGTTGTTGGATAAATCAGGGAAAAACGGCTCCGGTTGAAACACATAAAACAAGAAATGCTTTCTCTTCATCTTCTCAAAATTGATTCAGATTTCATGCCTAAAATCTGAACTGTTACATCAGAAATTATCCCAGTTTGGATTTCGTGATACCCAAGACATATAGGGTCGAAATATCAAACAAGAAAAATATTTTACACGGTTCCTGTTTGTTATCATTTACTCTATACCTATTTCATATTTCCCCAACAACATATACCCTTAAAAGACAAATTTAACATGTAGCACACAAAAATGAGGTGACATGTAAAATAATAACGTGACAGGGCAACATGCATGTTACGAAAAAAATCTATAACCACGTGATTTTAAACATAAATCTTATAAGAAACATGTTTTTATAACTATTAAAAATAAATTTTACAATTGATAATACAAAAAACATTAAATTATTAATGAGTAGCGTGATCATTTTGTCTCAATTGAGGCCCGACATGGCGTAGGGATATTGTTTTAACCAAAACTACACACGGAAACATGTGACGCAATGAATTTTCTATAATTTACACGCCGCCCCTTAAAAATCTCACATTTTACACGTTTCCGCCGCAATTTGATCCCGTGAAATACTTAAAACTTACCCTACACTCAATATTTCAACCCCAAGTTTCCCCTATATATTATTTCACACCCCTCCATAAAAACATTGTAATCCTAACAACACAATTAATGCTATTACAAGCAATGAAAGCAATATCTATCTCCAAACCCGTCTTTTTCGGTTCATCTTGCCACCACCATTGTCCTCATACAAATAATCTTCATCATCGAGCCGTGTCTTTTGTTGTGAGTGCAGGAAAAGGAACCAATGGTCGAAGGAATCTTGTGGATGAAAATATGATTGTATTAAGAATGCGAATAAAGGAAGTGGAGATGGAAGAGACAGGTGGTTTGTTGCCAGAAAAGTCTCGAAGTTGGATGGTGTGGGAGAAGAAGTATTATGAGCATTATAATCAAGATGTATGTGAAGCTATGAGGGTGTTACAAATGTGTTTAATGAACACTAGGCCATGTTTTGCACTTGGGGCATTGGCACTTTTGATGTTGAGTGTGATTTTATCAACTGGTGTTGTCATTGACAGTTTTATTAGTTTTGTGAAGTGGTTTCTGTAATCTCAAAGAATCTCATGCAAAAGTGAGACTCATGGATTAGTTTTAGATACTTGTATCACAATCATATTTTTGTTTGAGAGAATAAGATGATAGTTAATTATAGTATAAATTCGTAGTACCAAAAGATTTATAAACACACATGATAAGGAATTGTTTATTTATTTATTTATTTTTTATCTATTTTTTTGTATTAGATACAATTATGCTAATGATTAATAGTTGTTGGTTTGCTGCTTAAGACTCGAGCTTCATTTCTACATATGCTTATAATTGTTATAATTGTCTCACTCGAATGGTTGTTGGATTATGAGAGATTTAGAGGTTGCCTGTAAAATCATTAAAAATTTTGAATTGGGATTTTTCTTTTGACGGTTCGACAATAAAAAAATGTTTAAATCGTGAAACATTATAATAATAATAATAATAATAATAATAATAATAATAATAATAGCTAGAAAAGATTCTCCGGCGTTGCCGGGGTCGAAAGATATTGCTTTTTAAAATAAAGTAGCATGTTGAATTGCACTGAGATAATCTAGTAAAGGAAGATAAACAATGTCATCTAATTACATAAGTAAAGAAATGTAAATCATTATTTCTTGCAATAAATGAGGAAAATAAAGAAATGGTCTCACAAATTGAACTTTATGTCATGTATGGCAGCGGCCGAAAAACCAATCCGAAAAATATTGACCGTTGTTTTTTGTCCGTTAATGTGAGGGTAATTTGGTCTTTTAAGGTAGTAGAGACTGAATTTGTGACGACAGGTAACCATATGGAACATTTATGTAATTTTGGCGGTGGTGGTGATAGCAACTGGTGGGTGGTATTAGGTGGGTATTTTCTAATAAATAAAACATTAATTTAAAACCAAAAAGAGAAATATAAATTAATAAAAAAAAAATTGGATTAGGAGTAAAAGAGTGATTTCGGTTTCCATCGTTGTCCTCAATGTGTTAAATCTGGTAAACCACAGGGACCAATCGTGTAATTTTGTCTAACAATAATAATAATAATAATAATGAGGGACCATTTCTACCAAAAGACTAAATACTAATAATATGCAATAAAAGGTGAGAGTTATGAAAAATTCAAACGAAAGTGAAAGGGTTGTTTGTGAATAAAAGCATAAAGGTGAATGTTCAATGTTGTAAGTAGCTTTTTAAAACCAACATAAGTTGGAGGACCAAAAGTGATAAAAAAAAATTGACAAAAAAAGAGGACCAAACATACATAACCTCAGGGACCAATCTTGCCAAACATACATAACCATAGAGACAAATCGTGTAATTTTGTCTAACAATTAAAATAATAATAATAATAATAATAATAATAATAATAATAATAATAATAATAATACTAATACTAATAATAATAATAATAATAAGGGACCATTTCTGCCAAAAGACTAAATACTAATAATATGTAATAAAAGGTGAGGATTATGAAAAATTCAAACGAAAGTGAAAGGGTTGTTTGTGAATAAAAGCATAAAGGTGAAGGGTCAATGTTGTAAGTAGCTTTTTAAAACCAACATAAGTTGGAGGACCAAAAGTGACAAAAAAATTTGACAAAAAAAGAGAAGCAAACATACATAACCTTAGGGACCAATCTTGCCAAACACTTACGAAGTTTACTATTCCTAATTTTCATAACTTTAATATATATAATAATAATGAGAGATTATTTCTGCCAAAAGACTAAATACTAATAATATGTAATAAAAGACGAGGGTTATGAAAAATTCAAGCGAAAGTGAAAGGGTTGTTTGTGAACAAAAACATAAAGGTGAAGGGTCAATGTTTTAAATAATTTTTTAAAATCAACATAAGTTGGAGGACTAAAAGTGACAAAAAAAATTAACAAAAAAGGAAGACCAAACATACATAACCTTAGAGACCAATCTTGCCAAAAACTTAGAACGTTTATTATTCATAACTTTCATATCTTTTATATATATATATATATATATATATATATATATATATATATATATATATATATATATATATATAATAAAACAAATAAACATATAGCTTAAAGTTTTAGTCCCTGCAATTGGCATTGTTTTGCATTTTTGGTCTAAGACTTCAAACTTTCACATGGTTTAATTGTCATGGTTGCCAAATCTTGTAGCATTGGTCCTCTGGTCCATATAAAAAGATCATTTTATCCATTGTAATAATGGTTCTAAATAACATGAGTTATGATTAGACGGTAATGTCAAGCTTCAAATTTATAAGTCGGGACAAACTATGACATTTTTTTTTTTTGGAAAGGGAACTTCCCTAATGAGGGTTTCCGGGCCAGCTTTCACGCACCGACTAATCCCCCGCTGCAAACATGAGGCTTTGCCTCATGTCTTGGAGTCACTGCAGGCGAACCTCCATGGCCACAAGGGCTTAGTAGTGCCAGGATTTGAACATGAGTCAATAGGTTATCCACCATGACATTTTTTAAAACATGACTTAAGGCAAAAAAAATTGTATATTATTAATAATTCTAAAAATATTTCTAATATATATATATATATATATATATATATATATATATATATATATATATATATATATATATATTGTAACGCCTGTGTTTCCGGGCTTGCCATATTTAGCAATATAATAGTCTAGGTTAACCTTTGTAACCCGTTTTGAAATAATAAGAATGTATTATTTGAGTATTATGTGTTTTGTGCTTAATTGCTTAATTATGTGGTCTGATTAATTAAGAATAAAAATAAGCGTCAAAATTTAAGTGTAAAATAAACTTAATATCTTTGGTTAATGTTGTAGTAGTTGAAACGAGGTTTCCGAATATATATAGAACGCCCAAATCTGACTTCGTATGAGGAAGTTATGATTTATCGAAGTTCCGGCTTAGCGGTATACAGCCTGTTATACTCGAATTAAGATCGAGCGGTTGTTAGCCGAAGCAATCTAAATGAGAATCGAAGATCTCATTGTTGGTATCGAAGCGATAAAAAGTTAGGCGAGAACGGACGTCAAACGAAGAAGTTATGAATTTATAACGAAAGTTTCTGTCCCGGCCTATTAAAAATAATTAATAAAAATAAAGTCAAAATTAGACGACGGAGTCTAAACGAAAGTCGTAGAGCGTGGTCTCACCTTTCCGTGGATATAAAGAACGTCGAAAACGGAGTTCGTATGAAGAAGTTATGAATTTCCGAAGTTTATTAATCATTTTGTATTTTTATTTAATTCAAAATCGGAGGCATTATCCGAAGCCGAGTCACCGGTGTAATCCGGAGTACGCCCCGCGTACGAGGTTACGCTATCGCGTAACTCCGATAGTGTCGACACTTCGGATGACGCATGCAATGACGATTTCGGACGCATACGTGCTGCGTACGCCTGTACGCCCCGCGTACTCCGAGGCTCCAGCCTCTATATAAAGGATCCGAAGGCAGCCTCATTTCTTGTTCATTTTCTTCTCTTCTCTCTAGTCTTTTGCATCGTTTTTCATGCCGAAGCTACCCCGAAGCCCCGGTATCATACTCTAGCCCCGAGGCAAGTCCCGAGATCCCGAAGATCCCGAGAAGCGCGGTTCCCGAGTCGAAGCTCTGCCCGCGAGAAGTTCGATTTTCGAGGAGATCTTCCAGATCTGCTGTGGATTACTACTTCTATAAGCCGTAGTGCTGTCGGATCGTGTTCTGATCAAGTGAGTGTGTAGTTATTTCTTCTAATACAATAATACGAAGTATTTTATATAAAAATACGTGCTATGTGTATATATTTGGTTGTGTTATGTGTGAATGAGTATTCACTCTCTTCTATCTTACATATCTGATTATTTCTTTATGAGATATGTGTTATGTGTGTGTGTGCCTCGTCTGTTATGTGATATATGTGTTGATTCAAGCATGCTATACAGGTTTTCTTTAAACTATGTATACAAATGTATATTTTTATCTACTAATATGTTGGGTAGAACATGGGTAGATAGTTGGTGTGTAATAAACAGATGAGAGGCCTCGATGTTGTTGTTGTTGTTGATCTAGTTATTCAGCGGAGTATGGATAACGACCACGGACTCTTTCTAGACAGTCCAGTGGAACGCTAGCAGGTTCATAACCTGTAGGTGTTGTGAACGATGTGTTCACCGGTGTACTCTATCCCCCTCATGGTTGCCTTTAGGATATCTATTGTTGAGGAAACCCCTTCGCAGTGATGTCTGTCCCGATGAAAATCCTAGATTAGGTCCCTTGAGATAGTTGTTTTAGGGACGTAAAGTGAGGATAACGGGAATGGGTAATCGGGATAGTGATTGGTTGGTGAAATTAAATATAACTTATTTATTGTGGGTTGAAAACCCTATATGCTCACCAGGCTCCCAAGCCTGACCCACTCAGTTTTATTTGTATTACAGGAAGTGGCACAAGGGCGTAAGATGGATGGATCATCTTGTTGTTTTGTTTACAAGTCTGTATATGTATATATTTGTTGAATGACTTGTAATGTTTATCGTTTATGCTTTATGGTCTGTATCGGAACATGACATCCCGAGTTTTGATTATATAATGAAATGCATCTCTTGATGAAATGCTTTGATAAATATTATTTTATCATGTTTTGTTTTGGGAACAAATTCCGCAACTCTTTCAAATCAAAAGAATTTACTCTGAAATTATTTAAAAGCATAAATGAAAATCGGTCTTTTCTGGCCGAGATTTTGGGGATGTCACAGTTGATATCAGAGCATTAGTTTAAGCGAACTAGGAATTTGAAGGGTTTCTAGACTTAAACTTAGAATGCTAAGTGGAATTTTGAGATGTGTGTCTGTTGGATTTTAGACACGAGCACTAGTTTATTTTAGGAAAGTTGCCTAAAATGCTTTATGTGCTAAATGTTATATGTTGCCATATATGATATTATTTGTTCGGATCTACGGTCTGTTGCCGACCGGATCTGGAAACCTTATGTGTGTAGGATTCTAAGCATATGTCTACGTTATTAGAACTAGCATGTAAACGTTTCGGAGTGATAAGGATGATTTGATTATCTATCGTGAATGAGGATCTAATTTCACCTTATTCGGTGTGTAGATCAAAATGGTGAGAACAAGGAGTGGCGTTGGAAACACGGATGAAAACAGGAATCAACCGCCAGTGATTGAGCAGATACCTGTTGTAGCAGCAGCACCAGAACCAATAACAATGGCTGCGGTGCAAGCCATGATTCGGGCTATGCTAGCCGAACAAAGGGAGGAGATGCGACAAATGTTGCATAATAATAGGGATGAACCTATCATACCTATTGAGGAACCGGAATTGATTCCCGAGCAATCGGAGGAAGGGAACAATAGTCGCATGGTGAGTCAAGTTGGGACTCAAGAGGAACGAAGAAACGATCCAGAAAGGAGAAATAACAAGGATGGGCGTATGTACAAGAATTTCTTGGGCGCCAAACCGCCAAGTCTTTCTGGGAGCCCAAAGCCTGTTGAGATAATGGATTGGATCTCCGAAATGGAGATGGTATTTGAAAGTTGCGACTGTAGCAACAAACAGAAGACCGTCTTTGCGGTTAGACAACTGAAGACTAGGGTCTTGAGTTGGTGGAAGTTGTTGGCAGATACTATGCCACGAGGAGAAGACCTGAAAATGTCATGGGAGGAGTTCTTGGAGCAGCTGAGGGTGCAGTATTGTTCAGAGATAGATCTGATTGATCTGAACAATGAGTTCCAAAACTTGAAGAAAGGGAAGATGAGCATAGATGACTATGCTACTGCATTTACTGAGAAGATGAAGTTGTTTCCGTACCTAGTGCCGACGGAACTCTCCAAGATTGAGAGGTTTGCTAACGGACTGCCTGCTGACTTTGGTCCGACAGTCAAGATGGCTACCACTCTGAAAACGGCTGTTCGTGCAACTAAGAATGTGGAGGCCCAGCAGAAGGAAAGGGGTCTGGAAAGAATAGATTTTGGAGAGAAGAGGAAGTTCGATGGAACTTCAGGGTCCAACAAGAAAAACAAGTTCTCGAAGTCTAGTTCGAGGGGAGGTGGAGGTGAAGCGAAATGGTGCGACAAATGTAAGAAGAAGCATCATGGAAGATGTGAGGTGGCAAACACATGCTACAAGTGTGGAAAGCCAGGGCACTATGCCAATGAGTGTACCCTCACAAAGAAAGTTTGCTATGGTTGTGGTGAGGAGGGTCATATGTCGAGGGACTGCCCGAAGAAGAAGGAGGCAGCTAGACCCAACATTCCGCCAAAGCCAAAGGCGAGAGCATTCCAGATGACACTGGAAGCTGCTAAAGATGAAACTGATGTCCCTTCAGGTACCTTTCTCGTTAACGAATTGCTTGCCCAAATTTTATTTGATTCTGGAGCCAACTACTCCTTTATATCGCATGAATTTGGTGGAAAGCTAGCTTTGCCTGTTGTTAGACTAGATAATGCTTTATTAGTCGAAGTTGCTAGTGGAAAGTTTGTACCTGTTAGCTATCGCATGAAAAAACATCTTAATTGATCTGAATGGGAATAAGTTCCACGAGGAATTATTGCCTATCGAACTTAATGGTTTCGACATCGTATTGGGAATGGATTGGCTTAGCGCCAACGACGCCGAAATTTTATGCAAGAAGAAAATAGTCAAAGTAAACCCGCCTGGGAAAGATTCGTTTATGGTGTATGGAGATAAACGCAGAGTGAATTCTGGAATCATTTCATTGATGAAAGCCAAAAAATGTTTGACCAAGGGGTGTACATCGTATTTAGCATTCGTGATTGATGCTAAGAAGGAAAAGAAGGTGATGCAGAATATTCCAGTGGTGTGTGATTATCCGGAAGTATTTCCCGAAGATCTTCCTGGATTACCACCTGATAGACAAGTGGAGTTCAGAATAGACTTGTTACTAGGAACCACGCCAATTGCAAAAGCACCTTATCGATTAGCACCGACGGAGATGAAGGAGCTAATGATGCAACTTCAGGAGTTATTGGACAACGGTTTCATTAGACCTAGTTCATCGCCCTGGGGAGCTCCGATGTGATTTGTAAAGAAGAAAGATGGAAGTATGAGAATGTGCATCGATTACAGAGAGCTGAACAAGGCAACAATAAAGAATAGATATCCGTTGCCGAGGATTGATGAACTGTTCGATCAATTGCAAGGTTCGAGCTATTTCTCGAAGATCGATCTTAGGTCAGGATATCATCAGTTGAAAGTAAGAGAGCAAGATATCGAGAAGACTGCATTCAGAACAAGATATGGACACTACGAGTTCTTGGTTATGTCATTTGGACTAACCAATGCTCCAGCAGCGTTCATGGATTTGATGAATAGGGTTTGTAACCCGTTCCTTGATAAATCCGTGATAGTGTTCATAGACGACATTCTGATTTACTCGAAAAGCCAGGAGGAGCATGGCAGACACTTGCGAGAAGTGTTAGAAGTCTTGAAGAAGGAGAAGCTGTATGCTAAGTTCTCCAAATGTGATTTTTGGATTCGTGAAGTCCAATTCTTGGGTCACGTGGTCAACCAAGAAGGGATAATGGTTGATCCAGCGAAGATCGAAGCTGTGACGAAGTGGGAACAACCGAAAAGTCCCACGGAGATTCGAAGCTTTTTAGGATTAGCCGGATATTACCGAAGGTTTATCCAAGGCTTTTCTTCGATCGCTAGTCCATTGTCAGCTTTGACCCACAAAGGAGCTACTTATGCTTGGGGTGAGAAGCATCAGGAAGCATTTGAGAAGCTAAAGAAGAAGCTATGCGAGGCACCGATACTTTCTCTACCCAATGGAGTTGAAGACTTCGCTGTCTATAGCGATGCGTCTGGTGTTGGTTTGGGTTGTGTTTTGACCCAAAGAGAAAAGGTGATAGCATATGCGTCTCGACAGCTGAAAGAGCATGAAAAGAACCACCCGACTCATGATTTGGAGTTGGCAGCGGTAGTTTTCGCTCTGAAAATATGGAGGCATTACCTCTATGGCACGAAGTGCAAACTTTTCACTGATCATAAGAGTCTCCAATACCTCTTTAATCAGAAAGAATTGAATATGAGGCAACGACGCTGGCTAGAATTACTTAAAGACTATGACTGCGAGATACTTTACCACCCCGGTAAAGCTAATGTTGTTGCTGATGCTCTCAGTCGGAAAGTCAATCCCGAAAGGAAAAGGCCAAGAGCTTTGAGAATTGAAGTTGTCTCAACTATTTTGGAAAGTATAAAGAAAGCTCAGAGCGAAGCTTCTGAGAAGAATGACAGAAAGGAGGAACGTTTGGGCAAAACGTTGGTGTTCGGTGTAAACAGTCATGGACTGAAGGTGTTCCAAGATCGGATTTGGATACCTAAGACAGGAGGAGTCAGAGATCTTCTGATGGAAGAAGCTCACAAGACCATGTACTCGATTCATCCGGGTAGCACTAAAATGTATAGGGACCTGAAACCCTACTACTGGTGGCCGACGATGAAGCTTGATGTTGCAAAGTATGTGGCCGAGTCTGTGACTTGTGCGAGAGTCAAGACACAACATCAGAAACCGTACGAGAGTTTAGAACCTTTGCCTGTGCCTATGGGTAAGTGGGAAGACATTGCTATGGATTTTGTCACTAAACTGCCCAGAACAAAGAATGGTCACGACATGATTTGGGTGGTTGTTGATCGATTCACTAAGAGTGCGCATTTCATAGCGGCCAGGGAGAAATGGTCTATGGAGAAGCTTGCGAATTCTTACGTGAAGGAAATTGTGAGGCTTCACGGTGTTCCGTTAACGATTGTGTCGGATCGTGATAGCCGTTTCGCATCGAGGTTTTGGAAAAGTCTACAAGAGAAATTGGGTACCAAGTTGTGTTTAAGTACAGCTTACCATCCGCAGACTGATGGTCAGAGCGAACGGACAATACAAACACTTGAAGATATGCTGAGAGCATGTACTCTGGAATTCCTAGGTAATTGGGATGAACATTTACCGTTGGTAGAATTTTCCTATAATAATAGTTTCCACTCGAGCATTAAGATGGCACCTTACCAAGCTTTGTATGGACAGAAGTGTCGTACGCCGTCTTGTTGGCTTAAGGCTGGGGAAAAGCAGTTTATGGGACCGGAGTTGGTTCATCAAACTGCTAAAAAGTTGAAAATAATTAGGGAAAGAATGTTAGCGGCTCAGGATCGTCAAAAGAGCTATGCTGACAAGAAGCGGAGACCGATAACTTTTGAGGTTGGGGATTCGGTTTTGCTTAAAGTCTCGCCGTGGAAGGGACTTATAAGATTTGGTAAAAGGGGAAAGTTGAGTCCAAGGTTTATTGGACCGTTTAAAATTCTTCAGAGGATTGGGAACCAAGCTTACAAGCTCGAATTACCCGAAGAACTGAATGGAATTCACAACACTTTTCATGTGTGTTATTTGAGGAAGTTCACGGGAGAAGTTCCCGACATAATTCCAATTTCTGAATTGAGAATTGATGAGAACAAAAGGTTGATTGAAGAACCAGAGGCAATTGTTGACCGAAAGACTAAGAAATTGCGACGCAAGATGGTTGGGTTAGTGCTTGTCCGATGGAAACACACGAATGGGCCGAATCTCACCTAGGAGACGGAGAGTGATATGATGGGTCGCTATCCACATTTGTTTGTTGATGTGTGATTCCGGGGACGGAATCATTCTAAGGTGGAGAGAATTGTAACGCCTGTGTTTCCGGGCTTGCCATATTTAGCAATATAATAGTCTAGGTTAACCTTTGTAACCCGTTTTGAAATAATAAGAATGTATTATTTGAGTATTATGTGTTTTGTGCTTAATTGCTTAATTATGTGGTCTGATTAATTAAGAATAAAAATAAGCGTCAAAATTTAAGTGTAAAATAAACTTAATATCTTTGGTTAATGTTGTAGTAGTTGAAACGAGGTTTCCGAATATATATAGAACGCCCAAATCTGACTTCGTATGAGGAAGTTATGATTTATCGAAGTTCCGGCTTAGCGGTATACAGCCTGTTATACTCGAATTGAGATCGAGCGGTTGTTAGCCGAAGCAATCTAAATGAGAATCGAAGATCTCATTGTTGGTATCGAAGCGATAAAAAGTTAGGCGAGAACGGACGTCAAACGAAGAAGTTATGAATTTATAACGAAAGTTTCTGTCCCGGCCTATTAAAAATAATTAATAAAAATAAAGTCAAAATTAGCCGACGGAGTCTAAACGAAAGTCGTAGAGCGTGGTCTCACCTTTCCGTGGATATAAAGAACGTCGAAAACGGAGTTCGTATGAAGAAGTTATGAATTTCCAAAGTTTATTAATCATTTTGTATATTTATTTAATTCAAAATCGGAGGCATTATCCGAAGCCGAGTCACCGGTGTAATCCGGAGTACGCCCCGCGTACGAGGTTACGCTATCGCGTAACTCCGATAGTGTCGACACTTCGGATGACGCATGCAATGACGATTTCGGACGCGTACGTGCTGCGTACGCCTGTACGCCCCGCGTACTCCGAGGCTCCAGCCTCTATATAAAGGATTCGAAGGCAGCCTCATTTCTTGTTCATTTTCTTCTCTTCTCTCTAGTCTTTTGCATCGTTTTTCATGCCGAAGCTACCCCGAAGCCCCGGTATCATACTCTAGCCCCGAGGCAAGTCCCGAGATCCCGAAGATCCCGAGAAGCGCGGTTCCCGAGTCGAAGCTCTGCCCGCGAGAAGTTCGATTTTCGAGGAGATCTTCCAGATCTGCTGTGGATTACTACTTCTATAAGCTGTAGTGCTGTCGGATCGTCTTCTGATCAAGTGAGTGTGTAGTTATTTCTTCTAATACAATAATACGAAGTATTTTATATAAAAATACGTGCTATGTGTATATATTTGGTTGTGTTATGTGTGAATGAGTATTCACTCTCTTCTATCTTACATATCTGATTATTTCTTTATGAGATATGTGTTATGTGTGTGTGTGCCTCGTCTGTTATGTGATATATGTGTTGATTCAAGCATGCTATACAGGTTTTCTTTAAACTATGTATACAAATGTATATTTTTATCTACTAATATGTTGGGTAGAACATGGGTAGATAGTTGGTGTGTAATAAACAGATGAGAGGCCTCGATGTTGTTGTTGTTGTTGATCTAGTTATTCAGCGGAGTATGGATAACGACCACGGACTCTTTCTAGACAGTCCAGTGGAACGCTAGCAGGTTCATAACCTGTAGGTGTTGTGAACGATGTGTTCACCGGTGTACTCTATCCCCCTCATGGTTGCCTTTAGGATATCTATTGTTGAGGAAACCCCTTCGCAGTGATGTCTGTCCCGATGAAAATCCTAGATTAGGTCCCTTGAGATAGTTGTTTTAGGGACGTAAAGTGAGGATAACGGGAATGGGTAATCGGGATAGTGATTGGTTGGTGAAATTAAATATAACTTATTTATTGTGGGTTGAAAACCCTATATGCTCACCAGGCTCCCAAGCCTGACCCACTCAGTTTTATTTGTATTACAGGAAGTGGCACAAGGGCGTAAGATGGATGGATCATCTTGTTGTTTTGTTTACAAGTCTGTATATGTATATATTTGTTGAATGACTTGTAATGTTTATCGTTTATGCTTTTATGGTCTGTATCGGAACATGACATCCTGAGTTTTGATTATATAATGAAATGCATCTCTTGATGAAATGCTTTGATAAATATTATTTTATCATGTTTTGTTTTGGGAACAAATTCCGCAACTCTTTCAAATCAAAAGAATTTACTCTGAAATTATTTAAAAGCATAAATGAAAATCGGTCTTTTCTGGCCGAGATTTTGGGGATGTCACATATATATATATATATATATATATATATATATATATATATATATATATATATATATATATATATATATATATATATATATATATAAACAACATCAATAGAAAATGCGTAAACCTAAAAAAAACATAATAATCGTAGAAATGTATAAAAAAATACTTTTAGATATCTAATCTTTTTTGACTTTACAAATCTAAAAATCAAAACTTTTTATTCAAAATCGATGAATTTTTTTTAAAAAAAATAAATATTTTTTTTCAATTTTTTTCACCGAATTGGTATAAAAAATCTACGACTTTAAGTTTTGTAAAGTCTCTCTCTCTCTCTCTCTCTATATATATATATATATATACACACACACACACATACACACACAAAGAGAGAGAGAGAGAGAGAGAGAGAGAAATTCAAAACAAATGTTTTTATGTTGTCGTGCATATGGTGTACATTTCATGTTATATGTAATTTTTTTTCGTATATTAGTATGGGTAGAGGTTAAGAATGATGAACTCACATATTTTTAGTTATTTTTTCGATAAAAGATAAGAGATGAAAAAAACATTTTTTCAAATGATGTGTAGATGATTCACATGTTATGGGTTTTTTTTTTTCTAATATCAATTTGAAAAGAGGTTAGAAATTGATATATATATATATATATATATATATATATATATATATATATATATATATATATATAAGCTAAGTTCTAAAATAGTTGTTGAAAAAGTGATCCTAATGAATGTAACACCCGATTCCTAGGATGGGCCAATTGAGGACTTAGAGGGATCAAAGGTAAGATTTTTAGAAAATCTAGTGTCACGATGTGGTGAATGGAGCACCACGATGTGACATGTCAAATGCATGACGTGACAAGAGGAACGCCACGATGTGATAGTTATTGCAGCCTAAGCCCATGATTTTTACGGTTTTCTCCATATTTAAGCAACTAATCTTAAGGATTGGGGCATCTTCTTCATCGTCCACCCCTTCATAAACAAAACCCTAGCCTCCGTGATTGTTTAGGAGTTTGTTTTCTTGATTGATGTCCTTGTACTTGGATTTTAGTAGAGCTTGAGGAAGGATAAAGATCATTTTGGTGTAAGGGAGCAAGGGACCAGCTTGGAATCATCATATCCTTTAGATTTTTGAGTTTTGGAGGTATAAATCTCTTATATTGACCTTTGTTCTTCTTGATGCAAGTTTAAGCCCATTTTGTATGATTTTAGTCTCTTCCTTGGATGCTCTTGGAGTTTGAGGAACTCCAAAGCTTGTGATGGCTTTCTAAGGTTTATAGGATTCTGATGAACAAGAAAAAGGGGCATGTTTGGAGTACCTTGTGTCAATGCTAAGGATATACCCTCATTAAGGACTTAAAGAACTTAGGGTTTTAGAACTTTCCCTAGGGTGAGGTCCTAATGGATAAAGTTGGAAACTTGATTTAATAAATCATTGAAAAGGACTAGATATAAAGTTATGGGTTTAGATCTGTAAACATAAGCTCTTAATGAAGAATATGGAAATCTGCCAGTTCCCACAACATGGTAATGGGCTTGCACAACATAGTGGTTCTCTGCTTCACGACTATCTTATCTTGGTATTCCCATAATGTGTCCAAGAGGTTTCCATATCGTGGTGAGGGTTGACTTGGTTGGTCGTTGACTTCTATTAATGGTTGACTATTAACTTTTGACCAGTTTGACTGTGGGTTATTTATTAAGGATTTATCTGTATTTATTGCCAATCGGTTCGTGGGGGCGATCGGTGTAGGGAGTGAGGGCGTTGCAGTGTTTCCTTAGGTCTTCAGTTAAGGTGATTTTCCTCACTATACTATGTGTTATAGTATATATCCATGTATGTTAGGATATATGAGTAATGGTATGTTGGTTAGAGTACCATGGGTCCATGATCATCTAGTTGAATGCCCTAGGGGTTGTATGTAGTTACGTAGGATAGCCAGAGAACTCTTGATCTAGGCTTTCTTGCATGTTCCTTGTTTGTTTGTGGCTCTAGAGTAGTATCACTTGTTCGATTGTCTATCTCAACTTTAATTACATATAACTTTGCATTCATTAGTGATCTTCTAGTGGTAATGTAGAGTACTATACGAGGTCCGGTATGTTGTATTAAACTGTTAGACATGTAGACTAGTGTAGATAGTTGGCTGCGATTTTGTTATTGTTTGATATATATGTCGACATATCATGTGGTGGGTTGAGGCGGTCCTACTTTGTGCAGTAGGCTAAGTGTCACACCCTCGAACCAGACGGCAGAAACGTCCGGGGGCTTGCGCGTGACTTCATCTTGAAATATCATTACAGTGAATATAATTGAAACATAACATCATCATCATCACACATGTAATATAACAACATTCATTGTTTACATCAAGTATTGTATTTGAATATTACATGCCAAAATAGTAAGAGTATGATGAAACAAAATATCACACAATATCCATTAGTTTGTTTCGTTCATCCTGCTTCAACAGTTTCCTGAGAATACAAGTTATTTTGAAAACGGTCAACATAAAAATGTTGGTGAGTTCATAAGCATGTTTGTGAAAATGATTTGTATAACTTTGAAAACCACCAGAAAATCCGATATTTTTTGAAAACTGTTTAGTGTGTTTGTGTTAGATCTTGTATTAATGCATGTAGGTTATTGTTTATTTGACTAAAAAGGTAAAGAGAATGTAGAGAGAATGTAAGAGAATGTAAAGAGAATGTTCCCAGACAACCCGATGTTGCCTGTAAAAAAAAGGGTCTTCCGTAACTTCATAACATTAATTCTTCTAAGCGAGCCGTCATAACCATACTAAATAATGACAATTTCGCCTGTCTTGGCGTCGTTGGACGCCGATTTTGACTTCGATTATAAGGTTTTCGTCACCCTAGACTGAGTTAGTCTAACTGTAGCGAACAGCTCAGGTGTGGGGTGTCATCCCCGTATAGATCTATACACAAATCCCCGTTCTCCCTCCAAGAGACTCTGGTTATAACTACAGAGTACGATCGTACACTTAATAGGTGACAACCGACAAAACTCACTAGATCCTTAATCGAATTTACGCGAAGAAAAAGGTATAAACTCCTTCCAGGCCCAATGATCTATGTAAGTGAACCACTAAGGCATCGCTAAACATGTAAATCATTTCAAGACCCATTTGGAATGAGATTATATAACATGGGCCCGAAATATATATATGAAAGGACAACTAAGGCCCATTTCACATGTAAAGTATTTACAGGCCCAAATGGCACACAAATAGTATCCAAGGTCCATCGTACATGTTAATGGGTCAATGAGGCCCAATAAACATATACATGACCTCTCACACATAAAAAGGCCACTAAGGCCCAATAACTGAGAAAATAATCAAATTAAATCCATTTGTTGGTTTATCATTGGTTTTGGCTCAAGTATTCACTAAAATAGCATAAAAAGAAGAACGCATATAAAACTCATTCCAGGCCCAATAAACATGTAAATGGACCACTAAGGCCCACTATACGTGTCTATTATTTCCAGGCTCAAAGGAATATGAATGTCTATCCTAAGCCCAATATACATGTAAAAGGACACTAAGGCCCACTAAACATGTATATTATTTCCAGGCCCGATAAGGATATTCATATCGTTTTTAACCCGTTTGATATTGTTTTGTTTATTGTAGCTTGATTATTTACAAAGTAGATATAAAATTCCACTTTTTGTAAAAATGACGTTCTTGGCCCAATAAGCCAAAAATTTACAATTAAGGCCCAATTTTTGTAAGAATAACACTTTGGTCTCCATTTTGTTCAAAACTTGTGTTGATGACTAGTTTGTGGTAAAAATAACATTTTAAAACCATTTTTGTCAAAAATATCATTTTTGGCTTGGTTTTTGTGAAAATACACATTTTTCTGGTTTTTGGCTTTTCCGACCTAGTTTTTAGAAAATTTGTAGAACATTCATCGTAAGTCGAAATTTGGATTCGTAAATTCTGGAAGTTTGGAAATTTTGTCTACTTTGTTCACAATTTTTATCATAATTTTTGATGGCCTCAAACTAGTGTCAAATTACTCATCTTCACAGGTTGGTCCGAAATTATTTCAAATATGATAGGCAGTTTTGTAAAATTCGCCAAAAATTGTAGAAAAATCGTATGAAAACGTGAGAGTAGTCATTTTAAAGGTATAAATCTGAACTTTATCCATATAAAACAGTTTTGAAAAATGCTTCCATTAATAGGGTCAAAACAGTTCGAGATTGGGCTAAAAATTTACTGTCAAAAGCTGTTTTTGAGTATAAGTCATAGATCTTTGAGCACAACACTCATTTTTGCTATTTTAAGTGTATAATTCCCAGATCTACAAGTTTATATGTAATATTTGTGATAAAACATAATTTTCTCAAGGTTTTTATGAAGATCCAAGTGATAAACTTCAAGTTCTTAACATATTTTTAGATTAATGAAGAAATCAACACATAATCACCAAATAATTCATGGAAAACACACATAGTCATGCATATACACATAGATCTACACAAATCAACTTGTATTCTCCCCCAAAACAAGTAAAAACCAAAAACAAGGGGGTATAAACTCACCTTGGGGTTTGGATTTCGGTTTTGATGAAGATAAGAAGAAGGTGATGTAAGTTATGACTCTAGTTAGCTTCTTGAAGTGATCTTTGAATCTTGATGAGTTCTAGGGAGCATAGTCACGAATTTGAGGTGGTAAGAGGAGATTTTTGAAGGGTTTAAGAAGTTAAATCATAGTTCTAAGTGAGAACTTACCAAAGATGATGATCTAGGTGGTAAACCTTCTTGAAATTGCTCTAAATCTCGAAAATCTTAGAAGTAAGTAGAGATGTTCTTGAGAGATTTGGAGATGTTTGAGAGAAGATGTGTGTGTGTGTGGTTCTTGGCCGAGATATCAAGAGGATAGGTAAGAGAGTGTGCATGGTTATATGGAACTTGTATAGATGTATGTGAGGTATTTAGATTGGTTGTCCATCAAATAAAAATGAGGTGTCATCACCAAAGTCAACCCTCATTTTTCCCTTTTTTTTTGTTTAAATAGATAATGGGCCGAGAATTGGGCTAAAGAGAGGGGAGGTAGATTATCTTGGCCCATTTCTAGTCTTGGTTCGAATTTATGAGGCCCACTAATGACTTTTCGGCCCATTGGGCCTTTAGGGAAATTCACGGCCCAAAATGGCATAAAAGAATGCATTTATGGCTTATTAGGGTTAATTGGATTAGTTATGGCCCAATAAGGCCCATTATAAATAAGATGGATCATTTTAGGCCCAAATGGCCCAAAATGTTATAGATTCATGAATTGATAATTTATTGGTCCCTTAGGCCCAATAAGAGAATCCTAGTCCATAATGAACTTGAGTCGGGATTTCTAGGGTTTCCAAACCTTATTTGAACATATGAGATGTATTTGAACGAGAATAGAGTATAGGCTTTTACAATGGATGATGCTTCCACGGGAATAAAATTTCCTAGCAAAATGCCAGTTGTGACACTAAGATACCTAGGCGGGCCAGTGTTGTGTTGTAGGCTAGGTGCAGACTAAGTGTATGCTCTAGGCATAGGAGGTAGACAATCGTTGAATGGAGGCCTAGGTAAGTGGTCCTTGTGTACTGTAGGCACTATGAGGCGGTCCATTCATACGGAGGCTTGTGTGTGCATGCATTGTATGTGTATTGTGGTGTGTGATATTTTAGGAGAACTCACTAAGCTTTGGCTTACAATTGTGGATTAAACATTTTTCAGGTACCATTGGTGATCATGGGAAGGAAAATGTGTGACTGTACAGACTCATCGGCAACATTAGAGATTATGTATTTATTATATTACTTTGATTTTCAAACAAGAGTATTGTGGAACAAATGAGTTTTCTGAACTTGGGCTTTATAAAAATAGTGTTTTACCTTAATTAAAAATGAAAAAAATTGTTTATGAAAATGGGACGTTAAAAGTTGGTATCAGAGCCCTGGTTTGAGAGATTTGGAGGAAAACTTATGTCAATCCAAAATCAAACTAGGATCCGAGAATTTTCACAAAATGTTTTTGAAAAAGAAATTTTAATAAAATGGTTAGGTTGGAGAGATGGGCTCGATTTCTTGTCATGTTCTTGTTTGATTGTTGGCTAGGGATCGTGAACATGGATCTCTGACTTGACCTTGGTTTTTCAAGAAGATGTGATGTATATAGTCAGCTAGATCCGAAACACGAAAGTGATTCCTAAAATATCCATACTTGTTATATATGTTGAATTTGAGCTTGTTGACATGTGTATTTTTAGGAATGCATGCTAGTAGATAGGCTAAAGATCCCTTCAGAACTGTATGATACTATTCCTTGACTTCTATGATGCCTTATAGCCTAGGGATTTGCTTGTTATGTGCTAATTGACTATGTTAATTGTTAAGTGCATGTTGTATAATTGTATACGATTAGAATTATGTAGCCTTAGAATGATTGAATTAGCCTTATTTCCTATTCCTAGTTTGGTTGTGGACTTAGGGTAGAGTCATTTATTTGATAATCTATTTGATCTTGTATTGTGTACAACTTGCATGCACAAGGCAACCAGCGATGTCAGTAGAGATTCTAGGAGTGCGGAAATGTGATTGAGGATAATCCTAAGGGGAACCACCTAGGAGGTTAGTTGCAGCTTAGGAGCATGTGGGTGTTAGTACACCTAGTAGTGGTCTAGTGCAGTGACTTAGGACGTGGAGATGAATTTTTAGTCGACTACAGATAGATGTGGAAGGTACTATGGCTCGTACTACTACAACTAAAGGATCTGTATGAGAATCATAGAGAGTATCGAGGCTAATAAGGAACTAATAGGTGAAGGAATAGTATGTTTGAGCACCATTTCCTGATGTTTGACATTTTTTGTGCATTTTCAGTATGGTAGCTATCAGAGGCTCAAGATCAGGGGTTGGCAATCCAAAAAAGGACGAGTCCAAGTGATGAGGAAATTGGTGAGATCATTTTTTCCGAGGTGACCATGGTAATGACTGAGATGATTCTAGAGATCTTTAGGTCTGTCAAGACTATGCTGATTGAGGAGTTCGACATGCGCGTTGTCATGTAGTCTGCTGCTGCCGCAACCACTACAATCACCGCCCTCCGTAGGACTTCAGAAGTGGGACGATGTAGTACTGAGAGTTTTAGTAGTAATAAGCTTCCATAGTTCATAGGGGAAGGACCATATTATCGCTTTGAGATAGATATCTGACGTGGATGGATTTTTCTACATGTGTTTGTGCCCCGAGGACTAGGAAGTGAAGTTTGTGCTAAACCATCATCGCTGAGGAGGGAAGGATTAGTGGGAGTTTGTAACCCAGACCTTTTTGCATGCAGAGCGATCTGTAGTGACTTGGTAGTAATTTTTAGAGTTGTTCCAAGTGAGTATGTCCTACTTGTAGATAGAGGGAGACTAGCATAGGAGTATCTGTCACTCAAGCAGATGAAAGAATCAATGACAAAGATTACTTGGATGTTTTAGGAGAGGGCCCAATTTTACCATGAGTATGTTACTTCAGAGAAAGTACAGATGTTGCAGTACTTGAGTATGCTCAAGATGGAGATTTGAGAGTTCATGACTACTAAGCAGTATATGGAGTTGGATGAGTTGTAGTCGAATGCCAGGAAGAGAGAGATTAAGATAAAGATTCTGAAAAGAGAGGAGATTTCAGATTCGGTGCAGACGAAACCAACGTCCAAGCGGTTCAAGTCTGCCAACTCGAGATCAGGAGTAGAAGAGTGGTTATAGGTTGTATAAGTGGTTCCTTAAGGTTTTGTCGTGTTTAGAGCCAGAGAATATTAGGAGGCTCGGGTTGAGGGTTGTGGTGAGAACCTCCTTAGTTGTTATTGTTTGATTGGGGCGTAGGGGTCCGAGTCACGAACGAAAGGCCTGATAGGGAGAGTTAAGTTTTGCAAGTTCGATGTGTGCCTATGTTAGGTTGTGAGAGCCGTTAGTGGTTAACGGATCGGGGGTAAGCCCAAGACCTGTTAGTGGTTAACGAATCGGGGTAGGCTAGAGTGTTGTTAGTGTTTGGCGCTTCAAGGTTAATCCCGAGAGCTCTTAGTGGTTGGAAAATTAGGAGAAATGTAACGACCCAAACTTCACGTCCAAAAATTTCATTTAAATTAAGTAGTTTGTAAAACATTTGTAGTAAAACGTCATACGATCATATCATTTCAGTAAACATATCTCGTGTCTAAATACCCAACACATGAAAATAGTAATAATGTCAGAGTACAATCCCAAAATATATCAAAATGCGGAAAACCAAAGTGTGTGTGTATGATGTGCCGCTACTGCGTCGACTCCTTCCCCTTTACTAAAGAGGTACCTGAAACAAAAACTACAAACTGTAAGCACGAAGCTTAGTGAGTTCCCCCATCGTACCACATACCATACAATCATATCACATACATACTGCTAGGCATTTCTAGGGTGCCTGACCTACCTGGTAGGGCCATTCTGGGGTGCCGACCTACCCGTGTCAAGCCATTCTGGGGTGCTGACTTACCCGTGTCGAGCCATTCTGGGGTGCTGACTACCCATCGGTCCTAACAACCGAACCTCAGGGACTGGTCCCCTCCTACTACCTCTATCGCATATAACATACAAGCCAGCATGAAAACATATCATCACATACTGTCAGACGTATCTGGGGTGTCTGACTACCCTTCGGTCCTAACAACTGAACTCTACACATACAACATATCATGCTAGCATATAACATATCAGGTAGTAGCAAACCTAGATTATATCACAAAGACAATCACCTAATATACGAACCCTACTGGTGGGCCGGCATTGTGGCCGTAGACCCACCGCTACTGGAAGGTAACTCACCTCGTGGTAGCTGTCGAACTGTGCGGGAATCCTCTGACTGCTGCCGCTATTGCTCCGGGAATCCTCTGGCTATAATTCCCACAAAAGATTTAGTCAGAAACTGATATCTACCCTTAGGGTAAAATGACCATTTTACCCCCTTGACCAAGTCAAAGACCAAGTCAACTTCCAGTTGACCTGACTCGCTGAGTTGGCTCGCTAACTCGCTGAGTCCCTATCCTTCCATCAGATATCATACCCATCTCTACTCGTCGAGTTAGGCGATGACTCGACGAGTTTTCCTTCTAAAAGAACACCGACTGAATCCACAACCGACTCACCGAGTAGTATGAACAACTCGTCGAGTTCATCATCAACCGATACTCATGTCCTGCCCTGACTCGCCGAGTTGTATGAACAGCTCGTCGAGTTACTCTTCATCCTATGAACACGTTCTGTCCTTGACTCACCGAATTGTATGAACAACTCGCCGAGTACCATGAAGATTGTCTTGGACTCGCCGAGTCCGTTCATGCACTCGCCGAGTACCATGAATTCCCAAAACACTTTGCTTAGCCCAGAACATTGGGTCACTCCCCGGGACTCCTAAAAACCCTTCCACACTCAACTGGTCCTTATGACCCTCACTGATATGGGACCAAAACCCCTGGACTTGCCGAGTCTAGGAATGGACTCGCCGAGTCTATCACATTCCTTACTAAGAACTTCGATTTCTGATGTACAACACTTAACCAAATGATAGATCCAGGCCCCTAAACTCGCTCTAGCACGTAAAGTTACAAACTTTACGTGCATGCGTGGGACATAAGAGCTTAAAAGGCTCTAAAATGGTTCTTTTGTTGCATGGGGCCTTCCTTGGTGCAAAAAACAACCTAGATCTGACTTGTGGCTCATTAAATGACATGATACAGAAGCCCAAACCCCCAACCATGTTTGAAAACATGGTTGGCCACCAAAAATGGCTTATAAAAGCCCTAAATCACCCCAAAGAGGGATCTAACAAATGAATGAGCAAGGTTCAGACTTTATACCTTCCAAATACTGCAAATGATGAACCAAACTCGAATCCTTCAGTCCCCTATTGATCCTTCTATGCTTTTCCTTCTTCCTTGAGATCAAAACTCACAAGAATCACTCAAAAAGCCTTAGATCTTCACAAAAACGGCTAGGGTTTGCTATGAGGAATGTTTGGGAGCATAAAGGAAGAAAGGAGGCTGCATAAGGTCGTTTAAATAGGGTGCAAACCCCTAGATTAGGGTTTTTGTCCAAACAGCGGCTACTCGCCGAGTCCGGGACCCGACTCACCGAGTCTGTAGCTCAAACCCCGCGCCTCATCCCGCTTCTACTCGGCGAGTCAGTCCTTCGACTCGCCGAGTCCAAGGCTAAAATGTAAAAATAAATGAAGATTTAATAAAATAATACATACCAAGAACCAGGTGCTACAAATCTCCCCCACTTATTTTAGACTTCGTCCTCGAAGTCTGCCGCTCGATCCTGAAACAGCTCGAGGTAGTGCTCCATCATCTCACTCACCGGCTCCCAAGTCCACTCCGACCCCTTCTGGTACTGCCATTTCACCTTCACGAGTTCTACACTTTTGTTCCTCAGATCCTTCGACTTCCGGTCAAGGATCACTATAGGCCGCTCGATGTAATTCAGGCTGCCATCAACCTGAATGTCCTCCAAGGGTACTACCGCCGTATCGTCCACTAGGCACTTCCGCAGCTGAGAGACGTGGAAAGTGTTGTGGATCTGATTGAGTTCGGCTGGCAGATCCAGCCGATACGCCACCTTGCCCACCTGGGCTACAACCCTGAACGGTCTGATATACCTTGGGCCCAACTTGCCCTGCTTCCTGAATTGGATGACGCCCTTCCATGGCGACACCTTCAAGAGAACCATATCCCCGATCGGCGCCGCCTTGTGGCTAAGCGCATCAGCCACCACATTGGCCTTACCTGGGTGATAAAGGATCTCGCAATCGTAATCCTTTACCACGTCCATCCACCAACGCTGCCTCATGTTTAGACTTGGCTGATCCATGAGGTACCTCAAACTCTTATGATCCGTGTAAATGGTACAACGAACCCCATAGAGGTAATGACGCCAAATCTTGAGGGCGAACACAACAGCCCCCAACTCCAAGTCATGCGTCGGGTAATTCGCCTCGTGAGGCTTCAGCTGTCTCGACGCGTAGGTGATGACATGCCCTCTCTGCATCAACACCGCGCCCAAACCTGAGATGGACGCATCGCAGTACACAACAAAATCCTCCATGCCCTCTGGTAGGGCTAAGGTTGGCGCCTCGCATAATCTATGTCTCAGTGTCTCGAACGCTGCCTGCTGCTCAGGTCCCCAATGAAAGACCACGACCTTCCTCGTTAGCGTGGTCAACGGTATGGCTATCTTGGAGAAATCCTGGATGAATCTGCGATAATAGCCCACTAATCCCAGGAAACTCCGAATCTCAGATGGAGACTTCGGAACCTCCCATCTCATCACGGCCTCCACCTTGGTCGGGTCAACCGAAATCCCGTTCTAGTTGACAAGGTGCCCAAGAAATTGCACCTCGCGCAACCAAAACTCAAATTTGGAGAACTTGGCATACAAGCTCTCCCTCCTCAAAGTCTCCAACACCTCTCGCATGTGCTCCTCGTGCTCCTCCTGCGTCTTGGAATAGACCAAGATATCATTGATAAACACTATCACTGACCGGTCTAATATCGGTCTACACATGCGGTTCATGAGGTCCATGAACGCGGCAGGAGCATTAGTGAGCCTGAAGGGAATCACCACAAACTCGTAGTGGCCATAGCGCGTCCGAAACGCAGTCTTCTGCACATCCTCCTCCCTGACCCTCATATGATGATATCCTGAATGCAGGTCAATATTGGAGAACCAAGATGCTCCCTGTAGCTGGTCAAAGAGGTCATCAATCCTCGGGAGTGGGTAGCGGTTCCTCACCATTACCTTATTCAGCTCCCTATAGTCTATACACATACGATGCGACCCGTCCTTCTCCTTTACAAACAAAATCGGGGATCCCCAAGGCGAACTACTTGGCCTGATAAATCGCTTGTCTAGCAGCTCCTACAGCTGTGTAGAGAACTCCTGTATCTCGGGAGGAGCCAACCGATAGGGTGCCTTGGCTATCGGAGCTGCACCAGAGACTAGGTCGATCCTGAACTCCACCTGGCACTCCGGAGGTATCCCAGGCAGCTCCTCGGGGAATACGTCCGCGAACTCTTATACTACGGGCACCTCACCCACCGTCGATCTACCCGCCTCCCGGGTATCCATAACATACGCGACATAACCTGCGCAACCCTGCTAGAGGTAGCGCCTGGATCTCGCTGCCGAACATAAAGCTGGTCCTCGTTGTGGCCTCTAGCCCTGAATCACCATCTCTACCCCACTTGGGGTCCTGATCCACACCAACCGCTGCGCGCAGTCGATCATTGCCCCATTGGGGCTCAACCAATCCATACCGATAATAACCTTGTTCCCCCGCAAAGGTATGGGAACCAGATCCACTAGATAGCGCTCCTCAAATAACTTCAACACACAATCCTGGAACACCGTCGATGCCCGCACCGAACGGTCATCCGCAATCTCTACGTCTAGAGGGCAATCCAACATGCCTGAAGACTCGGAAATCTCTTGCTGAGCGCAAGAGAAACAAAAGATCGGGTAGCGCTCGAATAAAACAATACCTGAACTAGAATACCGTTCACATGGAACGATCTTAAACAAAACACACACACACACACACACATATATATATATATATATATATATATATCAAAATCACAGCAGCATATCATAATAGCATAAATAAGAAGTCATACCCGTCACTACAACGGGTGCAGCGCGTGCCTCCTCAGTAGTCAACTGGAATGCCCGACTCCTCACCACTGGAGCCTCTGCCTTGCCCTGCCGGCCATCAGTGATCCGCAGGGTTGCTGGAGCTGGCACCTTCACCGGCACTGATGCTGCTGTCAACTGGGGGCAATTGGCCTTCTTGTGGCCCCTTTGGTTGCAGTGGAAACACAACAAATCAGACGTCTGAATAATCGATGCAGGGGTAGTACAATCCCTGCTAAAATGCCCCGTCTTGCCGCACTTGTAGCAGCCCGATGATCCCAGTCTACACGCCCCCTCATGTGGCCTGCCGCATTTCCTGCAGCGGCCCGATCCTGACTGGCCTTTCGGCCTACCATCCGATTCCTTGGGCTTCTTCCCCGAAGCCCCCATCGACTGCCCCTCCTCTACTTTCCTCTTTCGGACATGCTCCAGATCAATCTTCCTCTCCCTCGCCCTGGCAATCATAGGCTCCAGGGTAGGGCAAGCTAAAAAACTAACATGCTCCCAAATATCAGCTCGTAGCATGTCATGATAGCGAGTCCTCCTCATATCCTCATCACCCGCGTACTGGGGCACCAACAACGCCCTCTCCCGGAACTTGGCGGTGATCTCCGCCATAGTCTCCGTTGTCTGCCTCATATCCTAAAACTCCCTGGCCAGCTGTTGAAGCTTGATAGCCGGCGCAAACTCTGCCCTGAACCTGGTCACAAAGTTTGACCAGGTCATAGCCTCAATAGCTGAGGCTCCCAATGAGTCATCGACGGACTCCCACCAATCTCTATCTCGGTCTCGTATACATCCTGTTGCATATCTCACCTTCGACCCCTCGGGGCAGAAGCTAGTCAACTGTGCAGACTCGATGTCTGCAATCCATCGTCTGGCAGCTATGGGGTCCTTCGCCCCATGGAAATCCGGCGCACCACTGCCCATGAAGTCCTAAAAGGACAGTGTGCGAGATCCTGACTGGCCAGATGCCATATCACTCCTGAATGCCCTGAGGCGATCCTCCATCGGCTCAACTATCCCTTCCTTGATCGACCCGAAAATGATGGGGGTCAACTCAAGGATGCCTCTGGTGATCTCTGACGCGTTGAACTCGTGTAGCCTCTCATCTGCTGGCTCGGAACCTGATCCCGAACCCGATCCCTCTCAAGAACTGCCAACTGCTGGCCTCTGACATAGTACCACCATTCTGCAATACATACAGGCAACTATTAGTGATACTGATATCTTTAAAGGGATCACATCTATTACAAGTTCCCCAGTCTTGTCTTAGCCTTCCCCAAGGCGAGTACGGATCCTCCGCTTCCAGTAGTACGGGCCCATACTACCTTCCACATCTATCCGTACCTTCCTCAAGGACTACCTTGACTCCACCAGATCCCTTTTACCATTGCTGATCTCTGCTACTCTTATCCTAGGCTTACCCTAGGAAACCTCTGACTCCACCCAAACCGGTCCTCAGCTGCTGAAGGTCTCTTTTTAATGCCAATTAGCCATTACCTGAATACAATCACATGCAACGAGGCTCGGATAATCCTTTGAGTAAGGGACTCATCCCCACAATGGTTAGGACTCAAACAAGATCTACGCCATAGGGTCAAATCCAACACTCTGAGACTATTCAACCCTGATCACATGTGACTTTAACGTATTCACCTAACAACTAAAACCCATCACTCAAGGCCCACAAAGCACAAAGCAAACAACATTCGGGCAAAAGGAAACAATCTCAAGCAACTCTATCCTCATAACAGGAACTGTACTAGCATACGATGCTAAGCTCATACTATCAGCCATAACCTAAACAGGCTATCCTACTGCTGTCTACTCAAATCTAGCATGAAACTCTCATAAGCTGAAGCATATAAAGCAGGCACATCAGGCATCACTCCTAGATCCATAGTCCTATTCTAGCATGCTGTTCTACTGAAACTGATAACGTAACATAAACTTGTATGGGTACTTTGAGGAGTACTTACATGAGCTCGGCCGGTCGCGCACATCACACACTTGTTCTTTTTGAAACAAAATCACTTCTGTTTTATTCTTTAGAAAACTATTTTCTTATAAAATCTTTTAATCCCTCGGTTTGAATCCAGACGCCCCCGAAGGTGTGTCCGAATCCCTCAAACCAGGGCTCTAATACCAACTTGTAACGACCCAAATTTCACGTCCAAAAATTTCATTTAAATTAAGTATTTTGTAAAACATTTGTAGTAAAACCTCATACGATCATATCATTTCAATAAACATATCTCGTGTCTAAATACCCAACACATGAAAATAGTAATAATGTCAGAGTACAATCCCAAAATATATCATAATGCAGAAAACCAAAGTGTGTGTGTATGATGTGCCGCTACCGCGCCGGCTCCTTCCCCTTTGCTGAAGAGGTACCTGAAACAAAGACTGAAAACTGTAAGCATGAAGCTTAGTGAGTTCCCCCATCGTACCACATACCATACAATCATATCACATACATACTGCTAGGCATTTCTAGGGTGCCCGACCTACCCGATACGGCCTTTCTGGGGTGCCGACCTACCCATGCGGCCATTCTGGGGTGCCGTCCTACCCGTGTCAAGCCATTCTGGGCACTGACCTACCCATGTCGAGCCATTCTGGGGTGCTGACTACCCATCGGTCCTAACAACCGAACCTCGGGGACTGGTCCCCTCCTACTACCTCTATCACATATAACATACAAGCCAGCATGCAAACATATCATCACATACTGTCAGACGTATCTGGGGTGTCTGACTACCCTTCGGTCCTAACAACCAAACTCTACACATAAAACATATCTGTTGGATTAGTGTTTAAGTCCATAACTATTTTGGTATGTACTTGACCCGATGGTGCATGGTCCTTTTGGGTTTCCTTCACCAAAGCAACTTGATAGGATGAATTATGGAGAGAAAGGATTAAATATGATTTATTAATATACTATAGGAATAATATATTAAAGGAGAAATCATATTGTTTAATTAATATTAGTCAAGAATTAATTGGTAATTAGTTTTGTGACTAAAAGAGATTAATTAAACTTAAGGGACTGGTATTGTAATTATAAGATAATTGCAATTCGGCTATAGATTGCCTTATATTAAGGAGTGGACGAATTCTATGGGGAAACCCATTAGAAATCATCCAAGGCCTTAATTAAAGAAGTCGATGGGTTGCTTAGGGCTTAAGCATCCAAATTAGGGTTTCTTGTTAGATAACCCTAATAGCCTCACTATATATAGAACCCTTAAGGCTCAAAAACGTGGGGAACTTCTCTTCTAGGGTTAGAACACATTTTGGGCAGCCTCCATCCTCTCTCTTCTTCATCCTCTTGCTCTTGGTGTTTGTGACCCATTAGGGGAGTGACATTTGTGACTCTAAGCTTTCTAAAGTCAATACAAGAAGGATTTGGGATTGTTATTGCTACATAACAATCAAGGTATGATCTAAACTCTAATTATATGTTACATTGATTATCATATGTTAGATCTAGGGTTTATAGTCTTGGATAACTTGCATGTATAATAGAGAAACCTAGATCCAAGCAATAGGGTTTGTATGAGCACATAGTATGTTTTTATGACTAAAACCCATCAGTGGTATCAGAGCCTTGATTGGTTTCTATTGTATTGATGCCTTGTATGTTTGTTCAAGTTAAAAAAATTCGATTTTTGTGAAACTGCCTGATGAACTCGGCGAGTCCCATTGTGGACTCGGCGAGTAGGCCCCTACTCGGCGAGTCCATATGGGTACTCGGCGAGTTCGAGCATCTGAAAGAGGGGATTTCGAGATTTCTTGTTGTTTTTCTCATGGATACTTGCCTTATCTATTTTAGATCATTAAAATCCAATTTTATTCATATTTTTGTGTATATCCTTGATTAAACAAAAGATAATTACCAATTGATTAGATAATAACTTCCTTATATGATAAAGATTGGATTACTTGTATTAATTGGGTAACTTATTTTGCAAGAAATTGAAAATTAGGTCAAATATAGATAATGACAAAATTAATTGTTTAATTTATATTATTTGTTATTTGATCCTTGTGTTATGAAAAGCTTCAAATTTTCCCCTTTAGGTTTTATAGTTTAAATTTGAACTCAAAAAGTTTAGTTTTGAAATTTAAATAGTTGAAACCCTAATGTTTTGAAAAAGGTTTCTGTAACAGCCCGGATTCCCAGGTATTATTCACTTTATATATATATATATATATATATATATATATATATATATATATATATATATATATATATATATATATATATATATATATATATATATTGATGATTTGTGAGGAGACTCGGCGAGTTGGAGCCAAACTCGCCGAGTATGATCGCGACCGCGACTATGGGCACGGGTTCGCGTCTGGACTCGGCGAGTCCAAGAGTGGACTCGGCGAGTCCATGCTGTTTAATGAAACCCTAATTCCCCGGGTCTGGAGCCTATTTAAGGGCACTTATAGCCTCTCATTGCGGCTACCAGTCCCTTGAGAGAACCTTAAGGGAGCTAATTCGTTTTGTGAGAGAGGAAGTCACTTTTGGGCCCTTGTATTCATTGTTTAGCAAGAAGAAGGTGGCAAGAACAAGGAGAAGACGAGATTCAAGCAGATCCCAGAGACTAAAGGCTTCATTTTGAGGTAATGGTTCGAACCTCCTTCAGTTTTAGGGATGATCTTTAGAGTTAGGGCTTTCTAACCCTTTTGGAGAGTGATTATGTGAAGCAAATGGTCCCTCTTCGAGTTTGTGCTTTGGATCTGGACTCAAAGAGGTCCAGAGACCTTAACCCTTGGAGCTTTTTGGGTTATTATGGAACTTTTGGACCAAGGTTGCCATTTTTGGGACCAAATCACCTTTTGATGCCTTGTGGGGGTTATACAAGCATCAAGTCTCGAACTTTACGTGACATTTATGCTTGGGAAGGCCAGATCTATGGATTGGGAAAGTAGATTTGACCTCAGAAGGTCAATAGAGTTTGTGCATGGCACGAACTCGCCGAGTCGTTCTTGAGACTCGGCGAGTAGGGTTGGGGTTTCACATGAGTTGTTCAGCGAGTAGACTCGTCGGGTTGGGGGATGACTCAGTGAGTCAGGGAGAGTCAAAGGGTGGACTGAGTCAAGCTGGAACTCACCGAGTTGTTCTTGAGACTCTGCGGGTTGAGTCGTGGTGGCCCCGCAACTCATGCCAGGTGAAACTCTTCGAGTTAGGAAAATACTCGACGTGTCGAGAGAGGATTTCAGGGAATCAGTGGATGCGTATAGACTCGCCGAGTCGCTATAGTGCACTCGCCGAGTCCGGTCAAAGTTGACCGTTGACCATTGACCAGTATTGACCTATGTTAACTTGATAGGATTAGTCAACCTTAGTTGTGAAGTGTTATTTAGAGATATATTGTGTTATAGGAGGACTATAGATCGGGGGATCGAGCACGAGTGATTTCAGGGATTTGCGAGTTACTGAGATACACGAGGTGAGTCTTCTCACTATACTTTACCTTGAGTAGGTATCTAGAGTTATGTGATAGAGTATTTGTATGCTATGTATGTTATGTGTTGCACTGCATTATTTCTATGTGATCTATGCTATGCATGTTATCAGAGTTAGAACCTGAGGGTTCACAGAGCTTGGGTGCACGGACCACAGAGTTATAGCCTCGAGTGGCTAATATGTGTTATGTATAGTATTTGGGAAACTCACTAAGGTTTGTGCTTACAGTGTTTGATGTTATTTGTTTCAGGTACTAGTGATGACCGTGGGAAGGTGCCGGCTTGATCAGTACACACACAGGATTTTTATGTTATGTGATCTTGGGATTCTTTATATGTCATGGATTGGAGTTTTAAACATTGATGTTTTTATGAAAATTAAATGAATATGGTTTTATATTATGCGAAAAATTATTTTGAAATTTACGGTGTTACAAGTTGGTATCAGAGCCTTGGTTTGAGGGATTCGAGTACACCATCGGGCATATTTGAACTCAAACTGAGGATTTGAGAAATATTTTCAAAAGAAAAGGGGTAAAAGATTTTTTTTGAAAAACACAGAGCAGAGTTGTGTGTACGATCAGCCAGCGCCCGAATGGTGATTTCCCAGAATACCCTCATGATAAGTAATTATCAGAGATGTTATGTTATGTTATATGATGAGTATGATATGCATGCTAGAGTAGACTAGGTATTCTTATTAGGACTAGGGTGGCCTGATATATGATGCCTTAGTCTAGGGGTTTTGCTGCTAGGGATGCTAAAGAGTGGCTTGGATAGCAGTGAGGTGCTTATGAGGGATTTGCTAGTGAGTAGCACATGATAAAGAGAGTAGAGTACTTGGGATTTGGGGCTCAAGGAGGAGGACTTGGGATTAATGCCGATGTGGTATTGATGGTAGTATTGGGCCCGTACTACTGAAGATACCGGGTTGGTGTGCGGACCAAGTAAGAATCCTTAGGGCACCAAGGAATAAGTTGGGTGGAGTTATCGAGTGCGATTATACTCGAGAAGGTCTCTAATATATCGTATGATGTTTTTCAGAGGGAGATCATGGTGAGAACATGTCAAGCGCCAGAGAGCAGCGGGACCAGTGATGAGGAGATCCGCCAGATCATCCATGAGGAGGTGGTTGCGGCCATCAGGGCAGAGATACCGGAGATGTTTGGGTCTATTAAGACCACGTTGATTGAGACTTTTGAAGAGCATTACGCTCCTCTTTATGAGGCTGCTGTTGCAGCGGCCACCACAGCTATTGCTGCCGCGAGGCCGCAGGGTGGTGATTCGTTGTTGTTCAGGGAGTTCAGCAACACGAAGCCGCCAGAGTTTGATGGTACGTAGGACCCGATGGAGGCTATGAGATGGATTTCAGACATAGAGGGGTGTTTCTTCAATTGCTCATCTCCTGAGCATTTGAGAGTACGGTTTGTGCTGAACCAGCTTCGCTTGGGAGCGAAGGACTGGTGGAAGTTTGTGACGGCGCACTTTACGCCTGCTGAGCTTGCGGCAGTGACCTAGGAGAGGTTCATTGCCATGTTCCGAGATGAGTAAGTTCCCCAGGTGGAGAGGGAGCGTTTGGCCCAGGAGTTTCTGACCCTTAAGCAGGGTACAGAGTTTGTTACGGTAATTACCAGGATGTTCCACGAGAGGGCGATGTTCTGCCCTGAGCACGTGTCTACTGAGCAGGCACGTATGAGCCGATATTTGAGTATCTTGAGACGAGACATTCGGGAGTTCGTGGCGAACTCCTCGTACCGGACATTTGCCGAGCTTCAGGAAAATGCCCCGAAGAGGGAGATTGAGCTAGAGACTCAGGCTAGGGAGGAGGCGGAGTCTCAGGGGAGGGATCGGCGACCGACACAGTCTCAGCCAGCAGCCAAGTGGGCCAAGCCCGCTGATCCCAAATCAAGGAGCCAGAAGGGCCACACTTGTGGGAAGTGCAGCAAGGGTCATGATGGAGTCTGTAGAGCGGGATCTTGCTACAAGTGTGGCAAGGAGGGGCATATGGCCAAGGACTGCCCTAAGGGGTTTGCGGTGTGTTTCCACTGCAACCAGACCGGACACCGGAAGGCAGAGTGTCCGCAATTGCGAGGATCATCTCAGGGAGCACCTCAGGGATCTGTCCCTGCCGCCATCAGAGCTACCGAGAGTCAGCCAGTGAAGGTCGAGGCGCCGAGAGCACGAGGGAGAGCCTTTTAGTTGACCGCGGAGGAGGTCTGCGCAGCGCCCGATGTCGTGGCTGGTATGTATTCTTTCGTGTACTTATTTTGATGTTGAGATATCATGCTTATATTATGTTATGCGTAGTTACTTTTCTTGTGAATTTTGTACCTGCCTTGGTGTTATTTGACTCGGGTGCGAGTCGGTCTTTTGTGTATTTAGCTTTTAGTCAGCATATCAGTCCTAGTCGTGAGGCGTTGAGCCAGCCTTTGAGAGTTTCCATAGCTGATGAGAGGGTGATATATGCCACGGAGGTGATCCGTAGGTGCGTATTTGAGATCTTCGGGGTCGAGTTCCCGATTGGTCTGGTTCCTATCGCGATGGGTGATGTCTGTGTCATTGTGGGCATGGACTGGTTGAGCAGATTCGGTGCGGTTATCGACTGCAAACGGCAGCTGGTGACCATACGAGACCCTAGTGGGGGAATTCTTACGGTGTACGGCGAGGGTACCCGTTCTGGGTCAGCATTTTGTTCGGCCGCTAGGGCGAGGCAATGTCTACAGCAGGGTTGTAAGGGCTTTGTGGCATATGTGATGGATTCGAGGGTTGATTCAAGGAGGCCGAGGTCAGTTGAGGAGGTTCTGATAGTGCGCGAGTTTCCGGATGTATTCCCAGAGGAGTTGCTGGGTGTGCCTCCCGTGAGGCAAGTGGAGTTCAGTATCGATTTGGTTCCAGGAGCCGCGCCTATCGCCAAGGTACCTTATCGCCTTGCACCTCCAGAGATGCAAGAGTTATCATCGCAGCTTCAGGAGCTGATGGGAAAGGGTTTTATTCGGCCGAGCAGCTCGCCATGGGGAGCGCCTATCCTTTTTGTCAAGAAGAAGGATGGTTCACACCGGATGTGCATTGATTACCGGGAGTTGAACAAGATGACGGTCAAGAACCGTTACCCCTTGCCAAGGATCGATGATTTGTTCGATCAGTTACAGGGAGCATCTTGGTTCTCCAAAATTGATTTGAGGTCTGGATATCATCAGGTGAGGGTTCGAGATGAGGACGTCCAGAAGACAGCATTCAGGATGCGTTATGGGCATTACGAGTTTGTGGTGATGCCTTTCGGGCTCACCAATGCCCCTGTAGTGTTCATGGATCTCATGAAACGAGTGTGCAGACCGATGTTGGATCGGTCGGTGATTGTATTCATCGACGATATTTTGGTATATTCGAGATCTAGAGAGCAGCATGAGGAGCATTTGAGGGAGATCCTCGGAGTTCTGAGATCGGAGAGGCTTTATGCCAAATTCTCCAAGTGTGATTTCTGGTTGCGAGAGGTCCAGTTCCTAGGACATCTCGTTAACCAGAAAGGGATATTGGTCGACCCGGCCAAAGTCGAGGCAATGATGAGTTGGGAAGTGCCGATGTCACCTTCCGAGATCAGGACTTTCTTAGGGTTGGCGGGTTATTATCGGAGATTTATCAGGGACTTCTCCAAGATCGCGGTGCCACTCACCAGGTTGACCCAAAAGGGTATCACTTTTTCATGGGGCCCCGAGTAGCAGGCCTCCTTTGAGACGCTTCACCAAAGGTTATGCGAAGCCCCAGTGTTAGCCCTCCCGGAAGGGATGGAGGACTTTGTGGTATAATGTGATGCATCGATTTTGGGGTTGGGGGCGGTGCTGATGCAGAGAGGGCATGTGATAGCATATGCATCGAGGCAGCTGAAGCCTCATGAGACGAGATATCCCACCCATGATCTAGAGTTGGGGGCAGTGGTGTTCGCCCTCAAGATTTGGGGTCACTACCTGTATGGGGTTCGGTGTACGATATACACGGACCATAAGAGTTTGAAGTATTTGATGGATCAGCCCAACCTAAACATGCGACAGAGGAGGTGGTTGGATGTGGTCAAGGATTATGATTGTGAGATCCTGTACCACCCAGGCAAGGCTAATGTTGTAGTCGATGTACTGAGCCGCAGGGCAGAAAGCACCCCGCTGCGGGATGTATGTTTGAGATTGACCGTGATAGCTCCAGTGTTGGATGCCATTCGTGGGGCACAGGCCGAGGCTGTGCAGCCTGAGATGCAGAAGAAAGAGCGAGTTGTTGGATTGATTTCAGAGTTCGTTACCAATGGTCGGGGGCTTATGACATTCTAGGGGCGTATCTGGGTGCCGTTTGTGGGAGGAACGCGTATCACTTTGATGGAAGAGGCTCATCGGTCGAAATTCTCGATTCATCCTGGGGCCACTAAGATGTATTTGGACCTGAGGAAAGAGTATTGGTGGCCCTGTATGAAGAGGGACGTTGCGTGGTTTGTTGAGAGGTGCTTAACCTGCCGTAGGGTTAAGGCCGAGCACCAGAGACCGCATGGTAAGTTGCAGCCGTTGGAGGTTCCCGAATGGGAGTTGGAACAGATCACCATGGATTTTATCACCAAATTGCCAAGGACTGCCAGGGGAGTCGATGCAATTTGGGTGATTGTGGACAGGTTGACGAAGAGCGCTCACTTTCTTGCTATCAGCGAGAGTTCTACAGCAGAGAAATTGGCAGAGGTGTATGTGAGGGAAGTGGTGTCAAGGCATGGAGTGCCGATCTTGATTGTTTCAGACCGTGATGTGCATTTCACTTCCAGATTCTGGAAGAAGTTTCACGAGGATTTGCATACTAGACTGCATTTTAGTACCGCATATCACCCCCAGACAGACGGACAGAGTGAGCGGACGATTCAGACGCTCGGGGACATGCTCCGGGCATGTGTGTTGGATTTCCGGGGAAGTTGGGATACGTAATTGCCCTTGGCAGAGTTTTCCTACAACAACAGCCATCATTCGAGCATTGGTATGCCGCCCTTTGAGCTGTTGTATGGGAGGAGGTGTCGGACCCCCATTTGCTGGGGAGAGGTCGGACAGCGTGTGATGGGCAGTACAAAGATCGTGCTTCAGACGACAGAGCAGATCCAGCAGGTCAGACAGAGCTTGTTGACTGCTTAGAGTCGTCAAAAGAGTTATGCAGATAGACGCCGGTCCGAGCTTGAATTTCAGGTCGGCGACCTTGTGCTCCTGAAGGTCTCTCCTTGGAAAGGAGTGATTCGATTCAGGAAGAGGGGCAAGTTGGGACCCCAATATTTTGGTCCATTCCGGGTGGTCGCGAGGGTAGGCAGGGTAGCCTATTGTTTGGAATTGCCAGCAGAGTTGGGGCAGATTCACGACACTTTCCACGTGTCGCAATTGCGGAAGTGTATAGCCGATGAGTCGACAGTGGTTCCATTAGAGGATATTCAGGTGGATGCGAGCCAAAATTATGCGGAGAGACCAGTGGCAATCAAAGATCGGAAGATCAAGGTTCTGAGGAACAAGGAGGTACCCTTGGTTTTGGTCCAGTGGCAGCATCGGAAGGGGTCCGAGATGACTTGGGAGTCGGAGCGTGAGATGCGTGAGCAGCATCCGGAGTTATTTACAGAGCGAGACTTCGAGGGCAAAGTCTAGTTCTAGTGGGGGAGAATTGTAACAGCCTGGATTCCCAGGTATTATATATATATATATATATATATATATATATATATATATATATATATATATATATATATATATATATATATATATATTGATGATTTGTGAGGAGACTCGGCGAGCTGGAGCCAAACTCGCCGAGTATGATCGCGACTATGGGCACGGGTTCGCGTCTGGACTCGGCGAGTCCACGTTGTTTAATGAAACCCTAATTCCCTGGGTTTGAGCCTATTTAAGGGCACTTATAGCCTCTCATTGCGGCTACCAGTCCCTTGAGAGAACCCTAAGGGAGCTAATTCGTTTTGTGAGAGAGGAAGTCACTTTTGGGCCCTTGTATTGATTGTTTAGCAAGAAGAAGGTGGCAAGAATAAGGAGAAGACGAGATTCAAGCAGATCCAGAGACTAGAGGCTTCATTTTGAGGTAATGGTTCGAACCTCCTTCAGTTTTAAGGATGCTCTTTAGAGTTAGGGCTTTCTAACCCTTTTGGAGAGTGATTATGTGAAGCAAATGGTCCCTCTTCGAGTTTGTGCTTTGGATCTGGACTCAAAGAGGTCCAGAGACCTTAACCCTTGGAGCTTTTTGGGTTATTATGGAACTTTTGGACCTAGGTTGCCATTTTTGGGACCAAATCACCTTTTGATGCCTTGTGGGGGTTATACAAGCATCAAGTCTCGAACTTTACGTGACATTCATGCTTGGGAAGGCCAGATCTATGGATTGGGAAAGTAGATTTGACCTCAGAAGGTCAATAGAGTTTATGCATGGCACGAACTCGCCGAGTCGTTCTTGAGACTCGGCAAGTAGGGTTGGGCTTTCACGTGAGTTGTTCAGCAAGTAGACTCGCCGGGTTGGGGGATGACTTAGTGAGTCAGGGAGAGTCAAAGGGTGGACTGAGTCAAGCTGGAACTCGCCGAGTTGTTCTTGAGACTCGGCGAGTTGAGTCGTGGTGGCCCCGCAACTCATGCCAGGTGGAACTCGTCGAGTTAGGAAAATACTCGACGTGTCGAGAGAGGATTTCAGGGAATCAGTGGATGCGTATAGACTCGCTGAGTCGATATAGTGCACTCGCCGAGTCCGTTCAAAGTTGACCGTTGACCATTGACCAGTGTTGACTTGATAGGGTTAGTCAACCTTAGTTGTGAAGTGTTATTTAGAGATATATTGTGTTATAGGAGGACTATAGATCGGGGGATCGAGCACGAGTGATTTCAGGGATTTGCGAGTTACTGAGATACGCGAGGTGAGTCTTCTCATTATACTTTACCTTGAGTAGGTAACCAGAGTTATGTGATAGAGTATTTGTATGCTATGTATGTTATGTGTTGCACTGCATTATTTCTATGTGGTCTATGCTATACATGTTATCAGTGTCAGAACCTGAGGGTTCACAGAGCTTGGGTGCACGGACCCACAGAGTTATAGCCTCGAGTGGCTAATATGTGTTATGTATGGTATTTTGGGAAACTCACTAAGGTTTGTGCTTACAGTGTTTGGTGTTATTTGTTTCAGGTAGTAGTGATGACCGTGGGAAGGCGCCGACTTGATCAGTACACACACCGGATTTTCATGTTATGTGATCTTGGGATTCTTTATATGTCATGGATTGGAGTTTCAAACATTGATGTTTTTATGAAAATTAAATGACTATGTTTTTATATTATGCGAAAAATTATTTTGAAATTTACGGTGTTACAGTTTCAAAACTTGCCCTCAAGTTTTGGAATTTAAATTTTGATTAAAAGTTTAATGTTGATGTATATTTAATTTATAAACCTAATGTTTTGAAATGTTTCAAAACTTCCCATCATGTTTTGGAATTTAAAAGTTGATTAAAAGGTTTAATTTAGGAATGTTAAATTCTAAAACCCTACTATTGTTTTGAAAAGTTCAAATCACACCCTTATGGTTTTATTAATTAATTAAGGTGTATAATTAAAAGAGGTTTAATAAATCCATAAAAGTTTAGGTTTACAATTTAATTGAATTAAAAGTATAATTGTTAAATTTGACCTCCTATTATTTTAAAAGTGTAAAATACACTCTATACTTTATATAACATTAAAAGTCTAACATTATATATATGTATGAACAAAAGTCAGTTTTACCGTTAGTAGGCCTCATTCACGAAGCTGGTCTATAAGGGGTGTTTAAGGAAATTGCCTATAAAATGGCGATTGAATGGGTATCCACTCTTACCCACCGCACTCTTGACTAGTGGAGGGTCGTTAGCCGAACGGGTAGGATAGGACAAAACCTTCCATTATAAGTATAATGAAGTACAAAAGTAACTAAATGTTTTACAAATTCCCAATCTTAGTTACTTAGGCAAAAGTGAATTGATGCAATTCCATGAAATCACACTTTGTGCCCTTGCGAAGACGTTAGTGGAGCGTGTGTAGTTAACCGGCACACTAAATGGTTCTAAGCAAAGGTAGCAAAGGGCGACTCAATGTTTGTCATAGTTCGGTGGAGAGTGTGTGGTTTACCGGCACATCGAATAGGTGACTGTAACATGTGAGGGCACCATGTAAGTTTGCATGGTTATTCACACCCACTTTGTGATCCTCGGCATCCCAGTCACAAACTAGAGGGGCATATCGAGATTTAAACATGCCATTGAAAAGTTCAATGAATCTCAAAGGATCTAGGAGTTTTCATAGATTTAAAACCTAAATTTCTTTTTCGTTTTTCATGGTGGAAATTAGTGAATCGTCATTCACTTACCTTCAAATATTCTGCAACTAGATTACGGCATCCCTTTTCTAGGTTGTAGCGTATTGTGTTGGGTCCTAGCCTTAGTATCTCATTTGGGTGATTTACTAAGGACTCAATCAATCAACTAACTTGAATTCATTTTCTCCCGTTTTGTAGATGTCGAAGTTCGACAACTATGGTCTTAACAAGCATTCCACATGAAGATGATATTCCACGATTCGATCGAGGAACAAGAGATCATGCTTCACTTCTTCCACCTCCTCTAATTATTCTCCCTAACCCACAAGTTCGAAGGCTTGAAAAGTTCAAGCTCACTCAAGCCCTTTTGGCAAGTAAACATGAAGAGGGAGACGTGTGTGCACACGTCCTAGGGATGAAGTCACACATTGATAGGTTAAGAATGTTGGGATCCGTTATCTATGAGGAGATGGCTGTTGATTGGGTTCTTCAGTCACTTCCTAACTCATATAGTGAGTTCGTAAGAGAGTACTATATGATGAACTACGACGTGACCCTTATAGATCTCACCTATATGCTTATTGCCGCTGAATCAACAATGGTTTGGCGCAATAGAAAAGCAAAGTTGATTGGTGAATCTGCCTTCAAGACCTCTATGGATATAGACAATGGCAACGAAAGACATGCTATGACCGAAAAATTTGATCAGAAGAGAAAGGCAATGTCTGAAGTAATTCCATGTCCTGTTCCAAAAGAGTCAATTTGCTTTTATTGCCAAGAGAAGGGGCATTGGAGACGAAGCTGCCCCATTTACCTAAGAGATCTAAGAGATGGGAGAGTCAAAAATGTATGGCTCTGCTTTAGGTAAAATCCATTGACTAACTCTTTTAAGCTCCTATTCTAGATTCTTAATACATAATGTGATAAGATTACAATTGGTGTTTTGTAGGATCAAAGAAAAGAGAGGAAGCTTAAAGGAAGAAGTGAGCAGAATCTATCCGTAAAGGAATGGATTTCGATCGCATTACTTGAAGATTAGATTCTTGAGCTACTACTTAGAGTTAGAATTAGATTTCTAAGAAAGATGTATTAGCATAGTTTTTCAATGAATTGCATTGTAAGGACAAATTTTTCCGCAATAAAATAAATTTTGATTTTATATTATTTATTTATCCTTACAATGACGTGTATGAAAAATTGATGTTAAAATGTTTCTATTATTAGCAATAATGGATTTGATTCTTAACTATGTTATTTGTGAAAATGTCGAAAATTTACCGAATAGGGAAAGATTCTCATCGCCCAAGTTTCAATTGGACAGAAACTTGGAATCATGCAACTTGGTTGCACGATAAATGAGGAATTTCACATTTGGAAATTAGACTAATTCATTGACAAAGTGTCGAGTGAAGGACTAGGAGATCGAGTACACAAAGTTGCGTGTTGATCAAGTCCACCATAAAAGTAACAAGATATTCGTCATGATTTACTAAAGGTTTAGTAAATATGATTATACTTATAAGATTAAGTGTAATTCTGATCGAATTGATTGAAAAAGTTTAAATCAATAGCAGAACAAATAAGAAGAATCAAGTAGGCAGAAAGATAAAAGTTTCTCCATTCTAAGAAGAAGGGAGAGTACCTTTTATGTTTTATGATAAGTCTTAATGATTAAGAAGCATATCTCAATTGATCCTCTAAGCGAGTCTTAGTATAATTTTATGTCTAAGAAGAGGAATCAAGAATTGAAGAAATGGTTAAATCAAGAAGTCAATCATACTTCGTTCCAAAACAAGTCTTAGAGTTAAGATTATGACAATGAGTGACAAGACAAAGACCAGCTAGGACCAATTTATGAAGTGTTTTGATAAAAACTACACTAACCCTTGAATATTTGTTTGTCAAGAAATGTTTATTGGCAAAAGAATCTTATATGTCAAGGAGTCAGTGGGAGTCTTAATGGTTTTGAAAGGTTTCAAGAACAAATCAAAATAAACCTTATCGATCATCACTAGCACACGAGTTGAGGTTTACAACCTATCGTGTTGACACTATTTTGTTTATGTGCCATTCCAATTGAGTCAATTATGCATGTGAGTTCTATGAGTTCTCATTTGAATGCATAAAAGGCAAAGACCTTGATCAATGAAAAGTACATTGATAGGAAAAGGTGAGCTGCTTAACTACTTGGAAGACATGGTGGGAAGCTGTGTTACCATAAGGCAAGAAGTCAAGATTAAGAAAGTTCGGTCCATATGAGTTTAAATTTGTCGTGAACTTTGTTTTGACAAATTCACATGGATAGGAACACATACACCATTAAAATCTAAGTGTCATAAGATTCCCTTCTTCATGAAAATGAATGTGAGGAAATGCTTTCACTAAGAGAGATTTTAAGAAGATAGTGATTGTGAAATTGTATTCTCGAATTCGATTATGGTTACGGTATCCCTTTCCATGATTTGAATCGTGAGGTTTGGCAATTAGTCTAAAATGTTTAGACACACATATGAGCTATCTAAGGGAAAGTTGTATAATCTTAGATAAAGGATTATCAAAGCATTAGGTATTAGAAATATGAACTTAAGAAATTCAATAAGTATTGTTTTTCTGGAAGTTAAGCTGGTGTAACGCCCGCAAATCCGGGCTAGTCAATTTAGAGGAAATAGGGGTCAAAAACGACTTTTCGACAAAAGATTATTTAGAATAAATAATCTTAACCAAGTTATGGAATATGTCTTAAGGTTTCCGTACAAATAAAGAACGCCGAAATCCGAGTTATAACGAAGAAGTTATGGCCCGTCGAAGTTTTACGGCAAAATCGGCACGGCACCGGGAAGCGTAAATAGTGAATTTACGATAGAGCGAGATTTCGCCTTAGAAATCTAAACAAAAGTTGTAGAATATGTTAAACTAAGAGCGTTGATAAAAAGAACGCCCAAATCTGACTTCGTATGAGGAAGTTATGATTTTTCTAAGATTCGGCTTAGTAGTGCACAACCCGAAACTCGAATTTTAGTTCGAGCGGTTTTTGGCTTACGCGACCTAAATGAGAGTTGAAGATCTCATTAATAGGAACTCAACGGTAAAAATATGGACGAACACGGAGTCCGTATGAAGGAGTTACGAATTCTTCGCGATCATTTAGCAGTCTAATCTCGTCCTACTGTTAAATTTAAGATCGGTCAAGAATTAGCCGACGGAGTCTAAATGAAAGTTGTAGATCTTGTTTTTGCCTACGCATGGAAAACAAGAACGTAAAAAACGGAGCTCGTATGCGAGAGTTATGATTTTTCTAAGTCGGGAGGCTGCTGTACGAAATCGGGTGACGTGGCGCAATCCTGGCCGTTGCTTCCTCCCCAAGGCTAGCCACCAGATGGTGACACCTGGCCTGGAACTCGACGAGTTTTTGGCTTTTCCAGCCTATAAAAAGGGTGTCGGGCATCCTCATTTCTCACACCTTTTCCCACTTCTTTCTCTCTCTAAACTCTCTCTCTAACCCCCCAAACCCCCCTAAAAGCCTAGGTAAACCCCCTAGCACCCGAAGGAAGCACCGAGGCTCCCGGAGTCCCGAGAAAAGGGGTCTTTCGGTTTGGGAACGCTGCTCCAGCGAACCCCGGTTTTCGAGAAAACCCGCTGTAAGTGAGCTACGCCTAACCTATCTTTAGTTTAGCTTACGTTTTAATATAGTAATGTTATTAGGACCTTATATTAAGTACTTGGGATATTATTATGGGTTATATAAGTATCGTTTAATGCTTATATATTAATAATAATAATAGCTAGACTATTAATTAGTCGTGGTTATCGTTAGACTAAACCCTAGTGGTATTGATACTAGGTTTTATCGAAGGAAAATCGTTTTGAGAGTACCGAAGCGCTGTCCGAGTGCTGAGTCGCCACCTTTCAAGTGAGTGCATGGTCCATTTCATCTTACACATAGATATGAAGTATTTTATATAAACTACGTGCTATGTGTGCATATTATCTGAATACTTGCTGTTTATGCTGGATGAACGTTTTATACATGTTTTAAAGGATTTAAACTGTATACGTATTTTATATATACAAATATGTTGGGTATGAGATGGGTAGATGAATGATGAGAGATAGAAGATGATGTGAGTATACATTGGTAGCTATAGACTTAGTGCCTATGGGACGAACACCGGTAGCTATGGACTTAGTACCTGTTAGACGCTGGTAGCTATGGATTTAGTACCTGTTAGGAATTGGTAGCTATGGACTTAGTACCTATTAAACACTGGTAGCTATGGATTTAGTACCCGATGAGTAGGATATAGCAGCTATGGATTTAGTGCTTTACGAACGAACATCAGCAGCTATGGATTTAGTGCCAGTCCTATAACCCTAGAAGTAAGGGACTTCGGAATAAACGAATGCAGGATAGATGACTCTTAGGTTAAATCCTTAAGAGTAAGGAAGATAATGGGGATGGGTAATTGGGTGGATTGTTTGATTGTTTAACATAATATTTATATTATTGTGGGTTGAAAACCCTATATACTCACCAGGTTTCCCAACCTGACCCACTCAGTTTATTTTTATCACAGGTGTTGATATGAAGTCACTTTACACTGAGAGATTTAAAGAGATGTAGATCACTAGTGTAAACAAATGTAAGTTCTGTTTATGCTTATGTTTCTGTATTAACGATAACATCCCAAACGTTTTAAAATGAAATAAATACGTTTCTTCGAAAATGTTTTAATAACGTATTTACCATGTTTTTCTGGGAACAAATTCCTCAACATTTTTATAAAATGAAGTACTTTGATTTTTATAAAGCATAAACAAAAATCGGTCTTTTCTGGCCGTGATTTTGCGGATGTCACAGCTGGTTTCTAAGTACATGTCAAAGCTAGTGGGAGCATAAGTGTTATGTTTACAATAATCATCGTGATAGTGGGAGCATAAACGTTATGATTGTATGATTATTATGGAAAGTATTGCAAGTTAGCAATATTAATTATAGAAAAACAAGAGTCATACTTTGCAAAGTTGTAAAGGTTGAATAGTTGTTTTGCTATAATTAAGGGAGAGAATATTATGCTTCATTTCAAATCTAAAGGCTTAGGTTGTGGAATGTTAATAATTTAGTCAAGGAAACATAGTGTGTTCTCAAATTTCGATTATGATTACGGCATTCCTCTTCATAGTTCGAATTTTGAGAACGTAGCACATACAATATTATGGCAGAAGATTGATAAAGTATCGAATCTTCATGTAAGACATTATGCATCGTGTCCCATATGCTTCGGGTATAGGATCGATTGCAAATGCTATAATATTTGACCATTCTAAAATTTTCCAAATGTCTAGCGCATTTAAAGGGAAAAGGACAAGAATCGGTTTTAACTAAGATAATTAAACAACTATCAAAGGACAATCCAAAGTTCGCCTAGGATTGGTCGCTTGTGAGTAGTTGGAAGTATAGTATTGGATGGACCATATCGACATTATTATGAATAGATAAGATTCTATTGAGAATGAGTTGTCATATGGTAAGTATGGAAAGTTTTCCATATTGGGAATTGAATATTGAAAATCTATGTCTAGATTAGAAACTTTTATGCAAAAGGATGTTCAAAGGAATGTACTTTGAGTGAGAAACATCATATCTAAGGAATTGTCTTGCAACAATTTCCGATAGAGGGCTTTGTAATTTCACTCGCAATAGTCTTTGTGACTTTGGTGCAGTGATATTACAAAAGGATCATTGCATTAAATGTTAGAATCTAGCATATTTTATAAGTGACAAGAATTTGATATTCTTACACTTATGAAAAAGGATTAGGAGTTGTGAAATGAGAATGATTCGAAATGTGTTCAATTTGATCTATTTCACAAAGTAATAACCATAGGTAAACATTGTGTGCATACTAGGAGCATGGGACAAGTGTTGTAATTTAAGTAAGAAGTTGATTACCCGAAACAACAAATAATGTGTAATCGATATGGTGATAAATAAAAGGTGTTTTATTTATACTCAAAGGTTTGAGGCCATATGGGATTAGTATTATCCTTGTGTTTCACTTTGCATGTTTTGACTTCCTGAATAATTTAATTGGTTGAGAATAGTCAAATTATTCGAACGGGCCACAGTCGTTCATACGTTGGAAGTAGGTATAAATAAAGACTGTCGTGAATTGGTGTGTGGATTGACTAAAGAGTATTAGACATAAGCAAAGGTTTGCTGCAACGTTCATGAATGCTTATGAATATGATTTGAGCATTGGATTAAACCCACACTCACTTGGATCACTCCATGAATTGTATCATGACTAATTGGTGAGACGATAACATCTTATATTCTTGAAACCGAGATGTGTGAGTTGTACCTTGCGAATCGGTTGCACATTGATAATATGTAAACGCACCAGTAACTTGGTGTTATAAAATATATTGTTGTGTGTGATTCGGTGAGTGAGTGCAAGCAAGCATTGAATCAAAGTTTATCCGTTCCTTTTATCCCAAGTAGGATAAAAGTGATATCTTTGGGCCCCTCGATGATTTAGTGATGACAAACGTAAATGCTTGGCCAGGCTAGGGCTAATTTGATTTGTTCAATTAGTCAGTCGTCATAAATTGGAAGTCGAGAAATAGTACAGAGAGAATGATTAGAAATCATGTCTCATACGATATCTAGAATGGAGGAATATATGATCCCTTATCTAAAGGACACGCGTATCTGATAGAATCAGAGTTGACAACGGCTTTGGAAAGCTACGATTGCAGATCAGGATCTGAAGTCATACGCAAAATAGTTATTAGACTTATCCAAGTGGGAGACTGTTGGATTAGTGTCTAAGTCCATAACTATTTTGGTATGTACTTGACCCGATGGTGCATGGTCCTTTTGGGTTGCCTTCACCAAAGCAACTTGATAGGATGAATTATGGAGAGAAAGGATTAAATATGATTTATTAATATATTATGGGAATAATATATTAAAGGAGAAATCATATTGTTTAATTAATATTAGTCAAGAATTAATTGGTAATTAGTTTTGTGACTAAAAGAGATTAATTAAACTTAAGGGACTGGAATTGTAATTTTAAGATAATTGCAATTGGGCTATAGATTGCCTTATATTAAGGAGTGGACGAATTCTATGGGGAAACCCATTAGAAATCATCCAAGGCCTTAATTAAAGGAGTCCATGGGTTGCTTAGGGCTTAAGCATCCAAATTAGGGTTTCTTGTTAGATAACCCTAATAGCCTCACTATATATAGAACCCTTAAGGCTAAAAAACGTGGGGAACTTCTCTTCTAGGGTTAGAACACGTTTTGGGCAGCCTCCATCCTCTCTCCTCTTCATCCTCTTGCTCTTGGTGTTTGCGAACCATTAAAGGAGTGACATTTGTGACTCTAAGCTTTCTAAAGTCAATACAAGAAGGATTTGGGATTGTTATTGCTACATAACAATCAAGGTATGATCTAAACCCTAATTATATGTTACATTGATTATCATATGTTAGATCTAGGGTTTATAGTCTTGGATAACTTTCATGTATAATAGAGAAACCTAGATCCAAGCAATAGGGTTTGTATGAGCACATAGTATGTTCTTATGACTAAAACCCATCAATATCATGCTAGCATATAACATATCAGGTAGTAGCAAACCTAGATGATATCACAAAGACAATCACCTAACATACGAACCCTACTGGTGGGCCAGCATTGTGGCCGTAGACACACCGCTACTAGAAGGTAACTCACCTTGTAGTAGCTGCCGAACTGTACGGGAATCCTCTGACTGATGCCGCCGCTGCTCCGGAAATCCTCCGGCTATAATTCCCACAAAACACTGTAGAGTCTTAGTATTGTAAAAGTCGAAATGGTCGTTTGTTTAGTTTCGCATTTTTAGTTATTTTACTAAGTCACAGGTTATGCGAAGTGTATTGTAATAGACTTAGTATATTTTTTGTACACTCAGGTTTCCTATAAATAGGGACTGAGGATAGAAGTAGAAAGGACTTTTTCTCTCGAGTATTCTTTCTGCTTAAAAGTTTTGTAATCAGTCTTCATCAATATAAGATCTGATTAATATTTACTCGTTGTGTTCTTACTTTTCAATCATTCAATCATAATCGTTTTCTTAAATCTCGATAACAATTCTCTTCAATTGGTATCAGAGCAGGATTCAAACTGCATCGATCTGATTTTCGTGTTAGAATCATTTGCTTTTTGAGTAGTAACTTTACTCAAAATTTTCTGCGCATTTTGGTTTTGAAAATCATATTTGATCTTCAGATTTGAATTGATTCTGCCTTTGAATTGTTTAGTCGAGTGATCGATTAGCAATTTGTGATCATTACAATTGATGAATTCTCAAATTCATCAAGTTTTTCAAGCTTTCTGAAAATATCCGAGTTCATCAATGGCGAACTTCAACATGAATACAATGACTTCTTTCTCTCACTTGCTTGGTTCCTCAACCAAAATTCCGATGTTAATCCCTGAATACTATGATCAGTAGGCTGATAGAATGGAGGATTACTTAAATGGAATTGATGAACAACTTTGGAATTGTATCGATGGAACAGTGCAAGCTCCTGCTAATGTTCAACCAATTGGACCGTCTACTACTTCTGCTGAAGTTGCTGAACAACAAAAACATTTGAAGAATAATGAAAAGAGATGCATGAGGGAACTAAGAGGTGCTCTTCCTCCCGTGGTTTACAATTACATCCGTAGTTGTAAAACAGCCAAGGAGATCTGGAACACTCTAAAAGAGAAGTATCAAGGTAGCGAAAAGACGAATATCAACTCTGTGAAGGAATGTCTAGTAGAACTGAAGGAATTCAGACAAAAGGATGCTGAAACTCTTGAAAATTACTATGATCGTCTGAATGAGCTTGTGTATCGCTGCAATAGGTATGGAATCACTAGGTCTCTCATGGAGTTCAATTTAGCATTCATCATGGGCCTTCGCAAGGAATGGCGAAGTGTGAGCATGATGATTAAGAATCAACAGAGTTTTGATACAACCATCTTGAATGATCTCTACAATCTGCTGAAAACACATGAAAGTGAAGTTTCAAAAATGTATGAAGAATCAAAACAAAGTATAGGAGGACCTTTGGCTCTTGTTTCTAAGGTATCAGAAGTTGAAATTAATGAAACAGATGGTTCAGACAATGAAGGCTTCTTAATGAACTCAGATGATGAAGCTGTGGCATTCTACTCAAACAACAGAGTTAAGAAGTTTTTCAAAAAGCCTTTTAATCCAAAAGGAAAGGCAAATGATGCAAAGAGTGGAGTCTTAAAAGCAGGAGGAGAGGAGAAGAAGAAGATGGAAAAAGTTGATGAAAAGCAGAAAGATGATAAAGATGTGAAGAAACTGAAAGGTGATTCTGGAATCTATTGTCATTACTGCAATGGTGCGAATCATTTCGCAGCTGATTGCATGTTGCGAAAGAAAGAGGAGAAAAAGAACAAAGTGAAAGATGAAGCTTACTATTCAGAAAAGATTGAAGAGTTACGTGCAAAGACAAAAGGAATGTCACTTGTTGCGAAGGGTGAGTCTGATGAGGAAGAAAGTGGGACATATGAGATATGGTCTTCAGGATCCGATGACGAAGAAATGAGGCATCCAACTCATGGAGCAATGCTCACAAGTTTTGAAGAAAATTGCGAAGAGAATGTTTCAGGTAGGTGCTTCGTATCCAAATCCATAGACAAATCACCAATGACTACCAAGGTACGTGCTATTCTTGAATCTTTCAATATTCCTTTATCTGCTTATGATACTGAAATTACTTCTTTTGATGATACTATTGCTTATTTTGATTCTGTTATTGTGTCTGCTAGTACTGAAGCTCAAAATTTAAATATGCAACTAGTTGAGACACGAAGAGAGTTAGAAATAAAACGAAGCAGAGTAGACAAACTTGAATTGCAAATCAAAAATGTAAATTGTGATAGGGACAATCTTGGAAATGAAGTTAGGTTGTTGCTAGCACAAAGAAATATATACTGTAATTCTGCTAAGCGTTTGTATGCAAAATTAACTGCTTTACACCATTCATCTGACATTAGCAAAGAACAACGTAGGAAACTTTTACCTTTTCTTGAATATGATCGTGAAAAAGTTGATTTTGTGTCTTATGATTGCGAAAACACAATTGCTCAATTTGACACAATACCTGATGAGTTGGTTAGTATTGTCAATAAAAGCTTGACAAAGAATGAACAAGTGAAAATCTTAAAGAAAACTGAAACCTCAAATCTTGATTTTCAACTCAATTATGTTGATATTGATGACAATTCAGATAATGTGAGTGAAATCAGTGAGATTGAAGAGGAAGAAGAGGTTGCTTGTTCTCAATTGTCAATCATTAATATCACATCTAAGATCAAAGGTAAAGAAATTATAGTTGATTCGATGATCAAAGATGACATTGAAAAACCCTCTACTTCGCAACATTGTAATTTTGATAATGTGGAAGTTGAAAGCTGGAAATCTGATGACACTGATGAAAACAAAGAAGATGTGAAGGATTCACATTAAATACCTCCACAAGTTGTGGTTGATCAAGTGTTTGAAAATACAAAAGAATTTGAAAAAAATTTAAATGACAAAGGTGCACATTATTTGGAAACCAACACTGTGGTATATCCAAATTTTGTATGCACTGATAACACCATTTTTCCAAATCAAGTTTTTGTCACCACTGGGAATGCTGAGAAAATTCACCCTTAATTCAACAAAATGGTTGAAAAAGATAATCAAAGGTCAACTACCGAAGGTTTTTTCGCAAATCAAAACACAGAAGAAAACAATTTAACTCAAAATCCTTATATATTTCATAGACAAAAATCATCACAAAAATGGGTAGTTAAAGAGGACAAAGCAAACAAAAATTTTGAAAAAGTTGAAAAACCAAAGGTTGAAGTGAAATTAAATTTTCATGAATTTAAATTGATGGTTGGAAATTATTCAACAGAAAATAATGTGTCAAAAAGAAAAGCAGGAAAATCAATTTTTTGGCAAGTTATGTCCAATGATAAATCAAAAGTTGAAAAAGAACAAATTTCAAAGTCAAAATCGTCAAAATTTCAAAGCATAAATAAACAAAAGGATACAAGTTTTCATAAACCAATTTATTCTGTTGACAAGATTCCAATGAAAAATAATGATAAACTTGTTCGCAAATATGACAACAATCGAAAATTTGAGAATTTACAAAAATTTGTGAAAAATCAAAAGTTTGAAAAAGTTGGCAAATTCACGAATGATTCATCATCTTTGAGTGTCACAACTCAAACGAAGTTTTCTCCTAAACAACCAAATTTTCCAAATCCTTCAGCCGCAAAACCGACCAAAGTGTTGTATACAAAAGGAAAATCTGATGTAGGTATGATCAATCGTTGCCTTGAAGGGAAAGGGAGACAATATCAAAATGGGAAGTTTTCAGAGCAGCAAATAAAAAATGCATTTGATAAGTTCGCAAATAACTCTTCCACTGGTAGTTCATCATCTTATAATTCGCAAGTTCCAGAACAAAAATGGAAACCAGTTATCAAAGTTGCGAATGTTGTGAAAAATGAGATGAAACTCAATGAAAATCCAAAACTTTTGAACAACTATATTTCAATATCTCGATCTGATGATTTTGATATAATTGATAGTGTCACAGACAAAGTGAAAACATGGTTTTTAAGATCAAAGCATTTGTTCAAAAATACTAATGGAGGACCCAATAAGTCTTGGGTTCATAAATTTTTTCAATAAATGTAGGTAATATGTGACGAGCAATATGATGCAAAATGGTATATTGATAGTGGTTTCTCTCGTCACATGATTGGAAGGAAGGAAAACTTGCGAGATTATCGAAGCTTGGAAAATGCAGGAGTAGTCAAATTTGGAAATAATCACAAGTGTCAAGTGAAAGGCTATGGGAAAGTCACAAATGGACAATTCATTGTTAACAGGTTTGCTTATGTTGAAGGACTTCAACATAACTTGATTAGTGTTTCGCGTTGTGGGTACTGGAAACCAGGTTGTGTTTAATGAAGAAGGAAGTATCATTTCAAATGCGAAAACAAATGAAGTACTTCTCAAATCCAAAAGATATGGTGATATGTTTACACTGGACATCAAACCAATCGTGGGCAAACTTGCTTTGTGTTTACTATCAAAGGCATCTAATGATGTCAGCTGGCTTTGGCATAGAAGATTGTCGCATTTGAACTTTCGCAACATTAACAAACTTGTCACTGAAGATTTAGTTTGAGGTTTACCTGTACTAAAATTTGATAATGATTCTTTGTGTGCAGCTTGCGAACAAGGAAAACAACATAGAAAAGGTCATCCGATTGTGATAGATTCAAAAATCATAGAACCATTGGAACTTCTTCACATTGACTTATGTGGACCGTCGACTGTTTACTGTTTGCTACAATCAATAAAAAGTAGTACATTTATTTTATTGTTGATGATTTTTCTCGATTCACATGGGTATTTTTTCTCAGGTTAAAATCTGAAGTTGCTCAGACGATGATTGATTTTATCAAAATGATTGAGATTAGCCTTAAAAAGAATGTTCACAAAATTAAAAGTGATAATGGTTCTGCGTTTAAAAACCAAACTCTTGATTCATTTCTCATAAGCAAAGGAATTTCGCATAATTTCTCATCACCATATACTCCACAACAAAATGGTGTTGTTAAAAGAAGAAATCGATCTCTATGCGAAGCAGCCAGAACCATGTTAACATATGCGAATCTACCTTGATATCTTTGGGCCGAAGCAGTTTCAACTGCGTGCTTTACTCAGAATAGATCATTCATTCATCGAAGATTCAATATCACTCCATATGAAATACTCAACAATCGAAAACCTAATGTCAAATTTTTCCATGTTTTTGGTTGTAGGTGTTTTATAATGAATCTCAAAGATAATTTGAAAAAGTTCCAAGCTAAAGCTGATGAAGGCATATTCTTAGGATATTCGCAAAATTCAGTTGTATACAGGGTGCTAAACAAGCGAACAAGAAAAGTTGAAGAAACTTTCAACTTAACTTTCGATGATTACTATCTCAAACAAACGGATAGTAAATTTGAAAATAAATCAATTCTTGTTGATTCAGTTACACAAATTGATAATTCTGAAATAAATGATTTTGATTATGACTTAATTTTTGGAATTCCTGACAGGGCAATTAATGCTGAAAACAATGCTCCTGATAATCAAACTTCAGAATCCTCAAAACATACTGATGATTGAACAATCACTACACGTTCAATATCTTGCGAAAGTATGCCTGAAGTTCGTATGGAGGGGGAGCACGCGATTAACAATGAACTAAGACAGCAAACTTTCAAGGGGGAGAATGAAAATATGAATCATCAAGTTAAGGGGGAGCATTTGCAATTTCAACAGGATCATCATTTTGAGAGGGAGCATCAAGATGAACATCATGTTGAGGGGGAGCATGATGAAACAGAGACAATTAATCTTGATGAAAATGATGAGTTTCATGAACTAAATGATAATTTTTCTATTGCAAGATCTGAAAATGAAGATATGTATGAAGATGCACCATTGGAATTTAATCATGATTATCCACCACTTGAGAAATGGACAAGAAATCATCCCAAAGAACAGGTAATTGGCAATCCACAAGATGGTGTGTTGACAAGAGCTCAAATTTGTGCGAAAAATGAGGTACTGAATGCGAACCAAGAACTGTGTATGTTTAATGTCTTTATTTCGAAAATAGAGCCAAAGACAGTAAAGGATGCTATGGAACACTCAGATTGGGTTGTTGCTATGCAATCTGAACTGGCTGAATTTGAACGAAACAAGGTTTGGAGATTAATTCATAAACCTTCTGATGTTTCAATTGTCGGACTAAAATGAATTTTTTAAAATAAAACCGACAAAGATGGCAATATTATTCAAAATAAAGCTAGACTAGTTGTTAAATGTTATTCGCAACAAGAAGGAATAGACTATGAAGAAACATTTTCTCCTGTTGCAAGACTCGAAGCAGTTCGCATATTTTTAGCTTATGCAGCTCACAAAGACTTTGATGTTTTTCAAATGGATGTTAAGTGTGCATTCTTAAATGGAGAACTTGAATAAACAGTCTATGTTGAACAACCACCAGGATTTATAAATGATGAACATCCTAATCATGTCTGCATTCTAGACAAGGCAGTGTATGGGTTAAAACAAGCACCAAGAGCCTGGTACGCAACACTTACAAACTTCTTGAAACAATCTAAATTTAAAAAAGGATCAGTTGACCCCACATTATTTCGCAAGAAATTTGGGAATCATCTAATGCTTGTTCAAATTTATGTTGATGATATTATTTTTGGCTCAACTGACCCAGCATTGTCAATCGAATTTGAAAATCTAATGAAGAGTCAATTTGAAATGAGTATGATGGGAAAAATTAATAATTTTCTTGGATTGAACATAAGACAGAACAGGGATGGAATTTTAATCAATCAAGAAAAATACAGGAAGAAATTGCTTGAAAAATTTGGAATGACCAACAGCACAAAATTGAGAGTACCAATGGCAGTGGGAACAAGATTAACTCCTTCGTTAGATGCTCCTGCTGTTGACTTAACACTTTATCGAAGCATGATAGGGTCTTTATTGTACTTAACTGCAAGGAGACCTGATATTATGTTTTCAGTATGTAATTGTGCTAGATATCAAGCTAATCCCAGAGAACCTCATTTGACTGCAGTGAAAATTATTTTTCGCTATCTTAAGGGAACAATTTCGTTAGGACTTTGGTATCCTTCGAAAACGGGATTATGCATTCAAGCTTTTTCAGATTCTGATCTAGGAGGATGTACTTTGGATAGGAAAAGTACGAGTGGTGGATGTCAACTATTGGATGGGAAGTGGGTAAGTTGGCAATCAAAGAAGTAAACTTGTGTGGCTATATCAACTGCTGAGGTTGAATACATTGCAGTTGATGCTTGCACTTCGCAAATTATTTGGATTCAGAGTCAACTTCGTGACTATACAATAAACATGAAAAAGATTCCCCTGTATTGTGATTCGCAAAGTGCAATTCGCATTTTTCATAATCCAGTACAACATTCAAAGACAAAACACATTGCTCTTCGATATCATTTTATCAAAGATCAAGTGGAAGATGGGAATATTGAAATTCATTTTGTTAAAACAACTGAACAAGTTGCTGATATTTTTACTAAACCTCTTGATGAAAAATCATTTGTAAGAATTTTAGCAGTTTTGGGGATGATTGATGTGAATTCAATTTCAAAATATCAAGCATTAAAGGTTCATTCAGCAGTTATGAGTCAGTATTGTTTAGATGTTACTGTTCATTCAAAGGCTTTGCATGGCTTCACATTCACATTTCTTCGCATTTACACACATGACAACTAAGGTTAGGTTTACGATTCATTTTGTATTTTTTTTAAACTTGAAAAATCCAAAAAGATTTTATGTTCATTCATTTTCGTTTTTGAAAAATCAAAAATCCAAAAAGATTTTATTTTGTTATGTTTTTATTTTTGATAATTTAAAAATCACAAAAATATTCGTTAGTGTGTTTTGAGTTTAGTCCATGGCTTAATGCGAAGTGGTCATGCTTATATGTTTCTATGGGAAGATATCATTTTTGTTTAATTTGAACTAGTTAGGATGTCCCTAGAAGCATGCTGCAGCATGTTGACTCAAGCCTCATGTGACTCTATGTGTGAGAAAAGAAAGCCTTAATGAAATTATCCCATGAAAATTTATTCCCAAAAGGCTTGTATTCACATAAGCCAAAAGAGCTACCTTACTCTTCTCATATGAGTTAAGAGTTTTCTGTTTGGTCCTCAAATAACAGAGGTACATTCGATCTTATAACCAATCTTTTTCATCTCAAAATTCTTCACACAAATCACACACAAAGACGTATGTCCGAGAGGTCTCTGATCAAACCCATCGAGACTTAAATATACAAAAATTATGTGTTTATGATTTGACATCATGAGTCCGTGATGAAAGTGAAACCCAAACATCATAAACTTTGAGGAAATGACGGGGAACATAGTTCCAGATTTTAACGAAACTTTTGTTTCTGTACCAAAAATTTCGAAACTCCAAATCATATTCAGTTCGCATGTGTGGTCTTGATCAAACATTCGCAACCCACGATGTTTGTTACCCAACAAGATCCAGTACAAAAATTTTTATGAATATGATTTATGTGTGAGTTTTATTCGCAAATCCTAGTCATGATAAATATTTTCAAAAGCCAACTTGTCACTGGCTACACTGGTCATACAAGTAATTTCAGTTACAATTTCTCACCTTATGTTTAGGTTGATATGTAATGAAATTTGAAACCAACCCAAAAGTATCTTTCAAAAGAAGCCCTTTGATACTTATCAAAAAGTATTCGATTGTAATTCACGGGAAACTACAAAAGCTGTTGATCATCTCTCTTGATGATTAACGAAGCAACCTTTGCCTGGGGTTTAACTGCCTTTGTGTCAAATTGAATTTTTGACATCATAGAATTCCAAATTTTTTTTATTGTTTCTCATCTTATTTCTTTGGAACACTGCACTCACGAAATCCTTGAGGTTCTGAGTAATACCAACTCAGGCTGATGATTTCGCAAATCTGGCATATGACTTCACTTTACATCCCAAAAGTGAAAGAACCTTGCCTCCATGCGAAGGATTTTAATGGTTCAAATTCTATAACGGGAAAATTGACAGGCTGTGTACTCAAGATGGTTGGTATTCTGTCCGGTTTTCTAGGAGATGTAACAGTTACTTTTTACAGCATGGCTATCTTTTACAGTCATGGTCCGATTTTCAAGGTGCCACATTGGATAACATTAAATGTATCCCGCTTTAATTTCAAATCAATTTGGGTTACCTATAAAAGGGGGACAAAGATCAGTGTATATATTTACGCAAACAAAACTCTCACAATCCTAAAGATCTTCAAATTTCTTCAATTTCATCTCATTCAAACCCTAACAATGGCCAGTACTCAATCCAACACTGATGAATTTCTCTCAAAATCACTCATGAAGATCCAAAGCACCAACTATCTGGTTGATCCCAATGTCTCTTCATACCCAGAAGGATTGAAGATGTTAATCGTAGCCTTGAAAAGATCTCCTCTGTCTACTGCAATGTTCAATTCCTTCTCAGTTCCGATGACTTGGTTGTCATTAGCAGCATCATCAGCCTCATACAACTATGCAACTAATGTCATTACCTTCCATATGATGAACAACAAAAGGGTCAAACTCACCAAGAAAATGTTCATCGAGTTCTTGAACATTCCTAACAACCCTCCCTTTTTCAAACATCTAAATTCCCAAATCATCTTTATGTTCAATGAAATGGGTCATCAGCCAGCATTGGAGAAGATTAGTGATTTCAGAAAGTCTGGATTACCATGTATGTGGAGTTTTCAATTTGGAATTTTCCTCAGATGTTTGACAGGAAGATCAGTAGGTCTGGACAGGGGACGTATGGAAGTCTACACAATGGTGATGGGCTTATACTATGATCTTAATGTTGATTATGGAACTCAGTTGTGGAAGGAGTTCGTAAAAAGTTTGGAAAACACTAATTCTGAGAAAGGTGTCTCATGTGCAAGATATTGGAGCCTTATTCTGGAAAAGGCGTATGAAAAAGAGGGTATTCCAGTTCCAGAGGATGCTGAGGTTGCGGAATTTTCAATGTATCAGTTTTCGAAGGAGGTGGAGGATGATGAAAACATTTTTTCTCATATTGCTCGCATTCCAGATGCGATGCTTCGCAAAGTATCATCCACTCACAAGGTGTTGATAAGATATATGAAGACATTTGATCCAGCTGTGAAGACTGGGATCTTATTGGAAGTCACTGCAAAAACCCCAAAGAAGAAGAAGGCCACCAAGAAGGATGAAAATGCTCAATCTTCGAAACAAAGTCAAGAAGAAGAGGTTCAGATAGAGGAGACCTCGTCCAAATCGAAGAAGGAAACAATACCCTCAAAATCAGGGGTATTGAAAAAGATTCGCAAAACCGAAGTGAGCAGTAAGGGGGTGACAGTTCGCAGTATTCCAGCTCCTGTCTCTCCAGGATCTAAGAGGCAACGAGCTCAGGATGTTGCGAAACATATGCAACAAACTTTGTTGAAGAAGCGAAAGTTGATTCTTCGCAATGAGTCTTCAGATGAAGAGGTGGTTTCAGACACTCCACCAGTTTCTACACCGGTAATCATTTCTCTTCCACCTGTGTCTATTATACATGTTTCGCAAATTTCCACACAACCACTTGAAATAGTCACTACCAAATCAGTTTCTGAGGAGGTACCTATTTTCGATACGGTTGTCAACGTATCTGATACGGGGGCACCTATCAAAAGTGTTGAAACCACTCTGCCCATTAGCCTACCAATTACATTACCCATTTCCTTACCACCAGTTTCACTTCCATCTTCTACACTTTCTACCTCATCCATTTTTGACCATCCTCTATAAAATCCTTTCACAACCTTATTTCCCTCACAATCACCTGAAACTCCTCAACCTTCACAACCCATGTCTGATAATGAAACCGAAGGAGGAGCTTTTGGAGGAGTATTTGAAGATATACACTTTGATTCAGAGGAGGAGGATATACCTGATCATATGCTTATGATAGGAAAGCAATTCAAAGTCCTGAATCAAAAGTTGAATGCCATTATTCAGTCACAAGTTGATTCTGGCAGAATGTCATCTATCTCAGGAATGGAGGTTGATGTGATGATCAAGGCTGCTGAGAAAAGAATATTGGATAAGGTTGGTCAGACAGACAAGAACAATGAGCTTCGCATTAAAGCTCAAGGGAGTTCATTCAATGGAGTTGTTAAAGATTTACAATCTGTTGCAAAAGAACGTCATGTTTTCTTTGTGCAGGATGTAAAGAAGGTGCGGGAGGATGTGAACTTTAAAATTGAAGAATTAAAGTCTGAACTTGCCAAGGAGCTTCAAGATATTACTTCTCAACAAAATGAAGTACATAATAGGTTTGATGTAGTTATCTCAGACATCAACAAAGTTATTGCTGCTCCTATCTTTGAAGTGAATCACATAGAAAACAAGGAGAAGTTTGATCTGCTGATTAAAATGGTGACAGAGTTGAAAGCCTTGATTTCGCAATCTTCATCTCCATCTATTCTCACTCCTGAATTCTTGTCTCTCAAAGTAAATACTTTGGAACAAGCAATTCAGAAGGCACTTGCTCCAATTGCGAACTTCACCTCTTTACTACCAAAGAGTGCCCCACATGCTTTCACATGGGTGCAAGGGGGAGAGAAAAACTCAAGTAAAGAGGATGATGCGAAGACCATGGGGAAAGTCATATCTACTCAGCTCAAATCCACTCTTCCAATATTCACGATGATGATTTCCTCAACAACAATAACCACAAGACCAATTGCCAAAGGAATATCGATTGGGTTAAAAGAAGGAAGTTCTAGTACGAAACCTCCAACTAATAATGTGGGAAAAGGAAAAGGAATTTTGTACGAAAAATCAAAGGAGGAGAAGAAAGCTGAAGCAGAGGCTAAGTTGGAAAGAATGAGGCAAGTTCAAAGCATAATGAGACAAAGGGCAAGTGATCCTCCCACAATGAATAAAGGAGATCCTGCGAAGCTATACTCTTATGAAACTATAGAGTCGAAAGTTGTGGGAAGGGAGATGTATGAATTCGAGAAGAAGCCAAAGAGAAGTTACGATATTGCGAATTCGGACAAATGTCAGTTGGATTTTCTGATAAATGAAATGCTTTTCATTACAGCTCAGTACAAGATTAGCGAAAAGTTTGATAATGTTGATGACTTCATACACATGAAAATCAGATTTCATGCTGTATTGGGAAAGAATCCAGATGAAGTATGGTATTTAATGAAGATCAAAAAGGTGTTTACGATCAAGAAGAATACGATGTTTGAAGACATGCTTCAGAATTTTCGTTATTTTGTTATTCGAGCTGATAACAAGCAGTATGATTTCACTATAGTTGACTTCCCTCTGATGAACTGCAATGATCTTATTCAAGTGGGTCTTATTTTGAAGCATATGGAAGAGAATAAGCTCAAAGGATCTGAAATAGAAGTGCTTAGAATCGGGTTCGCACATGTCAAGACTTTTATCGATAATTACTTCGATTGTTTGGCATTAACTGATGAAGAACTCGCAACATCTTTGGGAAGAGACGTGAATGCTCCATGGGAAGATACATTGACCCAGTCAGCATTATCTAAGTATGTTGTTGGGGAAATATGCCTGAAACCGTTTGGCATGGTATTTTTAGGAAAAGATACAAAGGGGAAGCCCAAGAAATTTTTGTTCAAGGTCTCAGAGGTTGAAAGATATACTTCTTCGCAATATACGAACTTTATTGTTCGTATGAACAACTACAAGAAGAATAATGAAGGAGACAAGAAGGAACTCAAGAAGGTGATTTCTTGGTATGGAGAAGTGCGAAAGACTATTCACTCAGCTATTCAGAGGCTTATGGACTGAATAGTTTCGACTGTTTACAAAGGGGGAGATTGTAGAGTCTTAGTATTGTAAAAGTCGAAATGGTCGTTTGTTTAGTTTCGCATTTTTAGTTATTTTACTAAGTCACAGGTTATGCGAAGTGTATTGTAATAGACTTAGTATATTTTTTGTACACTCAGGTTTCCTATAAATAGGGACTGAGGATAGAAGTAGAAAGGACTTTTGCTCTCGAGTATTCTTTCTGCTTAAAAGTTTTGTAATCAGTCTTCATCAATATAACATCTGATTAATATTTAGTCGTTGTGTTCTTACTTTTCAATCATTCAATCATAATCGTTTTCTTAAATCTCGATAACAATTCTCTTCAAACACTTAGTCAGAAACTGACATCTACCCTTAGGGTAAAATGACCATTTTACCCCTTGACCAAGTCAAAGACCAAGTCAACTTCCAGTTGACCTGACTCGTCGAGTTGGCTCGCCAACTCGCCGAGTCCCTATCCTTCCATCAGACCTCATACCCGTCTCTACTCGTCGAGTTAGGCGATGACTCGACGAGTTTTCCTTCTAAAAGAACACCGATTGAATCCACATCTGACTCGCCGAGTTGTATGAACAACTCGTCGAGTTCATCATCAACTGATACTCATGTCCTGCCCCGACTCGCCGAGTTGTATGAACAACTTGTCGAGTTACACTTCATCCTATGAACACGTTCTGTCCTTGAGTCGCCGAGTTGTATGAACAACTCACCGAGTACCATGAAGATTGTCTTGGACTCACCAAGTCCGTTCATGCACTCCCCGAGTACCATGAATTCCCAGAATGCTTTGCTTAGCCCAGAACGTTGGGTCACTCCCCGGAACTCCTAAAAACCCTTCCACACTCAACTGGTCCTTATGACCCTCACTGATATGGGACCAAAACCCCTGGGCTCGCCGAGTCTATCACATTCCTTACTAAGAACTTCGATTTCTGATGTACAACACTTAACCAAATGATAGATCCAGTCCCCTTAACTCGATCTAGCACGTTAAGTTACAAACTTTACGTGCATGCATGGGACATAAGAGCTTAAAAGGCACTAAAATGGTTCTTTTGTTACATGGGGCCTTCCTTGGTGCAAAAAGCAACCTATATCTGACTTATGGCTCATAAAATGACATGATACAGAAGCCCAAACCCGCAACCATGTTTGCAAACGTGGTTGGCCACCAAAAATGGCTTATAAAAGCCCTAAAAATCACCCAAAGAGGGATCTAACAAATGAATGAGCAAGGTTCAGATTTTATACCTTCCAAAGACTGCAAATGATGAACCAAACTCGAATCCTTCAATCCCCTATTGATCCTTCTATGCTTTTCCTTCTTCCTTGAGATCAAAACTCACAAGAATCACTCAAAAAGCCTTAGATCTTCACAAAAACGGCTAGGGTTCGCTATGAGGAGTGTATGGGATCGTAAAGGGGGAAAGGAGGCTGCATTAGGTCATTTAAATAGGGTACAAACCCATGGATTAGGGTTTTTGTCCAAACAGCAGCTACTCGCCGAGTCCGGGACCCGACTCACCGAGTCCGCAGCTCAAACTCCGCGCCTCATCCTGCTTCTACTCGGCGAGTCAGTCCTTCGACTCGATGAGTCCAAGGCTAAAATGTAAAAATAAATGAAGATTTAATAACATAATACATACCAAGAATCAGGTGATACAAATCTCCCCCACTTATTTTAGACTTCGTCCTCGAAGTCTGCCGCTCGATCCTGAAACAGCTCGAGGTAGTGCTCCATCATCTCACTCATCGGCTCCCAAGTCCACTCTGACCCCTTCCGGTGCTGCCATTGCACCTTCACGAGTTCTACACTTTTGTTCATCAGATCCTTCGACTTCCGGTCAAGGATCGCTATAGGTCGCTCGATGTAATTCAGGCTGCCATCAACCTGAATGTCCTCCAAGGGTACCACTGCCGTATCGTCCACTAAGCATTTCCGCAGATAAGAGACGTGGAAAGTGTTGTGGATCTGACTGAGTTCGGCTGGCAGATCCAGCCGATACGCCACCTTGCCCAACCGGGCTACAACCCTGAACGGTCCGATATACCTTGGGCCCAACTTGCCCTGCTTCCTGAATCAGATGACGCCCTTCCATGGCGACACCTTCAGGAGAACCATATCCCCGACCTGGAATTCCAGGTCTAATCGACGCTTATCGGCGTAACGTTTCTGCCGACTCTGAGCAGTCTGAAGCCTGCTCCGGACCTAATGAATCTTCTCTGTCGTCCTGAGCACTACTTCAGTGCTCCCCATGACTCTCTGGCCAACCTCGCCCCAGCATATCGGGGTCCTGCACCTCCTCCTATACAACATCTCGAAGGGAGGACGGTCGATACTCACATGATAGCTGTTATTATACGAGAACCCCGCCAACGGGAGGTAGGTATCCCATCTACCTCCGAAATCTAAAACACATGCCCGCAGCATATCCTCCAGAGTCTAGATGGTCCGCTCGCTCTGGCCATCCGTCTGCAGGTGAAAAGCGGTGCTAAAATGCAGACGAGTACCCAGCTCGTCATGAAACCTCTTCCAAAACCTGGAAGTGAACCGTACGTCTCTGTCTAAAATCACCGAAACTGGCACTCCATGCCACGCCACCACCTCCCTGATATAGATATCGGCCAATTTCTCGGCCGAGATGCTCTCCTGACTCGGAATAAAGTGGGCGCTCTTGCTCAATCGATCCACGATGACCCATATCGAATCCATCCCCCGCGCGGTCCTGGGAAGCTTTGTGATAAAATCCATCGTAATATCCTCCCATTTCCACAGCGGGATATCCAACGGCTGCATCTTGTCGTGTAGTCTCTGATGCTCGGCCTTGATCTTCCTGCAAGTCAAGCACCGCTCCATGTACCATGCTACATCCCGCTTCATGCAGGGCCACCAATAGTCCAGACGAAGATCCCTATACATCTTCGTCGCGAGGTCGGGGAGATCTTGGTCAGATCGAATCTATGAAATTTTTGTCAGCATGGTTGATTTATAGGAAGAACTTGTTCTTCAGATTGTCGGGAACAACCTTTGAGTCTTTAGATTATGGTTAAGGAATTAGTTTCTTACGATGTAGCTAATTGACATTTCTCTGTTGGGCGCATGTTTTCTCTAAAATATTAAATCGGAATTACTTTCGAAAATGGTCACCTAGGTAGGGCATCGATCCAATGTGGCGGCAGTTGAGAGATCGATTGCTATGCATCTAGCCTAAGAATTTGCATTTGTTTAGGAAGGCCTCGATATGAAAACTACTAACCATAGAGAGAGAGTTGTGTCGAACAGTGACATTGTAGTGGGATCAGAAGGAACCGCGAGTGGGTCAAGATGGATATAAGAGGTAATTGTAAGAACCCATTTCGAGGAAGAAATCTGATTTAAGTGGGCTAGAATTGTAACACCTGATTCCCAGTATGTGCTAGTTGAGGATTTTAAGGTATCAAAGGTAAGATTTTTGGAAAAATCTAGTACCACAACATGGTGAATGGAGCACCATAACGTGGCATGTTATATGCATGAAACACGTGTTCTGGATGGTCCCCATAACACGCCAAGAGGTAGGCCACGACATGGAAGCTATTATAGCCCAAGCCCATGATTTTTAGGGTTTCCTCTATATTTAAGCACCTAATCTCAAGGACTAGGGCATCCTCTTCAGCCTCTAACCCTTCATTAACAAAACCCTATCCTCCATAGTTTTTTAGGAGCTTTTTTGCTTGATTAAAGACCTTGTTTTTGGATGTTGGTGGAGTTTGAGGAAGGAGAAAGATCATTTTGGTGCAAAGGAGCAAGGTACCAGCTTGGAATCGTCATCTCCTTCATATTTCTGAGTTGTTGGAGGTATAAATCTCTCGTCTTGATCTTTGTTCTTCTTGATAGAAGTTTAAGTCCATTTTATATGATTTTGGTCCCTTCCTTGGATGCTCTTGGAGTTTGTATAACTTCTGAGCTTTTGATCGCTTTTTAAGGTCTATGATGAAACGAAAAAATTGGCATGTTTGGAGTACCTTGTGTCCATGCTAAGGATATAGCCTCATTAAGAACTTAATGGACTTCAGGTTTTAGATCTTGCTTTGTGGTGAGGTCATAATGGATAAAGTTGGAAACCATATCCATTAAATCATTGAAAAGGACTAGATATGAAGTTATGGATTTAGATCTGTAAGGATTTAGCTCTTAATGAAGAATATGGCAATCTTCCAGTTCTCATGATATGGTAATAGGCTTGCCACGACGTAGTGGTTCTCTACTTCGCCACTGTCTTGTCCTGGTATTCCCACGATGTGGCCAAAAGGTTTACACACCGTGGTGAACATTGACTTGATTGACCGTTGACTTTTGTTAACGATTGACTATTGACTTTTGGCCAGTTTGACTTTGGGTCAAACCCGAAGGACTTGGGTTATTGATTAAGGATTTATCTATATTTGGTGCCAGTTGGTTCGATGGGGGCGATTGGTTCAAGGAGTGAGAGCGTTGATGTGATTCATTGAGTCTTCGAATTAGGCGACTTTCCTCATTATACTATGTGTTATAGTATATATCATTTTATGTTAGAGTATTGGAGTAGTGGTATGCTGGTTAGAGTACCATGGGTCGATGATTAGTTAAATGCCCTAAGGGTTGTATGTAGTCACGTAGGATAGCATGAGAACTCTTGATCTAAGATTTATTCCATGCTTTTTGTTTGGTTGTGGCTCTAGAGTAGGGTCACTTATTCAACTGTCTATCTCACCTTTGATTACATATAGCTTTGAATTCATTAGTGATCTGCTAGCGGTGAATTAGAGTACTATACGAGGCTCGGTATGATGTAGTAAGCTATTAAATAGCTTGACTAGTGTAGATAGTTGCTTGTGATTTTGTTCTTATTTAATTGCTTGTTTGATCTATATGTCGACATATCGAGTGGTAGGTTGAGGCAGTCCTGTTTTCTATGGTAGACCAAGATACTCGGTCAGGCCAGCGGTGTGTTGTAGGCCAAATGTGGGACAATTGTATACTATAGGCATGGGGGGAGGAAACTCATGAACTGGAGGCCCAAATTAGCGGTCCATGTTTTATTGTAGGTCTTGCGAGGCAATCCATTCAACTGAAGGCTTGTGTGTGTGAATGAATTGTATGTGTACTGTGGTGTGTAGTATTTTAGGAGAACTCACTAAGCTTTGACTTACAGTTGTTGATTAAATGTTTTCCAGGTATCATTGATGATCGTGGGATGGCAAAAGTGTAACTATATACATTCGTCAACGACATTGGGGATTCCACATTTATTATATTACTTTGATTTTTAAACAATTGTAATTTGGAACAAATGAGTTTTCTTAATTTGGGCTATATAAAAATAGTGTTATACCTAAATTAAAAATGAAAAAAATTGTTTGTGAAAACGGGACGTTACAATGATCCTAAAAATGTTATATATATATATATATATATATATATATATATATATATATATATATATATATATATATATATATATATATTCATGCTTAATAAAAACCTCTCCTACATGCAGCATGTCCTCTTATTAACACTGTCTCTCTGCCACGTTCCACCATCAATCTCCTGTCTGCTTTTCCCGCCCATACAATCACACCATCCATTGAAATTGAATCCTTAATTTCGTCCCAGCTTGCAAACAATCCCCTATAAATCAGCAATTGATCATAAATTGAATTTTGAAATAGTTAATTGATAGAGTTTCCATATCTATAGCCGATAATATTTCTCTTTATATGTATGATCCCAATTTTTTTGGAAGAAAAATAATTCTTCTTTTCTTTCACACACACAATAGACAAGGTCGCACCCATACTTCCCGTTACTCTATCGTCGCCACCACTAATCGCCTTCCCCACCCAGGTTTGCTTTCTCCGCTGCTCTTTGCTTTGTGTCTCTGTGTCTATGTGGTACTTAAAATGGAGGAGATGAGAGAGGTAATGCAGATTATGGAAGATATGAAAGGAAAATTATCATCATCGCCACCACCACTATCTCGATCATCATCACCACCACTCATTGCCGCATGTGGTTTTTAGAAATATAAACAAATTCAAGGTAATCTAATTCAAATCAAACCCCGGAGGAGGCTAACATGTATTTGGATTAATCTTGTGAGTATTATTGGTAACAAATGAAATTACCCTTTGTACAAGTTAATCTTTATTTTTTTTTTCTTAAACAACTCTTAGAACTTTGGAGCTTAAAGCAACCCTTCACATCCAGTGATTCTAATTTGGGCCTTTTTTCATTACTTAATATAATAAACATATATCGTTAAAATTAATGGAATCTAGGGCTATTTCAAGAAAACAGTAAATAAAATCCCAATTTTTGTAGTTTTATTGTTTGTTGATCAACTGTAAATTTTAGATAAAAAATGGTATATTCTGGAGCATAACATTTTAGATTTGAGCATGTATTTGGTTTTTATTGACTTTATTTGAATGTTTGTTTTTTGCAACTTTTGATTAGATTTGGTTTTTAGAAAATCGCATGTATTGTGAGTTTTAGTTTTGGTAGTCTGATTAATAGATTTCATTTAACCGGCTGGTTAAGATGAACTCTGATGTTGATGAAGGTTGTATTGATGTTGATCCTGAGTGACTAGGGTTAGAGGTTAAATAGCAGGTTTCAAGGTTGCAAACTTGCAATTGGTAACCCTCATTCTGATTTGCAATTTTCTTATCGATATAGTTTTTAGGTTGAAGGTCACATGGATTATTTTGTATAAAAGTGCTAATCATGTTTGCTTCATTTTCCCCTCATGAAACACCATTATTTACAACATGTTTTTGAACGAATTGTAACAATAAACTCAATTTTCTTTGTGCTTTCTACACCTTCTACAGAATTAAAGACCTCTTTGTGGGTTCATTTTGTCATTCAAAAGTCCAATTAAAGATAATTGTTTCTTAAAAAATGGTGCTATATATAAAGAGAGTTCCCATGTATCCTAATTTCAAATAGGAAACAATAGCCTTTTGAAGGCTATACTGGGGAGATTTGGAAGCTTTATGTCTTTAGGATACAATGTCTTCACTAAAAAGATCTATAAATGTGTATTGGATGTTCTTACCAAGGCATGGGTGAAGTACACCTTTACAACCTCTATGGACGGATGGTTTCTCATGGGTAAACAATGATTTTTGGATTTTTTTTTTTTTTTTTAAAGTTGTCATCTATTTTGATCCAATTGGTTTGTGGTGGTTCTCCATCTACAAAGAAAAAATATGGAGTTGCTCCCATTTACAGGTAGGGGTAAAGATATTTTTGTTTGTGTTTATGAAGTTAAAGAATAGAATATTTGCTAATTTTTACTATTATTTGATCGGAAATAAGAGCAATGTTCTGCATCAAGTTCGTAGTCAAATCACAAGCTAAAATTTATGATGGTTATGCTTGGTTTTTGTTTCTATGTATAATGTTTTGATAACAAATGTCAATGAGTTTGAGCTAAGGGTAGATTTGTGATCTATTTAGGATCTGCTCATAGTTACTACCTCATTTATCAAAGCACATACTGTCATACTTTATGTTTAGAGTATTAGAGGTGAGTTGTTGAGTAGCTAATTTAAAATATTTGCACCCAGGTTTGTTTGTAAAAACGTAATCATCTGTTACTACATGTCAAAGTGGTCCTTGACCCTTAGTTCTAATATAAAAAAATGATAATTTCTCTAGAAAATTGGAAAAGATCCAAAAACTAGGATGTTTGTAAGATTCTCATGTTTCTAAACTCTTTAATAAACTGAATACAATAATTTGTGTTAATACGTCATGGAATCCAAGATCTAATTATAGAACCAATATTGATGATTAAATAATAAATCATATATTGTTTTTGGTTGTTTTTTTAGACCACTCTGCCTTACTCATTGTTGTAGTATCTTGGATGTAATGAGTCTACTCAATATTTACTCTTTTTATATCTTTTTGTTGAAGAGACACAACCCTCATGTTTAGATGATTGTGTTTAGTAAGAAATGTAGTGAATCATAATATGTTTACTTATCCATAATAGCAACATAGTTTCCTTTCTTCATCCATTTAGATGATTGAATGTCTATGTTTTTATTTTCATTTTATATAATTATATCTCATTATACAACATAGTCATTTTATCATTAATCTAGACATAAAGAAAATTGTTTATATCTTCAAAATACATTGCAAATGTACGTCTCTTAATTTTCAAAGTTGTTTTACGATGTCCCCGTGTAGCACACGGGTTATAACCTAGTGTGTATATATATATATATATATATATATATATATATATATATATATATATATATATATATATATATATATATATATAACTTAAGACAATATTTTCTCAAGACATGGCATCTGGTACAAGCATTGAAGCCATGACGAGTTTTTTAAAACCACGATTACAACATACACACACACATCTAGCCGTTTACCCGTGCCAATCAACGAGTGTGAATAATTTTTTTAAAAACTAATTTCTACAGACGATTATTCTTCTGCACAAATATTTGAGTGTTTTACGTTGTTGACAATTTACAATCCTTTAAAACATGTAGGTCACTAATATGAAATAGAAGTATGTAAAGGTAGTAGCGCTCAGGGAGCGTACACGCATTGCTTAATAGAAAAATTCTTTTGACCCTTTGAAGGCATTTTGATTAACCTATATAATAAAACATTTAATTTTTAGTTTGGTTACAAATCATATATATATTTTTTTTTTGCCAAGACAGTTAACCAAAAAACCAAAAAGAAATCTTTTATTTTTAATGATAATGTTTTTAGATTTTTGATATAATAATATATTATAATTCATAAATTTAGACATTTTTAATAAAAAATGACATTTTTATTAAAAAAAATACTATTAACTAATATTATTTGCGGTAAAATCTAGACTACTTAATATTAAATTATTGTCTATTTGAAAATAAAATTTCTTTTTAGTTGCCAAGAAATGACCATATCGAACTATTTGACTTATAAACATTAATAATTTCGTAATTTTTAACAGTTAAACCTTTTGGTTTTAATTAGTTATTGTTGATTGCCTTTAAATGGACTAAATTGTTATTTCTTTTTTATTTTCATTGTTTGCTCTCTTCTTTTCAAAATGTTTTTCAAACTTCAATTTTTTTTATTTTTTTTTCTTTTTTGCAAGATTATGACTTTTGACAATATATTAACTTTATTTTGCAATTTATTATATTATGGAATTTGATAATTATATATATCCGATCAACAATATATTTACACATAAATAAATATATGGAGTTATCTATTTTTTGTTTATTAATCAAATTAATTACATTTCTAGTCAACAAACATGATAAAGATTATGATTCTAATATATTTCAACTTTTTTGAAGTTCTAAACTTTAAAAACTTTATTCTTCAAATCCTTTAAAGTTAATAGTTATTTGTCCAATTTTTTTATCATCAAAATTGTACTAAAAAGAGTGAATATTAAATACCATGTTTGCCTATTGTAGTTGTATAGTTTCCATGCAATTGATTTCATATGTAATTAAAAATAATAAATATGTATCATTTTTTTTCTTCATATGACATATAATTCAAATTTCTTGGTTTTTCCGTTTTATAAAAACAAACATGCATATCCATCATTTAATTTGTAAAAATTTACAAAAAAACACCTATTTTTTACCCCGATATATATATATATATATATATATATATATATATATATATATATATATATATATATATAATAAAAAAATAGGATACCAAGTTTATCCGTGAAATGAATAAAACTCCCTACCTAGTCTTAAATCAAGAAAATGAATAGTAAGCACACATGCACACACATGTAGATTCCATTCAAACAAAAGAAAAGTATGTTAAGAATACAATTTCTTTTTCATTGGCAAAAAAGTTCATTTTTTCACATTTTCTGTAAAAATCAAAAAACAAAAGTCAAAGTGCAACACTATTAACAAAAAAACAGAAACAACAAACCAGAAACATGATCAGTTGCCGTTCTTCAAAACTGTTGTTTGAGCTGATAAACTTGATCGATTAGGTTCCTAGGATTTTCCCTTCGATCTTGTTTTCATCTTGAAGCGATCTATAAACCTAAAACCATGGTCAAACATGTAACAATATGTAAACATTTTAATTTTGAAAAGAAAATTTTACAACTTCTATGATTATGAAAATATATTTAAAAAAAAAAAAAAAAAAAAACCACAACATTTCCCAACAGTAAACATGTACAAATACTTATAAGTATCTTTAAAGGTTAATATTTGGAAATCAACGTATACTTGAGTTGGGCGTTGTTGTAATCATCAGCATCATCTATAAAAAAAGAAATCGTAAATTCTGTGTCGATATCAGAACAAATTTAATAAATAAATAAATTTCTAACTTGTGTACAACACAAATTTAATATAAATAACATAATAAGTATATAAAAACTCTTGAAAGAAAAAATTTACCAGGTAATGGTGGAGATGTTATTTCATACTATATACCATTAATTATTCATCTATTTCCCAATTAAATTTAAAATTATTCCTTCAATATTGTAAAGAAATTTTGATGATACTCGAACTAAAACATTAATGTAAAATATTAAGCTAATATTGGTTTCTACAAAGCTTACCGCTTTTGACAGAAACTAAAAAGACATTTCATTTTTGACCCTGGTAGAAGTTAAAACAGAGGGTATGTTCCCACTTGTTGAGAGTTTAAACATGTACTTTTCAGTTGCTTATCTCAACACACATGATCACAAAGAAAAAACCAAGCTACGGAAGGTCCATTACATAAAAAGATAAATCCCAAACCTGTAAATGTAAATGATAAGAAGATCTAAAACAAATCCTTTAATATGTCAAATACACTCTTATTGAGTTTTGAAACATAAATAAAGTAAAACCAAGATATAGAAGAACATCTTATTGAGTTTTGAAATAAGAATTAAGTTAAATACACTCTTGAGTTTTTACCTATGTGTGTAATCATCTAGTACGCACAGAAAAAAAACTCAACAAAATGTTGATTACTGTTGACCTGAAAACAAAAACATGTAGAAATGACAACAAAAACGAAAACATTAATATGTTACTGTTGACATTCATCTCTAAAAACTTACATGTGAATATGAAAATTTATCTTTTTGCAATTTAAATGTAAATGTGAAATGTTAGAAAGTTGTTCTTCCTTAGCATCCACTTTCACTTATTTGACATTCATCTTTTTCAATTTATATTATTATGAAAATTTATCTCCATTTCAAGAAATATTTATGTAAAAATAAGTTGAACTAAACATTAAAGAACTCCCAAGGTTATAGCCATTTGAACTAAAATAAGTTGCACTAAACATCAAGAAATATTTATGTAAAAATAAGTTGAAATAAAAATCAAGAAATATTTATGTAAAATTAAGTTGAACTAAAACATTACTTAAAAACACATTGTGACAGAGAATGTATCCATACCCCTTTTAAGGAATGATTAGTTCTTCCCAGCCGATGTGGGATCAGGTGCAACTCACCTAAGTGGGTTGCACCTGCTCCCACATCGGTTGGAAAGGAGAACTAGGGTGTGGATACATTCTCTGTCACAATGTGTTTTTAATCCGTGAGGGTAGCAGATCCCATAAGAACTCTATAGTTAAGCGTGCCCGGGCGAGAGCAATTTAGAGATGGATGACCCCATGGGAAGTTTTCGTGCTGCGAGCCTAATTCGGACAATATTGTAATACATGTCGGATGGGGATGTTACAACAACGGTCTCAAAATATGACCCTAAGGAGTCTGATAATATGACCCCGAAGGAGTCCGATAATTACTTTCAAAATCAAAAAAATATTTCTCCTCTTCTTCTTTCTTGTTTTCATTCTCCATTATCTGATTTCTCTCCTCTGAATTCTGGTGGATTTATTTCTCTATTTTTCTCACAAACTCATAATTTTGCTTCTACTTAGTAGTTAGCATCATCAAAAATCAGAATCGGTTTTTTGAATATGCACCAGGTCACTTCAAATCAAAATTCAAAGATCAACTCCTATTCAAGAATAAAAAATTCATAGTAAAAAATGTACTTTAAAAATCAGAATAGTTTTTAGAATATCTCTCTTAAACTTGAGTTCTTGATAGTTTGACAAATCTGGTTTTTATTCTCTTGACAGGGTCTTAATAGTTATTTTTGTTTTTTCAGAAAATACAGATATCTAGATATCCTTGGTTTTTTAGAAATTCGGAAATCTCTCAAGGTTATTACTTTACCCTCTTTTCCGACCTTTCTCTATTCTATATTGATAATCGTTTTTACCCATTTGGTTTTTAATAATTTGTTTTCATAATATATTTATATTTTTACAGATTCATTGTATTTGATTTGTTGAGAACCAAAAACTGAAAAGTGAGAATACAAATTTGTCATATCACATAGGAAGAAGACATCTAAATCAGGTGTTTTCTCTTCTTTTTTACACTTTAGTATGCCTCCTCGAATAAAAAAATATGAATTTGGATTAGAAAAACATAACAAGTAAATAAATAAATAAATAAATTAAAGAATCTACTAAGGCTCAAGAAGGACCTATGGATAAGTTTATAATAAAACAAACAAAACTAAAGCAAACTATTAATAACGATGCTAATGTTGATGATGTTACCGTTAATGGAGCTAATAGTGGTGATGCTAATGTTAATGATGCTAATATTAATGATGGTAATAATTTTTATACATTTGATATATTCGATCCAAACAAATTGGAGACTCTAGACTCTAACATGATAACTATTTTAGCATTAGAAGGCCCTAAAAGAGATTTAGCTATTAAAAAATATCCTAAAGATAAAATATTTAAGAAGATTTATGCTTTATATTATACTAAAGGTTTACCAAATGAGGAAAATGTGATAGAAATTGACTTTTTAATACTAAATAACTTGATAAAATATTTTGTTTTTGTTGTAAAATATTAAAAAAAAAATGGTGTGGAAAAAATCAGTTAGCAAATGAGGGTATTGGGGATTATATACATCTTAAAAAAGCATGGAACAAGTATGGAACATGTGAAAAATATAAATATTTAGTATGATTTGCATTTAAGATTTAAAAAAAAAATATTGGTAAAGAGATTCAAAAACTAATAGAAAAAGAAAAAAAAAACATAGAGAAGTTTTATTGAGAATTATTTTTTTTATGAAATTTTTTGCTAAACATAATCTAGATTTTTGTGGTACTAACGAGAAATTATATGAAAATAACAATAAAAATTTCTTAGGGTTAATCAAATTATTGGCTGAGTTTAACATGGTTATTCATGAGCATGATCAATGTATAACATATGATGGTATCCATAATCATTATCTTGGGCATATGATACAAAATGAATAAATATTTTTTCTCTCTCATGAATTTAAATCTATGATTATTACAAAAATTAAAAAAAGAAAAATATTTTTCTATAATACTTGACTAGGTATGAGACCCATGTATTACATGGGTTTATTTAAAAAAATTAATATAAAATTTAAAATATTTGAGAAGTTTGAATTTATAAGAAAAGTGAGAAAAATATTGAATTATAAAAATTAAAGAGTTTTTTTTTTCTCTTTTAAATTTAAACAAATAATTCAAATAAATAAATAAAGGAAATTAATGAAACTTTAATTTAGTAATTTTGAAATTAGAAGGAAAGTCTATTAATGAAATTGATATGCATTTATTATTAGATTTATATAATATTTGACATTTAATAAAATAGAAAAACCATAAAATGACAAGTGGAATAAAAATTAATTTAAAATTACCATAAAATTACATGTGGCAAATTGAATGAGAGTATGACAAGTGGCAAACAAAACCTTCATTTATTAGGGTAGACTAGTTGTGAGACCCGTGTATTACACTGGTTTATAAAAAAAAAATCTTTAATATAAAACTATAAGCATTACATATTTTTTAAAATAATAATTTTACATAAATACAAAGAATATAATAAATTAAGTAAATAATAAAGGTTGTAGAACATTTATTATGAAATTTAATAGAATGATCTACTTTACATATATAAATCTCATTAAAATGTGGATTTTAAATTTAAGAAAAATGAAAAATTTAAGAAAATGACAAGTGGAAAAGAAATAATCCAAAAACTCTTAGAAAATGACATGTGTCAAATTCAATGAGAACATGACATTTGGCAAAATTGATTTTCATTTATTAGGTTAGATTCTACACCTGACATAAGCCACCAAGAGCAAATGCCTTGATTTTAATATATGTATATGTATCATCGAGTATTGTTAGCATCGAAGAATTATTTCTAGGGTTTTTGGATGTAAATGATACAACCGGGCAAGGACTTTTTGATGTTTTACAAAATGAAATGAATTTAGTCGATATTGACGTTAATGATGTGTGTGGACAAGGTTATGACAATGTGTCAAATATGAAAGGAAAACATCAAGGAGTGCAAAAAATACTTTTAGATATAAATCCAAGAGCTTTTTACACTTCTTGTGGCTGTCACATTTTGAACTTAACTTTGTGTGATATGGCTAATCCTTGTGGTAAAGCTAAATGTTTTTTTGGAACCATAAGACGTATTTATACAATCTTTGCAAAGTCTACTAAAAGATGACAATTTTTAAAAGATAATGTGAAATAATCTTTGTCCTCCACTCGTTGGGAGAGTTGTGTCGATAGCATAAAAGCAATAAGATTTCAAATGTTAGATATTCAAAAAGCTTTATTTCAAGTAGCTAAAAATGATAATGATCCAAAAATCAAACGTGAAGCTAATTCCTTAGCAGAAATGAACTTGGTAACTTTGAGTTTATAAGGGCTCTTGTAATTTGGTACCAAATGTTAAATACTATTATTTTAGTTAGCAAACCATTGCAATCAAAATATATGCTTAGTGATGTTGATATGGAAAAAATAAAGATGCTTATTTCTCCTTTTAAAGAATATACAAAAATTGGGTTATTAAATGCTTTACAAATTGCAAAAGAAATTGCTTTGGAAATGAACATTAAACCAATGTTGCCTAAAAAACGTGAAACTAAAATAAAAAACAAATCGATGAGACTTCAAATGATACGTCTTCTAGTGTATCAAAATTCTTACAAGAGTCTTTTAGGGTAAAATATTCTCTATACATTGTTGATCAATTAATTTACTCTCTAACTACAATGTTTGAACAATATCAACAATATGATAATATTTTTGGGTTTTTATTTAATTTTGGAAAATTACGTTATCAGATGATATGAGCATAAAGTCATGTTGTAAGTCTCTTGAAACTTCACTTAAACAAGATGAACAATCAGATAATGATGGAAACAATTTATATGTTGAATTAAAATTACTTCTTCATCATTTACCTAAAGAAAAAAATGACAGATACTCTAAACTTTATAAAAAATGTTAATTGTTTTCCTAATACATCTATTGCATATAGAATTTTAATAACTATTCATGTTATTGTTGTTATATTGTCATATTTATTCATATATTTATATTTTATTTTAATACATTTATGCTACATTTTAGTTAATAATGAAGATATTTGGTACTTATAATATTTAAATTCTATGTTGTAGCTAAATTGGACATTCTCGAAGAAAAGGGCCAAATCTTAACAAAATCTGGAAGTTAGAGGACTGAAGTTGAAAAGATACAAAAAGGATGTTGTTGGCCAACTTGATCCCTCGTCAGTATTTTACCCATATCTCATGACTCGTAATTCCGGTTGACAAGAGTCAAAAAGTTCCGGAAACTAGACAAAACTTCAGATGAATTTCGTTTTTGTGCCAAATGCTAATTCCCAGTTATCACAATGTGAGAACTATAATCTCATGACATAAGATTAATTATCCCAAAAGATAACTATGCGTAATGCAAGTTTCCTTGTCAGACTGGATTTATACTGATCTCACAACATGAGACCCTAATTCTCACAACTGAGATACGTTATAAGGAAACTATAAATAATCCTTTACATATTCGACTTGAGGGAGGTTGGATTGAATATTTTGGACAAATAATCGATTTTAGAGGTCGAAGAAGTGTGAAAATCTACTATTGGAAGAAGAGAACGATCGAAGATTATGACTTTGAAGATTCCACATCAAACTTTGTTTTCTTTACATTAATCATGTCTAGCTTACTTTTTATAGTATTTATGTGTTTATTTTCTGCCACGAGTAGCTAAATTATTAGGCTTCCATTTAGTGTAGGTAAACCCTAATCTATGTGTTAGTTTCTTGATTTATATGGATTTTATGAAGTTGGTTAAAGCTTGTGTTTGATTATCATTACCTAGCATGTTAAAGTTCTAATTTTTGTTTCTCTAGTTCAAATTAAGTGTAGTTGAATGACCATTTTAATTGCATGAACTTGACTCCCAAGTAATTTATGATCATTAAATTGCTAAATCTAGGATTAACGAAATCTTAGATTAAGTGATAAAGGTAACAACTTTAGTTGTGTTAGAGAACATAGTTTGTTCATAAAATTATTTGTCTTGATCATAGATAATTATCTTAGATATATCTTACATAGCCCACTTATCCTTAATAATAAATTATGTGTTTGCTTATGTATGATCATTACATATTAGTTCATGAATTGGTGAAAATATTAGGAGATCGGATCAAGACTGCTAATTATATTAATATTGGTAACCAACTGAATAAATCCATGTTTAGAAACTATACATAGGAAAAAAAAAAGGGATTCAAAGTTAAACGAAAGTGTCTTCTTAATCTTCATTACAATCGTTTCTTAGTTGAGTGTTTGATTAGTTTTTAGTTAATTGATTAGTTTAAGTTAATCTAAACTTGAAAAATCAGATAAAAACCATTTTTTAGTTATTGTAATCTTTCCAAAATCCCAATTTCATTTAGTTTCTTCCAATCAATGGTTTTTGAGGTATGAGAATTTTGATATTATCATATTTAATATTTATGCTTTATTTTAATACACTTATGTTACATTTTAGTTAATAATGAAGATATTTAGTGCTTATAATGTTTAAACTCTATTTTGTAGCTAAAAAAGACACTCTTGAAGAAAAAGGACCAAAACCAAACAAAAGTTTGAATTTGGAGGGCTGAAGTTATTAAATTGTAGCGTTGGTTCCGATCAAATGCAAATGGATGCCATCCAATAATAATCGCTATGATCGGATGTAAACGGAAGGAGAGCAGGATACGATCCAATGTGAAAGCATCATCGGAACCGAGGTGGGAAATTATGCAACTGAATGTGAATGAAAACAGATGCCACTGGATGTGAAAGTAATAGTCGTTGCGACAGGAGGATCGAAACCAATGTGAAAATCGTAGTGAGAGGCGATAGGATGCGAAAGAGTGTTCACTCCGAAAGAGCTTTAGAATGTGAACGGCTACGATTAGGAGACTCTAAAATTGGGGCGTTGTGATAAAGCTCAAGATGTGAGAATATAAATCGCAGTTATAGAGCCCTTCCAACTTTTTTGGGTAGTTGTTCAACATATTTCATGGAAGATAATCCGGAAATTCATAAAATGGGTGTAGGCTTGATACACCCCCTTAGAACTATGTAGTAGACTTTTTTGGAGCCATAGTACTGCAAAATTAACAGCAAACAAAACCACGGTTGTAAATATTTAACAGAAAAGATGGTAGTTGGGTTACCCAATTCCCACGTCGTGGGCCTTAAAGCGCATGTCGTGAGTTGGGTTCGGTAGCAAAATGAAATCAGACATCACTCCAGGTAAAATCGCACCAAATTAACTATTGGGGTTTGCTTTAGCAGCAATTCTAAGGCAATAAATTAAACATGTTCTGACAATTTCTCACAAAATGGAACCAATTTCGTCATATTAAACCTAAGAACGAACCCTAACTCCTAAATTTTCAAAATCAGTAAAATTAATTAATTTAAAGCATGGGAACCATACCTTAGTCGAAGTTGGAACACGAAAAAAAGTAAAATCGAATGAAGTTTGTAGAAAATTGAAGTGGGGACCATAAAAATGTGAGTTTTCGTTCGTAAGTGGTTTTTTTAAGAAAATCAAAGTCAAACGGCTCATAACCGTGTAAGTGTTGGTCCCCATTTATTCTCACCTTGTGAGAAGTACTTCTCATGTCGTGAGTTTTATATTGATGTGAAAACGGCCTTCCTTGATTCCCCTCGTCATGGGTTATAAGCCCACGACATGGGTTTGATTAATTGCAAAAATCATTCATTTTTTTCCTTTTAAAATTTTTTCACCACTCATATTTTAAAATCCCCCCACTTGGGTTGCCTTCTGAGAAGCGTTTCTTTTTTAGGAGTCGTGAGTTGGACTCCTTCCAGCTCTATGGTGCGTTCAATTGGGAGCAAAATTTATGTCTTCTCCTTTTGCTCCTCCCACCTCCTCTTATAAGCTTTAACTCATCTTATATATGCTTTATTTGGATTTTCATTTTTCTTTTGGTGGTCACACGCCTCATGCTTTCTTTTAACTCCTTGGGATTTTTCATCGTTTGAGCTCTTCACTTTATTTTCTGCGAACTCCTTATTGTCTATCTCCATTCTATCAAGCTTTACTTCCTTGCCTTCTTGATCATTCTCTTCATCACTTGAACTTATCTCTTTACTTTCATAAACCACTTCATCTTTAACTTTTGGTGTAGTAAGGGAAAAGACTTTAAAGATCATTGGAACTGAGGCTCTTGGCTTAGTAAGCTTTACTTCTTCTTTTGGTTTCTTTCTTGTTTGGACCTATTCTTCCACTAACTTCTCTAATTCTTTAAGATCATTTTCTTCATCCATAAATAAAACTTCATCTTGATTCTTAGACTTCTCGGTTCGCCAACATCTCACTGACAAACTCAAACCAGTATTCTCTATGCTCAACCGTATCGAGGGTGTTTCGGAAGCTGGCTTTTCTAAAACAAGGGGGAGAATCTAAGAAGCCATCTAATGAAGAACCTACAAAACCTCATGATGAATCTGGGGAGTATATACACAAGCCAAAATCAATTGATCCGAAGGGTAATGAAGCTTTGGGATCGAAAGAAAAAGGCAAGTGGGTTGATGATGAGGATGAAGAAGAAGAAGATCTATCAGAAGGGGCTAAGCTTAAAAGAAAGAAACGTGACCAAGAACTTGATGAGAATCTGCGAGTTGCCAAAGAATCTGAAGCTCGGGAAAGGGAGGCTCGTGATGCTCAAGTCACACTCAAAACTCAAAGGCCCTCTTCCGTCGTTGGTCAATGGAGCGTATTTTGAATGAAGCTGTTGACAATCCTAATATTTACTGGTTAGAACCAATTGCTTCATTTGAATTGGAAAACACTTCGAAGTCTCATCTCGAATTTCCAATAACTCCAAAGGCCTTTTCATTCCGATGTTTTGATAAGGTTGAGAAAGCTCCTGAGTCAGATAACAATGCCAATCTCATGCTTATCTCCTTTTATCTCAAGCATGGAAAGCCCCAATATCAAACTTGGAGTTCGAAGAAGATTACTATTGTAAAGGTCTTTGGTCCGATAGAAACAAAAAGCTTTATTAATGCTTAGTTCAAAGCGTCACGAGGGGCTAGCAAGTCAATCTTTGAATTCACTCTTGCTGATCTATCGTGCCATAATCCTTACGATTGGATTTCCTTATTCAATCTTTTATCGAAAGATGAATAGAAATTCGAGCCTATTGTGGCACATCTTGATCTCCTACATTCAGGAAGTTGCGAAAATAGATGTGGAGATTGTGGCAGTACTCCGAAAGAAACCCACAGTCTAACCAAAAGAAGCTCTGAATGATGTCACCAAGATGAAACTCGGAAGAATCCAAAATGACAATTGGAGTATGGCATTTCAGCAAAGTGCTAGATATGGTACGAATGTTTAGAAGTGCTTATTTTCTCTACCTGACAAGAATCTATATTCTACTTCTTGTCTGAACTACATCGTGGAGATTACTAGACAATGCAAGGCAAATATTGCTGCGGATAAAAAGTGCTTTGCAAATATGATTAAATGGTACATTCAAGTTTGCAACACTTTACATGGTCTGCTTCTGAAACTCTTCAGAGTTCAAAAGCGCCAACAGCAATGAAGTATTTCCTTCCTTATTTGACACAAAGGGGACATTGTTGGGTTATTTATTGTGTTGTGTCAAATTAATAATACATGTATTTAGTCTTTATTATTATCGGATTGGGATTGTCCATCTGTCATTATGGTGCTAGGGTTATACTATAAATAGTGCATTCATGTATTGTTTTAGGTTTAATGTTTTGGTAGCCCTACGTATCTTACAGAGAAGGTTTTATCGAACTCTTCTAAGATATTGATAATAAAGCATTCAACACTCTTTCAATCACATTCAATCTTTGTTCTTATTGTTTGATTAAACTAAACTGTTTTGAATCTATCGATCTTTATTTTATTGTTTCCAGACCTATTTTTGAATAATATTGTATTTAAGCCTTTGGGATTAAAAAAGGATTCCAAAATGGCCCTTAGTGGAAATATGGTAAATTGGTCCAAGTGTAGTATGACGAGCGTACATTGTGTACACTGGGCCTACGTGAAGAATGTGCAAACCCTAATTTTTAGGGTTTGGCCCATATATAAACCCCAATATAGCCTCATGTCTCATTTCTTCATCAGCCTCCCTCGGTGAAAAACAACCCCAAGCAAACCCTAAGTAAGAAAAGTGCATTTTAAGTCCATTGGAGTGTTTTGGAGGTGTTCTTGAAGAAGGAAAAGAAGGTGGTGAGAAGAGCTTGGAGCTTGGAAGCATCTTGGATATGGGATTTCCTTCTTCTTAGCAACCTCCACGAGGTATAAAGTTTGCAACTTGATCACTCCATATTTTAGATATAGACATTCCTTCCTTTAATACACTTTTTGTCCTAAATATGGTGATTCTTGATCATAACATGTTCTTGACCCAATAAATCGTCCTTTCAGAACTTAGGAGGGATCTTAAGTCATACAAATATTGATGGGTTTTAGCCATAAGAACTTTCCTATGTGCGCATGCAAAACCCTAATGCTTGGATCTAGGCTTTCTAATAAACATGCTTTGAATCCAAGTCTTCTAATGACTAATTAGGTTAAATAACAACATTGAAACAGATCTAGAATCATACCTTTGAGTTCCTTGTTGATCTTGAGGTCTTGGAGCTTCTAGAGTCACAAATGTCACTCCTCTAATGGCTTACAAACACCAATAGCAAGAAGAATGATTTAGGAGAGAGGAGAGGGGAGGAATTCGGCCAGGGTTCTCTTACTTTAGGAGATCTGTCGAATTCCCTATGCCATGGGGTCTATTTATACTTGTAGACTCCTTAAGGGTTACAACCTAAACCCTAATTGGATAATCTTCTCTTAAGGCTTTTCAAATCCATTCCATAGATAAGCCTTTGGACGATTTTAGCTATCCTATATCTCATAGAATTCGTCCAAAGCATATCCCAATGGATTTACAGTCTAAAGCTTAACTATCAAACAATTGACAGTTTATACCCCTTTATTTAATTAATCTCTTTAAGTCACCAAATTAATTCTAATTAATTCTATGACTTATATTAATCAAATAACAAATAATATATTAATAATATTTACTCTCTCTTAATAAATCATCCTATCAAGTTGCTATGGTGAAGGCAACCCAAAAGGACCATGCACAACCGGGTCAAACACTTGCCTAATATAGTTGCAGCCTTAGACACTATTCCAACAGTCTCCCACTTGGATAAGTCTAGTAACTATATTTACAAGTACAATTCGATTTGCAATCGTAGTTCTCAAAGACGCTGTCAACTCTGATCTAATCAATCTTGTCCTTTAGATAAGGGAACGTACAGTCCTCTGTTAGATATCATGCTGACAATCCTATGGAATGGTTAGTCAAGCATTTAGGTTTCTCGATCTTTGATTTATTTGACATAGAACTTAATCGAACACATCAATTCAGTTCTGACCGGGCCCGGCACATAAGTCAAATCAAATCATCGAGCGGCCGAGATATCGCTTTTACCTTCTTAGATAAAAGTTACAGATAAACTTCGACTTATATGCATTTACTTATTCATTAACCAACTATACACAACAATACGTTTTATAACACCAAGTTACTGATGCGTTTTCGTATTATCAATGTACAATCAATTAACAAATAATAAACCATATATCTAGGTTTTAAGACTATATGATATTATCGTCTTGCGATCACCTTTTATATCGTATTCCATAAGGTGATTCCAGCAAGCGCGGGTTTATTCCAATGCTCAAAACTAGTTCATAAGCACTCATGAACGTTGCAGCAATCCTTTGCTATGTCTAACACCATTTAGACATTCTACACACCAATTCATGACAATCTTCATTCATATCTACTCCCAACATATGAACGATTGTGGACCATTTGAACAATTCTATTATTCCTAATAAACTCAATTATTCTGGAAGTCAAAACATGCAAAGTGAAACAATAGCTAAACAATTAACATAAGATAGTAACATTACTCATAAATAAAACTCCTTTATTTAATCATCAAATGTCAATTACATTTATCTATTACACGTTTCTAATACTATCTAATCTATGCTAATATCATCCTTCAGCCCAATACTCCTAGCATGCTGCAAGTGCTTAACCCTACTCAGTCCCTTCGTAAGCGGATCTGCTGGGTTATCTTCTGATGATATCCTCTTCACTACGAGTTGTCCTTCTTCTACACGATGTCTAATGAAGTGATACTTTCTGTCGATATGTCTTGATCTACCATGATCCCTCGGTTCCTTGGTCAAGGCAACCGCGCCTTCGTTATCACAGAAAATCTCCATTGGCTCATTTATGGCAGGTACAACTCCAAGATCACCGATGAAGTTCTTTAGCCATATTGCCTCCTTCGACGCTTCGCTCGCTGCAATGTACTCTGATTCGCACGTTGAATCAGCTACGGTTTCCTGCTTGGAACTCTTCCATGTCACTGCTCCTCCATTTAGGGTAAAGACCCAGCCCGACTGCGAACGGTAGTTGTCCCTGTCGGTCTGAAAGCTGGCGTCACTATACCCTCGCACCTTCAAGTCATCACTCCCTCCGAGGACTAAGAACCATTCCTTCGTCCTCCAAAGGTACTTAAGGATGTTTTTCACTGCAATCCAATGTGCCTTGCCAGGATTCCCTTGATATCTACTAACCATGCTCAAAGCGAAGGCTACATCAGGGCGAGTACAAGTCATAGCGTACATGATTGAGCCAACTGCGGAAGCGTATGGTACTCGGCTCATTTCTGCTGTCTCAGCTTCGGTACTCGGACTTTGAGTCTTACTCAATTTGGCATTACTTTGTATCGGTAGTTCTCCCTTCTTTGAGTTTTCCATACTAAAACGTTTTAGTACCTTCTCTAAGTAAGTATTCTGACTAAGTCCAATTAGTCTCTTACTTCTTTCTCTTACTATCCTTATTCCCAAAATGTAAGAAGCCTCTCCGAGGTCCTTCATAGCGAAGCACTTCCCGAGCCAGGACTTAACCTCCTGTAGAGTCGGGATGTCGTTTCCTATGAGTAATATGTCATCGACATATAGAACGAGGAAGCTTACTATACTCCCACTGGCTTTGACATATACACAAGATTCGTCTTCGCTTCGTACAAATCCAAACTCTTTGACTTTCTCATCGAAGCAAAGATTCCATCTGCGAGACGCTTGCTTAAGTCCATAAATGGACTTCTCAAGCTTACACACTCTATCCGGATGCTTCGGATCCACAAACCCCTCTGGCTGAGCCATGTAAACATCCTCAGCCAACTTTCCGTTAAGGAAAGCGGTCTTGACATCCATTTGCCAAATCTCATAATCATGAAATGCGGCAATTGCTAGCATCACTCTAATAGATTTAATCTTCGCAACTGGTGAGAAGGTCTCATCATAGTCAACTCTGGGAGTTTGAGTAAATCCCTTCGCGACCAATCGCGCTTTATATGTGTGTACGTCCCCATCCACGTCGGTCTTCTTCTTGAAGATCCATTTGCACCCAACGGTCTTACGTCCGGGCACGTAATCAACCAAATTCCAAACTTGGTTATCATACATGGATTGGATCTCGCTATCCATTGCCTCTTTCCACTTTACAGACTCTGGGCCTGCCATGGCTTCCTTATAGCTATTAGGTTCATCAAGATTTACTAGTGTACCATCACTAATATACGTGTCCCCTTCGGTAGTAATATGAAAGCCATAAAACTGGGGATGAACTTTAACTCTATCGGAACGTCTAAGAGGTAAGGATTCGTCAATCGGTTCAACCAGAGTTTCCTCCTCGTGTTGAATGCCAGCGGTAGAGGTTCCTTCATCTATCGACTCTTGAATCTCTTCAAGTTCGATTTGCCTCCCACTGTCTCCTTGGCTTATGAGTTCTCGCTCTCGAAAAACTCCTCTCCTCACAACGAAGACAACATTGTCCTTCGGTCTATAGAAGAGATATCCAAAGGATGTCTGCGGGTAGCCGATGAAAATACATCGCTCACTTCGAGGTTCAAGCTTGTCGTGAGTATCTCGTCTTACGAAAGCCTCGCAACCCCAAACCTTGATATGTGCCAACGAGGGAGCTTTCCCTGTCCACATCTCGTGAGGTGTTTTGGCAACCTTCTTAGTAGGGACTCGGTTAAGGATATGGGCGGCAGTCTCTAAGGCATACCCCCAAAAAGAGATTGGTAGTGAAGCACGACTCATCATAGAGCGAACCATATCTAATAAGGTTCGATTACGCCTTTCTGCCACACCATTCAACTGCGGTGTCCTAGGAGGCGTCAATTGTGAAACTATTCCACACTCCTTGAGATAATCGTGGAATTCAAGACTTAGGTACTCTCCTCCTCGATCGGATCGAAGCATCTTGATTTTCCTGCCCAATTGATTCTCCACTTCATTCTTGAACTCTTTGAACTTTTCAAAGGTGTCTGACTTTTGCTTGATTAAGTAGATATACCCATATCTACTATAGTCATCGGTAAAAGTCACATAGAAGCGGTTCCCATCCTTCGTGGTTGATCTAAACGGTCCACATACATCGGTATGTATTAGGTCCAATAGACCCTCGCCCCTTTCACATGTACTCGTGAAGGGTGACTTAGTCATCTTTCCAAGCAAACAAGACTCGCATGTGTTATCTTCCCTAAGGTCGAATGACTCCAACACTCCATCCTTTTGGAGTTGGGCTATGCGTTTCTTGTTGACATGTCCAAGACGGCAATGCCACAAGGATGCTTTATCCATACTAGTGGAAGAATCAATATTCAAAACATCATTTCCTAAGTTATCAACAATCATAACGGTTTCATATATTCCATTACATGGTATAGCTTCAAAGTAAAAGACACCATTTAGATAAGCCAAAATAGAACCATTCTCATTATTAAAAGAAAATCTAAATCCTTGTCTATATAAACCATGAAATGAAATGATGTTTCTAGCTATTTCTGGCGAATAGCAACAATTGTTCAAATCTAAAACCAAACTATTTCTAAGCACTAAAGAATACACTCCAATCTTGGTCACAGGCGACGATCTTCTGTTCCCCATGATTAGATTGATCCTTCCTTGCTCTACATCCCTACTTCTTCTTAGTCCCTGCACATTAGAACAAATGTGATAACCACAACCGGTATCAAGAACCCAAGAAATAGCATGATTAGAATCGTTAGATTTGATTGTGTATATACCTGCGAAAGATGGCTTGATCTTTCCTTCTTTGATCGCTTGCAGGTAATCCGGGCAGCTTCTCTTCCAATGTCCTATCTTGTGGCAATGGTGGCACTCTGCCTCCTTCGGGTTAGAGCAGGGCTTAGCGGGATCAACTTTGGTCCTACTAGAAGAGGCACCATCTCGGGCTTTCGCCTTGGGATAGTTCTTTGATGAAGCTTTCCTCTTCTTTCCCTTCCCTTGACCAATAGCCAAGACAGGAGCAGCGGACGGATTAGGAGTAGGTGCAACAAACTTGTCCTTGAAGTTGCTCTCAGCGACCCTCAAGAGACCTTGGAGTTTGCTTAGGGTGACCTCTTCTTTGTTCATGTGGTAGGTCATCCTAAATTGGTTGTACATCGAAGGCAAAGACTGAAGCACCATGTCGATCGCCAAGTCCTCACCGAAGTCAACATTTAACTTGCGAAGGCGGTCGACATACCTTTGCATCTTTTGCAGGTTCACGGTAAGAGATTCTCCATGACCCATCTTCGCGGAAATCATGTTGGTGAAAATCTCATAACGCTCTTGTCTCGCGTTTTGATGGTATCTCTCCAATAAGTCTTGGTGCATCTCGTACGGGTACATGTCCTCGTAGGACTTTTGGAATTCGGAGTTCATGGTGGCGATCATGATGCAATGTACCTTCGTTGCATCTCGCTCATGAGTTTCAAAGGTGGTGATTTCGGCGGGAGTAGCAACTTCGGGGTTGATTTTCTCGAGCTTCTCATCGAGTACATACTCCTTATCCTCATAGCGAGCAATGGTGCGAATGTATCTTATCCATTCGCTAAAGTTCGTTCCATCGAAGGTGACCTTTTGGCAAAGGCTCATCAACGTGAAAGAACTAGCAGCAGCGTTGTTTGCGTTTGACATCTACAATTAGAAAAGGACAAAGATAGATTAGAATAAGAATCCCTAATTATCACCCAATAAGAAAAATTAGGGCTAGGATCCAACAATAACATTTACATACTAGAAAAGGGATGCCGTAATCTAACATGCAAATAAATTGAAGGTAAGTGAATGACGATTCACTAATTCTCCATCACAAAACTTAAACTATTAGTCCTAAGTGTTTTTTTTTTTTTTTTGAGAATTCCTAGGTTCGGATGAGATTCATTGAAACTATTCAATGGCATGTTTAAATCTCGATATGCCCCTCTCGTTTGTGACTGGGATGCCGAGGATCACAAAGCGGGTGTGAATTACCATGCAAATTCACATGGTGCCTTCATTGTAACGATCACCTATTCGATGTGCTGGTAAACCACACACGCTCCATCGAACTATGATAAACAATGAATCACCCTTTGCCACCTTCGCTTAGAACCAATTAGTGTGCCGGTAAACCACACACGCTCCACTAACATCTTAGCAAGGTGCAAAGTGTAATTTCATGGGATTGCATCAATTCACTTTTCCTAAAGTAACTAGGATTGGGAAATTTTAAAAATGTGTAGTTACTTTGTATTTCTTATTATACTTTTAATGAGAGGATGAGGTTGCCCTATCCTACCCGTTCGGCTAACGACCCTCCACCAATCAAGCAAGCGGTGGGTGTGAGTGTACACCCATTAAGCGCCATTTTATAGGCCGCAACCTTATACCCACCTTATAGATCGGCTTCGTGAATGAGGCCTACTAACGGTAAGACTAGCATTTAGTTATACATATATATATTATTCTAGTAATATCATATTAGTATAGGGTTGTATTTTAAAACTTTTAAAATCTAGGGTTTGAAATTTAAGTTGTCTAAATTAAAACTTTTAATCACAAATATAAATTTCAAAACTTGAGGGTAGGTTTTAAACATTTAAAACATGGAGGATCAAATAACAAATAATTCCAATTAATAATTAATATCCTAATTATCTATATTTGATTTTATTCAAGATAATTACCAAAATAATTAAAATAATTAATTAATTATCATATAAGGAAATTAAATATTTTATTAGTTGATAAATACCTTTAACTAGATCAAGATAATAGTCATATATATCAAAAAAATCGGATTTAGATTGATCTATTATGATTAAGGTAAGTTTCCATAAGATAATTATGAAAAAAATCCCGAATCTGGCCATTCCTGACGCCTGGACTCGCCGAGTGCACAAGGGGACTCGCCGAGTCAGGCCTACTCGCCGAGTCTACCTTGGGACTCGCCGAGTCAGTGACTCAGAAACCTAAAAATCGAATTTTGCAGGTTTGTTTCAGTTAATCAAGCAACAATTTAAAGAAAACCAAGCTAGGCTCTGATACCACTGATGGGTTTTAGCCATAAGAACTTTCCTATGTGCACATGCAAAACCCTAATGCTTGGATCTAGGCTTTCTAATAAACATGCTTTGAATCCAAGTCTTCTAATGACTAATTAGGTTAAATAACAACATTGAAACAGATCTAGAATCATACCTTTGAGTTCCTTGTTGATCTTGAGGTCTTGGAGCTTCTAGAGTCACAAATGTCACTCCTCTAATGGCTTACAAACACCAATAGCAAGAAGAATGATTTAGGAGAGAGGAGAGGGGAGGAATTCGGCCAGGGTTCTCTTACTTTAGGAGATCTGTCGAATTCCCTATGCCATGGGGTCTATTTATACTTGTAGACTCCTTAAGGGTTACAACCTAAACCCTAATTGGATAATCTTCTCTTAAGGCTATCCAAATCCATTCCATAGATAAGCCTTTGGACGATTTTAGCTATCCTATATCTCATAGAATTCGTCCAAAGCATATCCCAATGGATTTACAGTCTAAAGCTTAACTATCAAACAATTGACAGTTTATACCCCTTTATTTAATTAATCTCTTTAAGTCACCAAATTAATTCTAATTAATTATATGACTTATATTAATCAAATAACAAATAATATATTAATAATATTTACTCTCTCTTAATAAATCATCCTATCAAGTTGCTATGGTGAAGGCAACCCAAAAGGACCATGCACAACCGGGTCAAACACTTGCCTAATATAGTTGCAGCCTTAGACACTATTCCAACAAATATGGCCTTCATGGTTAGGTTTGCTCCATGCATGCTATAGAAGGTCTTAAAGCATTAAGATGTTGAGATTTTGTGTTTTAAACACTTAATGGACATGAAAAGTCATATAGTTGGAAACTTTATGACTCTTGATGATATAATGGCTTTGGATCTAACTTTGGACGTGAAGATTTGGAGTATTAAGCTTGTAATGGGGAAAGGGTTGAACTGGTATGTGTATAGAAGAGTATGCCCAGCGTATAGAAGACTACGCCCGGCGTACTCGATTAAGTCGACTCGGTCGGGTTGGCTCGACTGGGTTGACTTTGATAGGTGTTGACTTGACTTCTGACCGTTGACCAAGTTTGACCAAGGCCGTTTTGGGGAAAATATTATTAATGGATAATGTTTTGACATTTAGGATTTGGGTTGAGCCGATATTTGGGAGCAGAGTATTGATCATCTATTCGTCAGAGTGTGAGGTGGTTTGGCCTCATTGTATCGTGGGTCAAAGGCACCAATTTCGACCCACTAGTTTTGGTTATCTGTTGGTAGAACGATGCCTTAGGGACTATGCATAGTCAAATAGGATAGACTAAGGACTCTTTGTCTAGGCTCTCTTACCCGTTCCTTGTTTGGTTGTGGCTGTAGAGTAGGACCACCTGTCTGAGTGGCTATCTCACCTCTGAATATATACGGTTATGCATTCCTTAGATTGTCAATACCTAGTATGTTGCTATGTTGTAGTGATCTGTTAGATCGGTATCCTGTTATATAGGATGTTTCTGTGATGTAGTGATCTGTTAGATCGATGTCCTGGTATATAGGATGTTGTTATCTTATAAGTGGACTGTTGGATCTGTATGTTATCTATACTTGGGGACTGTATGTGGTCATGTAGGACAGCCTAAGAACTCTTGATCTAGGCTTTCTTTCCTGTTCCTTGTTTGGTTGTGGTTATAGAGTAGGATCATCTGTTCGGGTGGCTATCTCACCTCTACCTACTTATGGTTATGCATTTCACGGAGGTTAGTTGGTAGTGAGATTGTATGCTATGAGAGGACTAGTAGGCTGTAGTGAGCTAGTTGATTGATGTTTACCTGTGTTATATGCCTACTTGATCCTTGATTGTTTATATGTCGACATATGGTATTGATGGGTTGAGGCAGTCCAGCTTTGTGCAGCAGGCCAAGATACCTGGTGCGGGCCGGCTATAAACCGAAGGCATAGGGGCTTGGAGGAGCTGTTTAGTTGAGGCGATAGGCCAACAATCCTTGGGTATTCTAGCTTGATGGCTCAGTGGACCCGATGCATGCCTGTATGATTATCTATGGGGCATTTTGGGGGAAACTCACTAAGATTTATGCTTACCCATTTTTTTATTATTTCAAGTATCATCGGTGGCTATGGGAAGGCGAAGGCGGGAGTATACACACTCATCAGTAGCATTGAGGATTCCGTGTTTTCTATGATTCTCTGATTTTTAATAAATGTAATTTGGAATAAACGGTTTTCTTAATAATGGATTTCTAAATTGGGAAGTTTTGCCTTAATAAAAATGAAATATTTTGGTTGTGAAAAATGGGACGTTACAAGTTGGTATCAGAGCCTTAGTTAAGGAACACTTGTGTGTATCTAACCTCAAACATTGATTTGATAGTTTTTGCAAAATGTTTTTGAAAAAGAATTTATAAGAAAAGGATTGGGTTGGGGACAAGGGCTCGGTCTCTTGTCATGTTCTTGTTTGATTATTGGCTTGGGATTGGAGGAATACTTGTGTGAATCCAGTCTCAAACATTGATCCAAGCGTTTTAAAAAAAATGTTTTTTATAAGAATTTATAATAAAATACATGGGTTAGGGATATGGGCTCGGTCTCTTGTCATGTTCTTGTTAGATTGTTGGCTTGGGATCGGGAATGTAGACCTTGATCTAACTTTAGTTTTACAGGATGATGCGGTGTGTACAGTCAGCCAGCGCCTGAACACGACAGTGGTTCCCAAAATACTCATACTGGTTATGTTAGCTGAGTTTGATTTTGTGGTTCCCAAAATACTCATACTTGTTATGTTTGCTGAGTTTGATTTTACTAATATATGAATTGTTAGAAAAACATGCTAGTGGATAATGTTCGTTAGAAATTATTGTATAGAAATGCTTGATTTCTATGATTCCTTATGATATAGGGAGTTGCTTGCCTGATATATATTACCTGATTTGTAATTGTTGCATGTATGTTAATTAGTTGTATATGGTCGAGATTGAATAGCCTTAGAATGATTGACTTAGCCTTACTTCCTGTTCCTTATTTGGTTGTGGACTTGGGGAAGAGTCGATTATTCGACAGTCTATCTGATCTCGTATTGTGTATAAAAAGCGTTCACAAAAGCAACTAGTAGTGCGGGAGCGAGGCTAAACCGTGGAGGAGTGCCTAATAAGTTAATTATAGTTTGCAGGAGAAGTGGGTGTTAGCACACCTAGGGGTGGTGTAGTGCAGTGACTTAGGACCTTGGGATGAATTTTGAATCGACTACGAATAGGTATGGATGTTAATATGGGCATGTACTACTGAAAGTAGAGAATCCGTATGAGATTCAGGAGGAATTTCAAGGAAACTAAGGAAATAATTGGAGTAGAACCTGGTGTGTCGAGAACTGTATTATGGATGTCTGATGTTTCCTTGATGTATTTTTGATATGGCGGCTATTGAAGGTTCAGGATTATGAGTCGATGGCACTGGGAGAGCCGGTCTAAGTGAGGAGGAGAAGTGATTGAGTCAATCAGGGTGGTTACTCTAGAGTTGTTTGAGTTGGTCAAGACCACCATGATTGAGCTATTTTATGATTGTTATGTTGCACTTTCTGAGGTTGTTATTGTTGCAGCTACCACGGTTGTTACTGCCATTAGGGTTCGAGGAGCGAGAGCTTTCCAGTACTAGGACTTCGACAATACAAAGCCCCTAGAGTTTGGTTGGTTATTGGACGCGATTGTAGCGATAAGATGGTTGTCTTGTGTGGAGGGTTATTTATTCATGTGTTCTTGTCCGGATGACCAGAAGGTCAAGTACGACCTGAACCTTCTCATGTTAGGGGACAAGCATTAGTGTATAATGGTGACTGGTGCTTACACTCTTGAGCAGAGACATGCAGTGTCTTGGGAGCAGTTTTCGGATATGTTATGTGCGAGATATGTTCCTCTAGTGGAGAAGGAGAGGTTGGCTACTGAGTATTTGGATTTCAGGCAGATGACCGAGTCGATGACAGAGATCACTAAGATGTTCACCGAGAAGGATTTATTCAATCCTAATTTCATTGCTTCAGAGCAGGCTCAGATGACTCGGTTTTTGGGGATGCTCAAGACGGATATTTGGTATTTCGTGTCCATCCAGCACTACGGTTCTCTCGTTGAGCATCAGGATGTCTCACAGAGGCAAGCGATTGAGATAGAGACCCAAGTGAGGGAGTAGTGTCAGGCTCCGGATCAGTCCTATACTGTAGCAAAGCGGTTCAAGTTTGCTAAATAAAGTTCGGGAACAGTTAAAGGGAGGCACAAATCTTTTGTATGTCACAAGTGTGGCGAGAAGGGCCATTTTGGTAGAGACTACAGGCAGAGTATGCAAGTTTTTTTCCGTTTTGGCCAGGAAGGCCACATCAGAGCTTATTATCCTTTTCTCGTTTTTAGTGAGGTGTTAGATTCCACACCCCCTAGCTTGGCAGTTACCCGACGGTTGACTTGGAACGACCGAAGTCCTGAGGACTGAAGATTGATTTGATAGTGCTTCTATTTAGCAATTGTGGTGGTATTGGCGTTCATCTGTAATTTCTATTTTTTTTTTCAAGTTCAGTTGTAATCCAGGATGAATAGTTGAATGGAATTAATTTATTAAGCTTCATTTAAGTTGATTTCTTGTTATGAATGGATTCATCATTTTGCCCTTGAATGTATGCACATTGAAATTATGAATGTTGTGAGGATTTAGATCCTTTTATGTATCAAGACATCAGTGGTTGGGATCAAGTAGTGGAGTTCAAGTTACTCTGTGTTTCTATGGATTGTGAAGCTGTCAAACTCTAGCATATCCCAAGTGCGGGAGAGTAGTACCTCGTAACAGGAAAGCCTTGTGTCGGTTCGGTTCCTAGTTGAATCTCTCTAGGATCAAGACTTTTGCGCAGCTGCTGACTCTTTTGGTTTTGTGTCAAGATCATTGTCAGTTGTTGGATTCCCTTCAAGTCGTATTAGTTTTAGTTGTCTCAGCATAGTAAGGTGTGTTTATGCTTTAGACTCTAAGGTGATGGGAGCCCAGGTTGAGGGTTATGATGAGGGCTTCCTTATCTGTTCTTGTCTGATTGGGGTTTAAAGGTCCGAGTCACAGCCCAAAGACCTGGTAGGATTAGTTAATCTTGTTGAGACCGAATGCTATTGATTGGTTATTGGATCGGGGTTAGGCCTAGGTGTTGCTGTTGGTTAGTAGGTCGGGGGTAAGCCCAAGTGTTGTTTTCGATTGGTGAATCAAGGGTGAACCTGAGTATTGTTAGTAGATAGTTGAGTAGGGTTGTTAGAGCCGAGTAGGAAATCGATCTAGTTTTGTATAGGATTGTTGGGTTCCCTTATGTTGGTGCATTTTCGACGGGGTTAGTATAGCGGTAGTTGGCCGAGTAGAGTTAGGTCCGATCAAATTTGTGGATCTCGGTCAGCATGATTGATAGGAAATATGGGTTAGCCATGTCTGCTGGGTTTTGTTAGGATTCCTCTGTGGTGCGTCTGTATGTGTAAGTGGTAACTATGATGTGGGATGAAGTTCTTATTTCAGATTCTGTCGAGCGTTGCAAGACCGGGAGACCTTGGCCGGTGAGCGCCTGAATTATATTGAAAGGTTGGTGGCTTTATTGGAGAGAATGATGAAGGTCATGCACAACAAGGATATACCTCTAGTAAAAGTTTAGTGGCACATCGGAGAGGCTTCGGGTGGAGTTGGGAGCCGGAGGCTGAGATACAGGAGCATTATCTTGAGTTATTTGTTGCAGTCGATTTAGAGGACGAAGTCTAGTTCAAATGGGGGAGAATTGTAACATCCCGATGTCAGGGAAATTCCGATTTTAATCCTATGTTTGAATAGTATTGTATTTAAGCCCATGGGATTAAAAAATGATTTCAACATAGCCCTTAGTGGCAATATGGTAAATTAGACCGTACGAGGGCATGCCCTAGTACGTTGGGTGTACACCTCATACATGAGGCATATGTGAAGAATATGTAAACCCTAATATTTAGGGTTTAATCCATATATAAACCCCATTACAGCCTCATGTCTTATTTCTTCATCAGCTTCCCTCTATGAAAATCGACCCCAAGCAAACCCTAAGTGAGAAGAATGCATTTTGATTACATTGGAGTGTTTTAGAGGTATTCTTGAAGAAGAAGGAGAAGGTGGCGAAAAGATCTTGAAGCTTGGAAGCATCTTGGATCTGGGATTTCCTTCTTGTTAGCAACCTCCACGAGGTATAAAGTTTGCAACTTGATCACTCCATCTTGTAGATTTACACATTCCTTCCTTTAAGACACTTTTTGTCCCAAATATGATGATTGTTGAGCATGGCATGTTCTTGACCCAATAAGTCGTCCTTTTAGACCTTAGTAGAGGTCTTAAGTCATAAAAATGTGTCCTTGATGGTTAGTTTTGCTCCATGCATTCTATAGAAGGCCTTAATGCATTAAGATGTTGAGATTTTGTGTTTTAAACACTTAATGGACATACAAAGTCATAAAGTTGGAAACTTTACGACTCTTGAAGATATTTTGGCTATGGATCTGACTTTGGACATGAAGATTTGGAGTATTAAGCTCTTAATAGAGAAAGGGTTGAAGTGGCATATACATTGGGCGTACCAAGTGGTACGTTGTGTGTACATGGTAAACGCCCCATAAGCTGGTCAACCATGGAGTACGCCCCACGTACAGAAGAGTATGCCCAACATACTTGGCTTAGTCGACTCGGTCGGGTTGACTCGGCTTGGTGTTGACTTGACTTATGAACGTTGACCAAGTTTGACAAAGGGCATTTTGTGGAAAATATTATTAATGGATAATGTTTTGACATTTAGGATTTGATAGGTATTTGGGAGCAGATTATTGATCAGTTATTCGTCAGATTGTGAGGTGATTTTTGATTCATTGTACTGTGGGTCGAAGGCACCAATTTCGGCCAACTACTTTTGGTTATCTGTTAGTAGAAGGATGCCTTAGGGACTATGTATAGTCATGTAGGATAGACTGAGGACTCTTGGTCTAGACTCTCTTACCTATTCCTTGTTTGGTTGTGGTTCTATAGTAGGACCACCTATACATGTGGCTATCTCACCTCTGAATATATACAATCATGAATTCCTTGGATAGTCGATACCTAGTATGTTGCTATGTTGTTGTGATATGTTTGATCGGTATCCTGTTACATAGGAAGTTGCTATGCTGTAGTGATCTGTTAGATCGGTCTCTTGGTATATAGGATGTTGCTATGCTATAAGTGCACCGTTGGATGTATATGTTATCTGTATTTGCTAGTTATCATCTAATGGAGTGCCCTAGGGATTGTTTGAGGTCATGTAGGATATCTTGAGAACTCTTGATCTAGACATTCTTGCTTGTTCCTTTTTTGGTTGTGGTTCTAGAGTAGGATCATCTGTTCGGGTGACTATCTCTGTATCTCACCTCTGGCTACTTATGGTTACGCATTTCAAGGAGGTTAGTTGGTAGTGGTATTGTATGTTATGAGAGGACTACATGGTGATAGTGAGTTGGTTGATTGATGTTTGCCTATGTTATGTGCCAACTTTATCTTTGACTGTATTTATGTCAACATATGGTAGTGATGGGTTGAGGTGGTCTTGCTTTGTGCTGTAGGCCAAGATACCCAATGCGGGTCTGCTGTAAGTCGAAGGCACAGAGGCTTGGGAGGAGCGTTTGGGGTCTTGAATATGTGTTTAGGGTCTTGAATAGTTAGTGAGAGGAGAGAAGTTAGAGAGAGCATGTTGTACGAAGCGTCTTCTACAGAGAGAGGAGATTGTCTTATAAAGTGAATTTCTTATTGACCGATTGATACTGAAAATGAAGGAATACAGGTTAGCTTTGAATGATTCTTTGTAGAATTGTGAGACCATATTGTTTTTGTTGACCAAAATAAGATTCTTGATTTTGGTGACAACCCGATATTTCAAGTCAATGTATTGACCTAAAAGTCAAGGATTGTAATCTACTTTTGATATGTTAAAAATAGTCTCAAAAAATAAAATGTTCAAAAGTCTCTATTGGGTTGCATAAAGTAATAGATATCATAACAAGGTTTTCATAAATGTAAAGAACACAAAAGTCCGAGTTATAACGAAGAAGTTATGACCCATCGAAAATCCGCAGCAAAACCGGTAAAAAACTGTTAAGCGTAAAACGTGAAATTTCAATAAAATAATTTTTAGCCTAAGGTATCTAAATTAAATCTGTAGATATCATTAAAACGTGAACGTACATAAAAAGAACGTCCGAATCTGACTTCGTATGAGGATGTTATGATTTTTCTAAGTTTCGGAGTAGCGGTAGACAGCTAAAAACTTGAAATAGAGATCGAGCGACTTTTAGCCGACACAACCTAAACGAGAATTGAAGATCTCGAAAATAGTAGTACAACGGTAAAAAGACAGACGAAAACGGATATCGGATGAAAAAGTTATGAATTTTTAACGAACTTTTCATGTCCCGGCCTATTAAAAATATATAATTAAAAATAAAGTCAAAATTTTCCAACGAAGTCTAAATGAAAGATGTAGATTATATTCTCACCTATGCGTGGATATAAAGAACGTCAAAAATGGAGATCGTATGCGAAAGTTACGCATTTAATAAGATTGGGGCACACAAACCGGGGGGGGGGGGGGGGGGGGGGGTATGCTATGGCATACGAGGGTACGCCAAGCGTACTCAATGTTGGGCCTCAGATTGACCACGTTTCCCCATAGCCTTCTAGCCCGTCCCATCTGAAGTCCGGTATCCGACGAAGACGTCATGCATGACGTACGCCCCGCGTACACGAGTGCGCGCAGCGTACGAGGGCAGTTCCCACCCCTATAAATAAGATGTGAGGCTTCCGAACATAATTGCCAGTTTACAACTTCTCTCCCATATTTTCTCACTTTCGAGTCCTTCGAAACTACCCCGGCCGACGCCCCGGTTACGTGTCCAAGCTCCGACGAAGGTCTGAAACTCCCAAGAAATTTCCACTTTCCAGTCGAAGTGCTGCCCAAGAAAAGTCTCGTTTTCTTCAAAGCATCACACTAACCAGGTGAGTTCATACCCTATACTTTCACGACTTTACTATATTTTAGGGGGAAAAATACAAGTGAAACACAAGAAAAACTTATGTTAAAATGCAAATCGTTACATAAAGTTATAATGCTTTATCTACATTTTGTGTATAAATGTTAAATTAGTAAAATAACGTTATTACAAATGTTATGCTGTAACGCCCGTGTTTCTAGGCTAGGCATTAATATTGACATAATGGTCTAGGTTAACCTTTGTAACTCATTTAGAAGAAATGAAAAGGAATTATGTGAATTATGTGTTTTATGCTTAATTATTAGGGTTTAATTAATTAAAAATAAAAATGAGCGTCAAAATTAAAGTGTGAGATAAGCCCGATATCTTTACATAAAGTTGTAGTGGTCGAAACAAGGATTTCGGGGATATAAGGAATGCCAAAATCCGAGTTATAACGAAGAAGTTATGACCTGTCGAAGTTTCGCGACAAAACCGGCACGGTGCTGAATGTCATAAAAAGTGAGTTTTTGATAAACTATTTTTTAGCCTTAGTAATCTAAACGAAAGTCGTAGTATTCGTTAAACCGAGAAGTTCGATAAAAAGAACGCCCAAATCTGACTTCGTATGAGGAAGTTATGATTTTTCGAAGTTTCAGCATAGCAGTAGACAGCTAAAAACTCGAATTTTAGATCGAGCGATTTTTAGCCGACACAACCTAAACGAGAATTGAAGGTCTCGTCATTAGGAGCACAACGGTAAAAAGTCTGACGAAAACGGACGTCGGATGAAGAAGTTATGAATTTTTAACGGATTTCCTGTCCCGGTCTGTTAAAAATAATAATATAAAATTTAAAGTCAAAATTAGCCGACGAAGTCTAAACAGAAGTTGTAGATCGTAATTTTAGCTACGCGTGCATATAAAGAACGTCAAAAACGGAGCTCGTATGCGAAAGTTATGGCTTTTAGAAGTTTTGGCGCGAAAACCGAGAAATTTCGCATAGTCACACTTTGCCACGTCACCCTCGCCTCGCATGTGACACGTGTCCTGCTAAGTCACCGAAGTCTGCTGAGTCACCCTCGCATGAACAGTAGCCACGTGATCCTCGCATGCAGCCCACGTGATCCGACAGCGTGTCGCGTGCTGATTGGACCGAGGGTGCGGTCCAATGATCTTCCGACGCCTCGCTTCTGACTCACCATCCGAGCCTCGCTGGCCCAGTCCGAAGGCGCCGCGTGCCCTTCGTGTGTCCGAACCCTCGTATACCTGTCCGAAGCTCCTGCTGCCGCGTGTCTCGCCTGATGACTCCTCTTCTAAGCCGACTTCGGATCTTACCCTATAAATAGAGGGCTTGCGAGATCTTCCGGCTACTTTTGGAAAATGGCCATTTTTCACCCCTTTTTCAATATTTTAGCCATTTTCGCTTCCCCCGATGCCCCGAGATCATTTCCAACGCCCGGAACAAGTCCCGGAGTGCCTGAAGGCCCGGAAAATTTATCTTTTCGGTTTCGAAGCCCAACCTTTCGCAGAGCCCGGTTTCTTAATAAAACTCCCGGTTTTATTAAAAACGATCGTTTTAGGAAACGAATTGCTGCCCGATTATCATCAAATCAAGTGAGTGTATATTCACTTTCAATTTACACATAGATATGAAGTATTTACCTTAAAATACGTGTTACGTGTAAATATGTTAATTGTTTATTTAAGGTGACTGTTGTGTTGATATTCTATACAAGTTTTAAACTGTATATATATTTTTATCTACAAATATGTTGGCTAGAACATGGGTAGTTAGTTGGTGTGTGATAAAATAAAGTGATGAGAGGTATCGATGTTTAAGATGATCTAGTCATCTAACAGAGTATAGACAACGACCACAGACTATTTTAGATAGTCCAGTGGAACGTTAGTAGACTCGTAATCGGTACATATGTTTGAACTATATGTTCATAAAGTGTTCTTGAACTATATGTTCCTTAGGTGTTTTTGAACTATGTGTTCATCCGTTAATTCTTCTTTTTGACACTATTACGTGTCGGGGTACGGGAGCGTACGGGAGTACTTTATTAGTATTTTCCCTATGCTTTTATTTTGAAGAGATTTGGAGTCTTCGTTTCTTTTGTGAAGTGATCGGACGAGCTTCATGAGTCAGTGTTTTCCTTTCCGATGCCGGATAGGGGTGAGTCTGGGGGTTCAGACCACAGCCTAGGCATTAGTTAGTGTTTTCATTTCCGATGCCGGATAGGGGTGAGTCTGGGGGTTATATACCTCACGATATTCAGACCACAGCCTAGGCAAAGTTCGATGTTGGATAGGGTGTGTCTGGGGGTTATATACCTCACGATATTCAGACCACAACCTAGGCATTGATAACTACCCCTGACTTAATTGTCTTGTGGTTCTTTCTTTTACGAACAAAGGTTCGTAGTTAAACTTAGTCCATTCATTCAATATCTTTATCGATCCTTGTTTACTGCTAGAGGATTTCTGAAGCAGTTTAGTTAGTTAGTTGTTCATATCGATTCTTTAGGTTAGATCTAGTAATATCACTGTATAAAGTTAGTATGTGGGGATCGATGTTGTTAGTTCCTGTTGAGTAAATCTTGGTGACGATGTGACGCCGTGCCGATTAGATAAATCTTGGCGACAATGTGACTTCGTGCCTATTTGACATAAATTGTTGAAGGAAAACAATGTTGTCACCCCGGTGTTTGTTTTATTTGACATAAATTGCTGAGAAAGCAATGTTGTCACCCCTAATGAAACTCCTTAGGCTAGGTTCCTTGTGATAGTTGTTTTAGGGACGTAACGTGAGGATAACGGGAATGGGTAATTGGGGTAATTTGGTTGACTGATTGATGTTTAAACATAATAAATTTATGTATTGTGGGTTGAGAACCCTATATGCTCACCAGGCTTCCAAGCCTGACCCACTCAGCTTTTTATGATTACAGGTAGTGGACCCCGAGCATAGTCGGATGATGATGATGAGTGATTTTGGATTATAGGCCATTAGTTATAAATAACTGTTGTAAGGCTTATAATGTCTTGTTTATGCTTTTGATCTGTATCGGAACATGACATCCCGAGGTTTTGTTATGAAATAAAAATATATATTTCTTAAAGCAAGGTTTTGATAAATTTTTATCATGTTTGACTTTGGGAACAAATTCCGCAACACTTTTAATGAAATACTCTGATTTTATTTTAAAAAGCATAAACGAAATCGGTCTTTTCTGGCCGTGAAATTGGGGATGTCACATATGCTTTCCATGCAAAGTTGGTAGTACACCAAGGTTTATCATTCAAATGAAACACACTTTTAGAAAAACTATAATAGGTATAGTTTACGAGATATTCATGATATTTTACATACTTTAAACACTATAAAGAGGAAATACTTACTTTCACTAGAAAAATGGGACTTTTCATACGTAAATCTATTTGGTACTAACTTCCGTGAGACATTTTACTTCACGTACTTTCAAGTATGCATTTCAAGTCCTGTATTATAAACCATAATCTCTTGTAGGTAGAGTGTGATACTTGTGTATGGATCTATACAGGATTGACAATCTCGCACCTAAACTGTTTGCTACAGTCAGACTGGCAGGTCTAGGGTGACAAACATCATAACACTCCAATGCTTGAAGAACGTTGTTACAGGCTGTATGGGTCAATAGTATGGTTATGAAACTTACATGAAGTATTAAAACATTTTGGTTTACTAGGCTATCAGATGCCTTAGTGGTTATATATACATATATAAACCTACATACACTATATTAAGTATAGAAAATACTTATGCATTCCGGTTTTTGGAACTTTTAAAACTACCATTTACTTATGGAAAATATTGGATTTTCTAGAAACAAACTCAGTCACTTTATACAAAAAAGCATACATTTCCGGTTTTTGGAACTTTTAAAACTACCATTTACTTATAGAAAATATTGGATTTTCTAGAAACAACAGCCTTTGGGGAAGGGACGCTAAGGTGTCAATTTCAAAAAAGCATACATTTCCGGTTTTTGGAACTTTTAAAACTACCATTTACTTATAGAAAATATTGGATTTTCTAGAAACAACAGCCTTTGGGGAAGGGACGCTAAGGTGTCAATTTCAAACTTATTATATCATCATAATGTAATTTCTTTTGAAACATGTATTACAAGCAACAATGTAAAATTTTAAATTGTATTTATGATGGTTGTGTTTGCTTTCTTTACTATTTACTCAACTGTTATGATACTACATGAAGTCATCCACCCTCAAACGATTTCGCCGTTCTGGTTTGGGGGTGTGAAAGATTGGTATCAGAGCATTGTTGATAGTGAACTAAATATATCGAACCACATAATATATACAAACTATAATTGCAAAGGGACTAAAACTCTCTGAAGAAACGTTTTCACACATCCACACTACATTAAATTAAAATGTTAGTTTCATAAAGGTACAAATACATGCATGCAACAGTTTAATGTCATAGTTAGAACTATACAAAAGTATTAAGAAAAGTTGGACACTATGACTAGGCCTCAGAATATGTTATTAGATCTGGGATGAATATAGCCTGATCAACTATATTTATCCGATGTATGACCAACGTATATCGGGGAATATTCGTAGTGAGCAACAAATCAAAAACTTACCAAAGTAACGCTAGAATCAAACTTACAAAGTTAAATATTGTAGGAGTATTTATGACAATATAAAACCTTATTAAGCGAGTAAACCTCGACATTTCGTTAGAACTAGGATCATCAATTAAATAAAATTAAGCTTATAAAAACTAAAAGCCCTTACTGACAGGTCTATAACTGCAAAGTGCATACTTTAAGGTTACACATGATTGAGGTTCCATGGGCTTAGGATTTGTGATTTTGCTTTAGGTCCTTTTCCTTGTTTGGATGTGGGCTTAAAGTGAAGCTATATATCCAATGGCCTATTCGATCTCAATTATATGTAATTTGTATACACTAGGTAACTATAGGAGGACTCGATGTAGGTCTTATCATAAAGTTTTCTTTTTACACTCAAGTTTTATATATATTCCTCTTGTCTTTATTCTCGATCAGACAAAATGGCAGGATTTCATATCCCCGGGGATCCCTACTATCCTAACCAAGGCAATGGAGGCTGGATCGAGGAAGATCCAGAAGAGGATCCCGAAGAGATTCCCGAGGAAGATCCAAAAGAGGATCCCGAAGAGGAGGAAGAAGAAGAAGAAGAGGAATCAGATGATTAGGTCACTGACTCGGAACCCGAGGTCTACAATCCTCCCCAGGTAGTACCAAATCTCTGACGGAACTTTCAGGGCACGACGCCCTGTTGGGCTATAGATCTGAAATGATGGAGCAGGCAACAAGGACAACGTCCGCCCTACGACATGGGACAAGTTTTTCATAACCTCAGTAACAAAGGTTCGGCTGACAGGGCCCTCCCTGTCATGATTCGTCGCATCGCCAACCAAGGCGAGCAAACAAGGGTAAACGCCAACCAGATCATGGACGTTGGTGCCACTGCCCAAATCACGGCGGTACGTCTTCGTCGCCTGGACGAAGAACATGATCGAACAATAGAGCACACCTTTTCCCTTCAGAACGACATCACTGCTGCTAGAGCCAAGGTGAGGGATTTCCGGAAAAACTAAGGTGCGCAGCGTACCACCCGCTCGGAGTAACTCGAGCTCAGACTTCCACGACCACATACATGGACCGCAGCGTACCACCCGCTCGGAGTAGAGCGCGTACTTCTTGCGCGATGTATAGACTTATCGAGTAAGCATTGGTGCTACTCTTTCCTTTATGTATGTAAACCCGACGGATTGTGAATACACAATTCGAGGGTCTGAATGCTGTCAAAATTTCCCATTTTCATTGATGTACTCTAGACTTATGTTAAGGTCAAATTTTCTTGATCGATGTATCGAATATTAATATCAATGAGATTGACATGCATTTATTATTTCATTGGATATTTCATTAAGTTCTTAAAATACTAAGGAAATCATGTACTCATTGTTGTAATTTCCCATCTCGCAATTAACTTGCAAATTCAATAATGTTCGGAACGTAAATCATATAATTACCAAGAAGACTTATCAGGAATTCGTCTTTTAAATTATGGCAGAATCATGCCACCAAGAAGGAATCCCCGACGTATTAATACTACTGGAGCACCACCACCACCACCACCATCGATGGACAATGATGTTTTTCAGGCTGTGGTAACAGTTGTCGTGACAGCAGCAATGGCATAAAATGAGTAACAACAGGTCAGGAGGAGGAATAAGTAGCTCTACTAATGGTCAACACCAGGGCCGTTCCGGGGAATGAACTTACAAGGACTTCACCAACAGAAAACCCATATCCTTTAATGGGACTGGAGGTGTAATGGCTCTATCTCAATTGATAGATAAAATGAAAGCAGTATTAGAGATCTGCTCATGCCCAGAAGGGAGCAAGGTAAAATTTGTTGCCTGCACTTTCTCCAAACGAGCCCTAACATGGTGGAATGGCCATGTCAAGTCACTAACTCTGATAGTGGCTAACTCCATGGGATGGGAAAACCTGAAACAAATGCTCATGCAAGAGTACTACCCGAGAGGCGAAGTACAAAAGCTCATGCAAGAGCTTTGGGGCCTTAATATGGTAGGCTCGGACATCACGACCTATACCAATAGGTTCATTGACTTTGCAATACTTTGTCGGGGAATGGTTGCTTTGGAGAGAAAGAAGATCGAAAGGTATATCTGGGGGATGTCACCCCAGATTTAAGGAAGTGTATTAGCTTCCAAACCAGTTACTTTCGATAGTGCCAAACAATTGGCACAGTCCTTCATTGACCATGGTGTCTGCCAAGGATTCATGACTGCTATTTCGGAGCAACCCATAGGAAGCAACAAAAACAACAAAAATACCAACAAAAACAAGAAGAAGAAGTTTTGGAATAAGAGGAAGGGTCAATTTTTGCAGGAACCTTCCTAGAAACAACAGATAGTAACAGTCCATGTCGCTATTGCTCCCACCGTTGTTCCTGTACACCAGCAAAGCAATATGTTGGAAACCTACCAAAGTGAAGCAAATGCAAATTTCCATCACAACGGAAATTGTCAGGAGATGCACTGTAATAACTGCAACAGGAAAGGGCACACTGCCCGTTTCTGTAAGGCACCAGCACGACCAATCACCCTAGCTCATGGAGTCGGTGTGGGCCAGACGTGTTATTAGTATGGTGAAGCTAGGCACTACAAGAAATATTGCCCTAAGGTAAGGAACATTGGCGGCATAGGAAGATTGTTGGCAGTAGGATAGAACGAAGCAATAGTTGATCCCATGGTGGTTACGGGTACGTTTCTCCTCAATAGCGTTTATGCATGCATACTCTTTGATTGTGGTGCGGAGAGGAGTTTCATGAGCCATGAATTCAAACACTTACTTAAGAAAAACTCCCAATCACTTAATAAGATATTTACAGTAGAAATGACAAACGGTAAAACAGAAAGCACAAACGATATGTACGTAGGCTGCATGCTAGATTTAAATGAACACTCGTTCCAAATCGATCTAATGTTGATCACTATAAGAAGCTTTGATGTCATCATCGGTATGGATTGGTTAAACCTTCACCATACCGATATACTATGTCACCAAAGGGTTGTTCACCTTAATCTGCCGAATGGCAAAACTCTTAACATATAGGGTAACAAACCCAGAACCAATTTACAAATATTCTCTTGCGTCAATACCCAAAAATACATGGGCAAGGAATACTATGTTTTCCTAGCCCGTGTAATAGATAAGGAAAAAGAAACGAAAGATATCAAAGACATTTCAGAAGTCTACGATTTCCTCGATGTCTTCTTTGAAGATCTTCCAGGAGTTCCACCAGAACGTCAAGTCGAGTTCAGAATCGACTTGATTCCCGAAGCTACCCTAGTAGCAAAATCGTTGTACCGTCTAGCACCGGCGGAGATGCAGGAATTATCTAGCCAACTAAACGAGCTACTCAACAAGGGATTCATCAGGCCGAGCTTCTCACCTTGGGGAGCACCAGTCCTATTTGTAAAGAAGAGGGATGGATCTTTTCGCATGTGTATCGATTGCCGGGAACTAAACAAGCTCACAATCAAGAATCGATATCCTCTAACGTGCATACACGAACTGTTCGACCAACTCCAAGGAGCAAGCTACTTCTCAAAGGTCGATTTAAGATCCGGGTATCACCAACTGTGAGTCTTGGAAGGAGATGTTCCCAAAACGGCCTTTCGGACTCGTTATGGTCATTACGAGTTTGTAGTGATGCCCTTTGGATTAACAAATGCACCGGCAGTTTTCATGGACTTAATGAACCGAGTATGTCGTTCTTTCTTGGACAAATTTGGGATCGTGTTCATAGATGATATACTCATTTATTCGAAGAGTAAAGAAGAACATAGTCAACACCTCCGGCAGGTCTTGGAAACATTAAGTGCAGAGAAGTTATACGCAAAATTCTCAAAGTGTGAATTTTGGATTCGGAAAGTAGATTTCCTTGGTCATGTGGTCAGCAAAGAAGGGATACACATGGACCCTTCCAAAATCAAGGCAATCGAGAACTAGTCATCTCCAAGAACTCCAATGGAAATCTGACAATTCTTGGGCCTTTCTGGCTATTACCGAAGATTCATACACAACTTCTCAAAGATTGCCAAACCACTTACAGCCCTGACTCAGAAGCAAGACGCTGCTTTCCAAACACTGAAACAAGCCTTATGCAGTGCACCTATATTATCCCTGCCAAGAAAGAACGGAAGACTTTGGGGTCTACTGTGACACATCAAACCAAGGTCTTGGATGTGTCCTAATGCAACGAGGAAAGTTCATCGCATACGCCTCGAGACAACTCAAGACGCACGAAGTCAACTACACTACCCACGACCTCGAATTGGGAGCAGTCGTTTTCGCTCTAAAGATCTGGAGACACTACCTCTACGACACAAAATGCACAATCTTCACCGATCATAAGAGCCTTCAACACATTCTCAACCAAAAAGTACTCAACATTAGACAGAGGTGATGGGTTGAATTACTGAGCGATTACGAATGCGAGATTTGTTATCATTCGGGAAAAGTTAATGTAGTACCTGATGCTCTCAGTCGAAAGGAATACTCGGGTCGCCGAGTGAAATCCTTAACCATGACGTTCCATTCACACCTGTCCACACAAATCAAGGAAGCTCAAATGGAAGCCTTGAAAACCAAAAACAAGGTTGGCAAATCCTTAAGAGGAATGGATAAGAATCTTGAAGTCAAGGGTGACGGAGTTCGTTACTTCATGGATCAGATCTGGACATCGAAGTTTGGTGGATTCAGAGACGTTGTCATGAATGAGACTCATAAGACTCGATACTTCGTGCATCTCGGTTCAGACAATATGTATCTGGACCTCAAGAAATTGTATTGGTGGCCGAACATGAAAGCCAAAATTGCTACCTATGTAGGCAAGTTTCTGACTTGCTCCAAAGTCAAAGTAGAGTACCAAAAGCCCTTGGGATTGTTACAACAACCTGAAATACCCAAGTGGAAGTGGGAGCAGATAACCATGGATTTCATAACCAAGTTACCCAAAATAGCGGGTGGACTTGACACCATCTCGGTGATCGTCAACAGATTAACCAAATCCGCACACTTCCTACCAATAAATGAAACGGATAAGATTGAGAAACTAACTAGATCATACATCAGGGAGATAGTGCGACTGCATGGTGTACCAATATCCATTATCTCCGACAGAGATAGTAGATTAACCTCACGGTTCTGGAATTCACTACAAAAATCTATAGGGACGAGACTAGACATGCATACTGCTTACCATCCACAAATCGACGGTCAGAGTGAGAGGACCATTCAAACTTTGGAAGATATGCTAAGAGCTTGTCTGATCGATTTCGGTAAGGCATGGGATACCCATTTACCACTAGTCGATTTCTCATACAACAATAGCTATCACACTAGCATCAAGGTTGCTCCATTCGAAGCCCTCTATGGCCGCAAATGTAGATCACCTCTGTGTTGGGCTGAAGTGGGTGATACGCAACTAGCTAAGGGACAAGTACCTGACAACACTCTCACTGGATCGGAAATCATAAGAGAAACAACTGAGAGGATTGTCCAAATCCGGGAATGACTAAAAGCTTCAAGAGACAGACAAAAGAGTTATGCGGAAAAAAGACAGAAGCCCTTGGACTTTCAGGTTGGGGATCGGGTACTATTGAAGGTCTCACCCTGGAAGGGATTAATATGTTTTGGAAAACATGGGAAACTAAATCCAAGGTATATCATACCATTCAAGATCCTTGCTAGGATTGGCCCGGTAGCATACAAGCTTCGATTACCGCATGAACTCAATAACGTACACCCTACCTTTCATGTGTCAAAATTAAAGAAGTGCTTGTCCGATGAGACCCTCGCCGTCCCTCTGGATGAAATCTGTCACACCCTAAAACCAAAAACGGTGGATACGTTCTGGGGCGGAGGACGTCATGTGAAGTATCACAACAGTGCAAAGTAGTAAACAAGCAACAACATCATCCATTGCATTAATAGTAGAATTTTAATACATGTGTGTTCTTTCATAGAATAAAACACCATAACAAATAATCAAAATAAAAGACGAATCTTGACTGCTCCGTCTTCTCAAAACCTGGTCGTCGTACCTGTCTACTAGTGACCTGAGAATACACGTTATTTTGAAAGCGTAGATCATCATTTAAGCTGGTGAGTTCATAAGTATTTAATGTCAATGTTTGTATAAATTTGAATAAAATTGTTGGTAGATGTTTGAAAACTCTTAGAAAATCCCATATTTCCTACTAGTATAAAAGTAGCCTTCTACCAAGACCCGACTGTTTTGAATGTTTACCTCTAAAAATCCAATATTTCTTCATAAGTGTGTGGTAGTTTAAAAGTTTCAAAACTGTAATGCAATAGTGTTTTTCATGCCTAGAATAGTAGATTTATGGATGTATAAAATCGCTAAGGCATTTGATAACCCCGTAAATCATTGTGTTTTTAATACTCCATATGAGTTTTATAACCATGCTAGTGACCTAGGCTGCCTGTAACAACGTTCTTCAGGCGTTGGAATGTTGTGACGTTTGTCACCCCAAACCTGCCGGTCTAACTGTAGCTAACAGTTTAGGTGCGGGATTCTCAATCCCGTATAGATCTATACACAAGTATCACGCTCTCCCTATAAGAGATTATGGTATATAATACAGGACTTTAACGGCATGCTTGGTAGTACGTGAGGTGGAATGTCTCACAAAACTTAGTATCAAATAGATTTACGTATGAAAAGTCCATTTGTTCTTGTATATGAAAGTATTTCCTTGATATAGTACCTTTAGTATGTAAAATCTCATGATTTCCCTGTAACTATACCTATTATAGTTTTTCCAAAAGTGTATTTCGTTTGTATGGTAAACCCTAGTGTAGTGTCGACTTTGTACGTAAAGTATAACATTTGTAATGACATCATTGAACACTTATACTCAAAATATAAATAAAGTGTTTGATATTCATATAACAACATGTTTCATTTCAAAATGGACAAAGAGTTATCTTGATACGTTGCATGAGAATGTTTTTGTATGATAGTTATTAATCACATATGATTGATTATAACAAAAAGTATAGCAAAAGATTTATGTTATTCACACGAGGATAATAGTGTGTTTACTTGTATTCCCCCCCCCCCCCCCTTAAAAGTGTATAAAATCATTTACAAAGCATTTGAAAACGTAGTTATAGGGGTATGAACTTACTTGATAAGTGGTGAATCGAGCAGCGTTTCGTTTCCAAGAAGGCTCATTCTTGACGTAACCGCAAGTCTTGGGTGAAGAAACGAGCTTCACGTGGGCAGTACTTCGACTGGAAAGAAGTTAGTTTCTTGGGAGATTTGAAGCGTTGGGACTCGCGTCTTGTGTGAGAGGTGTTATCGGGGCTTCGGGGTGGTTTTAAAGGGTTTAATAGCGTGTAGAGGTAAGAGAAAGGATAGAAATGAGCAGCCAAAAACGGAAGGCTTTGATTTCCATTTATAGGCAAGATTTCAACTCTCACGTCGTGAGTTTGGTCCCGCTTTTCTCATGGTGTGCGTCACTCATCAACTTGCTCTGGAAGGGTCATTTAGACTGTTCACGTTGTGAGTTTTAAGGCTCACGTCGTGAGTCTTATACGTAGACTTGACTTCTGCATTCTAGGCCTGAAAAGTGGTGATTTGACTCCTCACGTCATGAGAAATGATGCTCACGTCGTGAGTTCAGTTAAATTAGGGTTTCTGACACGCGTCCTGCTCTCAGACAGTTGTATCTTCGGAAGGCCATAACTTTTGCATACGAGCTCCATTTTCGATGTTCTTTATATCCACACGAAGGTGGAGACATACTCTACAACTTTCATTAAGATAATTAAGGCTAAAAAGTAGTCTATCTTAAACTCACTTTTTACACTAAACTACGCTTTGTCGGTTTTGTCGCGGATCTTTGATTGGTCATAACTTCTTCGTTATAACTCGTATTTTTGTGTTCTTTATATTTTTGGAAACCTAGTTATGATCTTTGTCACTTTATTTATCCCAATTAGGATTATTGAATATTTTTTTTTGACCTAAATTTTGCTGGTGTTACATTATCCCCCTCCCCCCATTAGAGAGAATTTCGTCCCAAAATTTATTGTAAGGTAAATATTTGTGGATTAGGGAAAGAGATGTTGGTACTTTTGTTTCATCTGATCTTCGTGCTCCCAAGTGAATTCAGGTCCTCTCTTGGCATTCCAGCGAACCTTCACTATCAGGATACGACTTTTTTTCGTTTGCTTGACCTCTCGGTCCATGATCTCTACGGGTTCTTCCACGAAGTTGAGGCTCTCATGTATCTCGATCTCGTCGAGTGGGATTACAAGAGTCTTGTCGGATAGGCACTTTTTCCAAGTTCGAGATGTGGAAAGTAGAATGTACGTTACTGAGTTCGCGAGGTAAATTGAGTTTGTAAGCTACTGGGCCGATTCTGGCAAGAATCTCGAAAGGCCCTACGTATCTTGGATTTAGCTTCCCACGCTTTCCGAAGCGTATCAAGTCCTTCCAGGGTGAGACTTTCGAAAGAACGTGGTCTCCCACCTAGAATTCCAAAGGTTTTCTTCTCTTGTTAGCGTAGCTTTTCTGTCGGTCTCTAGAGGCTTTCAATCGTTCACGAGTCTGAATGATCTCCCCTGTCGTTTCCCGAATGATCTCCGGACCTTTGGAGCAATTTCCACTGCCCCTAACTCCATATCGTGTGTTGTTTATCTGGCTTCGAGTGTCTTAAGTTGACGGAAGGCATAGGGAATGACCTTACCTCGTTGCCTCAGAATACCATCGAGCCCTTGATTGGATGCATCGCAGTAGACCACGAAGTCTTCTATTCCTTCTGCTAGGGATAGTATCGGTATGGTGCATGAGGCTCGCCTCAGCGTTTGGAATGCTTTCTCTTGCTTCTCTTCCCAGTCAAGGGCCAGGCCCTTCTGGGTCGAAGTCATATGAGGCTTCGCAATTTGAGAGAATCTCTGAAAGGACCTATGATAGTAGCCAACAAGGTCTAGAAATTTGCGAATTTCTGTAGGCATTTTCGATGCTGACCAGTTCTCAATGGCTTTGATTTTGGAAGGGTTCACATGAATTTCCTCTTCACTAACAACGTGACCCAGGAATTCGACTCTTCGAATCCAAAACTCGTATTTAGAGAACCTAGCGTAGAGCTTCTCTGATCGTAACGTTTCCAAGATCTAACGTAGATGCTTACCATGCCGTCCTTACTACGAGAATAGATAAGTATGTCATATATGAATACAATGACGAACTGATCCAAGTAAAGACGGCATACCTTATTCATTAAGTCCATGTATACCGCGGGCGCATTGGTCTTATCCGGAAGGTATCACTACGGACTCGTAGTGTCCGTATCATGTTCGGAAGGCCGTCCTCAGGACATCTTCCTCTAACACTCATAATTGGTGATTACTCGGATCTCAGATCCATCTTCGAAAGGAAATTCATTCCGGACGGCTGGTCAAACAATCCATTTATGCGAGGCCGAGGGTAATGATTCCCAATGAAAATCTTGTCGAGGTCTCTGTAGTTGATGCGCATACTAAACAATCCGTCTTTTTTTTCTTGACGAACTAGACTGGAGTTCCCCAGGGTGAAAAGCTTGGTCTTTCAAATCCATTGTTGAGTAGTTCGTTAAGTTGACCAAACAGTTCTTGCATCTCTGTAGGTGTTAGACTATATGGCGATTTGGTTACAGGGGTATCCCCTGCAACTAATCTGATTCCGAAGTTGACCTTGAAGTTGTGGAGGTAATCTTGGGAGTTCTTCTGGAAAGACATCGGGAAGATCCAAAAGAAAATACGATTACTCATGAAGTAAGGAATAGGATAGGTGCTTCTATTCTATCTATATCTCTTGTCCTCGTTCAGCGAGAAGGAACTTGATTGGGTTCTAAGTTTATTCGCATGGCAGCACTATCACTCGTAGTCTTGAGCAGTCTCCGTCCTGAAGTTCATATCAGAAGCCATACCTGGTTCATCAATCACAGTCTCGCGTATACGAGTCGTATATAATTAAGACTGAAAAGGTAGTCGAATAAATGACTCATCTTTAAGCTGACATCCAAACAAGGAAAAGAAGTTAAAGCGGAACAATTAATTCTAAACCTGTAGAGCCTTGATTATATATCACCCTTGTGTATACATTCCTCAGCGATAGATCAACCATATGGGTCTTCGGATTGAACTTGACGTACTGTACGAGTGGTATTCCGGGGAGATTTACTGAGGTTTCTTCAGGAAGGACCCAAAACATAAGGTACTCTATGCATGAGTACTTCAGAATTTTGGAATGACGGCTTCACTAGAAATGCGATTATAGTGAAAAGAATTTACGTACGAATCTGGTATTGTGAGGGTAGACTTGACTCAAATTATATGATAATGTCGGATTACTCGGAATAAGAGGCATTAGACTTAGATCATAAACGATGTTACAAACAAAACACAACAGTGCAACTTTTAACAGAGTTTCAGCACTTTAGATTAACTACAAGACTACTGCTGCGAACATGGTATACTACAAAAAGCAAGTAGACGCAGCACGAGGGCCCCTTGACTGACAGGGTCCCGCAAAAGATAAGACTCGATTTGCACTAGTTTTTAACAGTTTATGAGTCTATTACAACAAAACGCCTTAATTACTTTAACATGGGTCCAATGTAGTCTCTCCTGCGGCAGTGATCCTTAGTATCTTCTCCTCTGTGTCAGAGTTCTTTGTTATTGGACAATCCTTCTCGAGGTGTCCTATCTCACCGCATTGGTGACATATCTGGCCTGCACCAGCATCGGTGGTGGAAGTGATATGTCAGGTCGAAGTTATGGGAAACGGTTACTTTCGTTGTTCCTCATTTTTGAACAATTCCTTTTAAAGTGTCCGATTTCACTGCAACCATAGCAAGTTGGGTTAACTCCGATGTCAGGGACTTGAGTGATGGGTCGTGCCAGTGCTTCACAGCTACGAGCATGGTGCCTTATTTTGTGGTAATTGTAGCATTGCATTTCATGGCAAGCCCCATTATGATTAAAGCCACACTTGTTACACTTCGGTAGTTTTCCCTCGAATGATCTAATCGGTGTTGAAATGGCAGGGATTGCCACTTGTTGCAGTTGCATGGCAAGTCCTTGGGATCGCTTGCGCTCCTTTTGGGCTTGACGCTTTCGTTACCTATTCTCGGTTTTACGGCTTTGCAAGTCTGGGACTGTTATCATTTGTTGGCTTCCCGAATCGATACCACAATCGGAATTGTCAGCCCACTTGCCAGCCTTGCTTGCATTGTTATCACTGAGGTTTGCAAGGACAGCTGACACTGCAGCTGTTATCGTGGCTTGGAATGTAGCGGCGTAGATATGAAGGATAGGGGTTTCGTTGTTCGGCTGACTATTTCTGGATGACGACATGATTCTGTTATACAAAAGGAAATGAGTTTGTGAGTGATTATGGTTGAACCTAGATGTATTTTGTGTTGGATATAGTGTCTAAGTCCATAACTATATTTGGTATGTACTTGACCCGACCCGGCATGGTCCATTTGGGTTGCACTTCACCCGAACAATTTATGGATAATATTTGAGAATAGTACAAGTTATGATTTATTAATATATTATAAGTTCTAGTATATTAATATAAGATCATGTTATTTAATTAGTAGTGATCTATAATTAATCTAGGATTAATTTAGTGATCAAAGATATTACTAATTAAATATGGGCTTCTATATTTATATAGTGTGGGCTTATGCTTATTTGGAATGGGCTAGGCTTGGATGGAGAAGTCCATGGATACTCCATGGAGCTTTAACCCATGGATCTCATGGAAATGAAGAGACATGGGTATTAGGGTTTACATGGATGTAACCCTAATCCACCACACTATATAAAGGAGGCTTTGGCTCTTGAAATCACACTAGTTGACACATGTTGAGGTGAGGGCCGATTTCAAGAGAAGTGTGACTCTTCTCTCAAAGTTCCAAGTTTGTGGTGATTTGTGACTTACATTTGAGGCATCCACATTATTGGTGCTAGGCTCTAAAACTCCAAGGAATCACCTACAACTACAAGGTAAGTGTTTCTACTAGCTTTATTTGATTCAAGTTCCCCATGCCATGCTAGTTAGGATATAAGCCTTGGAAAAATAATTATTTGCATGTATCTTAGACAAATATAGATCCAAGGTTTATTAGGGTTGCATGTACACTTAGGAAGTGTTAGAATGCTCAAAACCCATCAGTGGTATCAGAGCCTAGGCTTGTTTGTTTGATACTTGTTGCAATATGCTTGAAAAAGTCGAAATCTTGCTGTCTGACTGATGGACTCGCCGAGTCCATGGGGGGACTCGCCGAGTCCACTTGTATCTTCAACCTACTCGCCGAGTAGGTTCATGCACTCGACGAGTAGGGTCGACAGAGTGCAGTTTTTCGACTTTAGTTGCTGGAAATGGATTAGAAACATTACCCTAAACTGTTTTGGTACTTGAAAACTTGTTTTAGAAGGTGTAATGTCTTTTCTAACTCATTTACAACAACTAGTTATCAAAATTACAAAGATTAAAGTGTGATTTTGATATATGAAAGTGTTCATGTTCATGATCTTGTTCTTATGATGTTTAGATGATCATAGGAATTATTTGTAACCTATGTGGTAGATTAATTCTTGATCATAATGTTATTTAATGGAGTCTATAACTTGTCCTCAAGTTATGGAAAAACCAAAAGTCTCTTGGATTGAAAACCATTAAAAGAACACAAGAGTTAGAAAAGTGAAGAGTCTTCATTTTATTACTCTATTAAACTCATAAGTTACAAGATATGAAAAGTTTTGAAAGTTTACAAAACTTGCCCTCAAGTTTTGGAACAAGTAAAGTCAAGTTAAAACTTTAGTTCCAACCCTTAGAATTTTAAAAGTTAAAATTCAACCCTTATACTTATATTATTATGATTTAATAATTATATATATATATATATATATATATATATATATATATATATATATATATATATATAAGAACAAAGTCGTCTTACCGCTAGTACGCCTCATTCACGAAGCCGGTCTATAAGGTGGGTATAAGGTTGTTGCCTATAAAATGGTGACTTAATGGGTGTCCACTCTCACCCACCGCTTGCTTGACTGGTGGAGGGTCGTTAGCCGAACGGGTAAGACAAGGACTTATAAATTCTCATTCAAAGTATGATGAATATTATAAAGTAACTAAATGTTTTATTAAATTCCCAATCTTAGTTACTTTAGGAAAAATGTGAATAAGGTGCTAATCCATGAAATTACACTTTACACTTTGTTTAAGTCGTTGGTGGAGCATGTGTGGTTAACCGACACACTAACTTGGACTTAACAAGGTAGGTAAAGGGTGACTTAAAGGTTTACTATAGTATCGATGGATTGTGTGTGGTTTACCGGCACATCGATTGAGTGATAAACTTTAAAGGGTACCAAGTGATTTGCATGGTTACTTCACACCTCGTTTTGTGATCCTCAGCATCCCAGTCACAAAACTTGGAGGGCACACTCGAGATTGAAACATGCCTTTGAAAAGTTCATTGAATCTCAAAGAATCTAGGAATTTCTAAGAACCAATCAAAAACCTAATACTTAAATATTTCGGTTTTCGTGGTGGAAATTGGTGAATCGTCATTCACCTACCTTTCAAATATGGTATAGCTTAGATTACGGCATACCTCTTCTAAGTTATATTATATTGTGATTGGATCCTAGCCTTAATATTACATTTGGGTGTTTTATTAAGGACTCTCTTATATCTAAACTAATCTTGTTCTCTTCTTTTTAGATGTCTTCAAACAATGCTGCTTCTGGCTCTAATCCTAATGGCTCCTTTACCCTTATGAACTTGTGTGGGAAAGTCACCTTTGATGGATCCAACTTCAATGAGTGGATCAGAAACATCAGGATGATTACCCGCTACGAGGACAAAGAATATGTCCTTGACAAGGAGCTTAAGGAGATTGATGAGACCATTGCAACTCCTCAGGAGATCGTTGAATTTCGGGCACATGAACGGGATGCTACGAAAGTGGCTTGCATCATGATGGCCACGATGACAGCGGAACTCCAAAAGTCTTATGAGGATTTCTACCCTTATGAAATTCACCAAGATTTGATGGAAAGATACCATCAAAGTGCAAGACAAGAGAGGTATGAAATCATCTGCTCCATGATAACAACCATGATGAAGGACGGGGAATCCGTCACGAGCCACATGCAGAAAATGCAAAGGTATGTGGATCGTTTGCTGAAGCTTAATGTGAACTTCCCTGAGGATCTTGCAATAGATATCATTTTGCACTCCTTACCATCGTGCTATGATCAATTCCGCATGACATATCACATGAATAAGGAAGAGGTCACACTCAGCAAACTTCAGGGACTTCTCAAGACCGCAGAATCAGGTCTTAAGGGGAAGTCGGTTTCTATCACTCCTACTCCAAACTCAACTCTGGTTTTGGCAATTGGGAAAAGTCGATGGAGGAAGAGAAAGAGATCCTCGAAGGGTACCAAGGCTCGGACCCTTGATGGCTCTTCTTCAAGTGGAACCAAGAAAGGTTTCGTCACTCCTTCTTCTGACCCAAAAGAGGCTGAATGCTTTTATTGCCATGAAAAGTCTCATTGGAAGCGGAACTACCCAAAGTACCAGCAGGATGTGAAGGATGGGAAAGTCAAACCCAACCATGCAGGTACTTACACTATCATTTCTAATAACTCACCCCATTCTAAGTCTTGGGTCCTTGATACCGGTTGTGGTATTCATATTTGTTGTGACTTGCAGGGACTAAGAAGAAGTGAGAATGTGGAGCAAGGAAGAATAAACTTGATCATGGGGAATAGGAAAGCTTTACCTGTTACCAAGACTGGAGTTTATACTTTATCGCTAAGTAGTGGGTTTAATTTAGATTTGAATAAGTGTTGTTATTCGCCAGGAATGGCAAGAAATATTATTTCCTTTCATGCTTTGTACAAACAAGGGTTTACCTTTTCATTTAATAATGAAGTTGGTTCTATAGATGTTTTCTATAATAATGTTTTTTATTTTAAAGCATTACCTTGTGATGGTGTGTATGAAGCTGTATCTGTTGTAGATAACTTAGGAAATAATGTTTTGTGTATTGATTCTACTAATAATAATAACTTGGATAAAGCATCATTATGGCATTGTCGTCTTGGACATATAAGCAAGAAACGCATAGGCCAACTCCAAAAGGATGGAGTCTTGGAGTCGTTTGACCTAAAGTCAGATGATAGTTGCGAATCATGCTTACTTGGAAAAATAACAAAGTCACCCTTCACAGGCTCGTGTGAGAGGGGTGAAGGTTTGTTGGACCTTATACACACGGATGTGTGTGGACCATTCAAACATACCACAAGGGATGCTAATCGTTATTATTTGACTTTTACTGATGATTACAGTAGATATGGATATGTCTACTTAATCAAGCATAAGTCAGAGACTTTCGAGAGGTTTAAGGAATTTAAACAGGAAGTCGAGAATCAATTGGGCAGGAACATTAAGATGCTTCGATCCGATCGAGGAGGTGAGTATCTTAGTTCAGAGTTCCTCGACTATCTTAGGGAATGTGGGATTGTCTCACAATTGACACCTCCCAGGACACCACAGTTGAATGGTGTGGCTGAGAGGCGTAATCGAACCTTGTTGGATATGGTTCGTTCCATGATGAGTCGAGCTACGCTACCAATCTCATTCTGGGGGTATGCCTTAGAGACTGCCGCCCATATTCTTAATCTTGTCCCTACAAAGAAAGTTGCCAAAACTCCTCACGAGATGTGGACTGGCAAAGTACCTAAGCTAGACCACATCAAGATTTGGGGTTGTGAGGCTTTCGTGAGACGCGAGACTCATGATAAGCTCGAACCTCGAAGCGAGAGGTGTATTTTCATCGGCTACCCACAGCAATCCTTTGGTTACCTCTTCTATAGACCTAGTGACAATGTGGTCTTTGTAGCAAGAAGAGGAGTCTTTCGAGAGAGAGAATTTATAAGCCAAGGAGACAGTAGGAGGCAAATTGATCTTGAAGAAATTCAAGAATCAAGCGGTGAAGGAACTTCAAACAGTAGCCCTCAACTTGAGGAGGAAACTCCTGTTGAGCCAGTTGACGAGCCTGTACCTCTGAGGCGTTCCACGAGAGTTAGGAATGCACCTGAGCATTACTATGATTTCCATATTACTGCGGAAGGTGAGACACTTATTAATGATGAGACACTAGTAGGTCTGGATGAACCTAACAGCTACACGGAAGCCATGGCAGGCCCTGAGGCTGCTAAATGGAAAGAGGCTATGGATAGCGAGATACAATCCATGTATGACAATCAATTTTGGAACTTAGTTGATAATGTACCTGGTTGTAAGACTGTAGGGTGCAAATGGGTCTTCAAGAAGAAGACCGACATGGATGGTAAAGTACACACTTATAAGGCGAGACTGGTTGCAAAGGGCTTCTCTCAAATTCCTGGAGTGGACTATGATGAGACCTTTTCTCCAGTAGCCAAGATTAAGTCTATTCGGTTTCTGTTAGCCATAGCTGCATTTCATGACTATGAAATATGGCAAATGGATGTCAAAACCGCTTTCCTTAATGGAAAGTTGGCTGAAGATGTTTACATGAGTCAGCCAGAGGGTTTTGTCAGCAACGAGTACCCTAATAGAGTGTGTAAGCTTGAGAAATTCATTTATGGATTGAAACAGGCACCTCGCAGGTGGAATCTTTGCTTTGATGAAAAAGTCAAGGAATTTGGCTTTTCGAGGAGTGAAGATGAATCTTGCGTCTATATCAAGGCTAGTGGGAGCATAGTCAGTTTTTTGGTACTGTATGTGGATGACATACTACTCATAGGAAATGACATCCCAACCCTGCAGGAAGTAAAGTCCTGGCTTGGGAAGTGTTTCGCTATGAAGGACCTTGGTGAAGCTGCCTATATCCTAGGGATAAAGATTTTGAGAAACAGGAGTAAAAGGCTAATTGGACTCAGCCAAAGTACCTACTTGGACAAAGTGTTGAAAAGTTCAACATGCATAACTCCAAGAAAGGTGAGTTACCCATTCATTGTAACACCAGATTGAGTAAGACACAAAGCCCTAGTAGTGAGGCTGAGATAGCAGAAATGAGTCGATTTCCTTATGCTTCAGCTGTAGGATCGATCATGTATGCCATGACGAGTACTCGACCTGATGTAGCCTTTGCTTTGAGCATGGTTAGCAGGTATCAGGCGAACCCTGGCAAGGAACACTGGACCACGGTAAAAATATCCTCAAGTACCTGCGAAGGACTAAGGACTGGGTCCTTACCTTCGGTGGGAGTGATGACTTGAGAGTTGTAGGGTATAGTGATGCTAGCTTCCAGACTGATAGGGATAATTTCCGCTCTCAGTCAGGCTGGGTCTTTAGCCTAAACGGAGGAGCAATTTCTTGGAAGAGTTCCAAGCAGGAGACAGTGGTTGATTCTACTTGTGAATCAGAGTATATAGCAGCAAGCGAGGCAGCAAAGGAGGCGATATGGCTAAAGAACTTCATCGGAGACCTTGGAGTTGTACCAGATATAAAAGAGCCAATGGAGATTTTCTGTGATAGCAATAGTGCGGTTGCCTTAGCCAAGGAACCAAGGGATCACGGGAGATCCAGACACATCGACAGAAAATACCATTTTATCAGACATCGAATTGAAGAAGGACTCCTCATGGCGAAGAGGGTATCATCGGATGAGAACCCGGCAGATCCCCTCACGAAGGGACTGAGTAGGGTTAAGCATCTCCAGCATGCTCGGAGCATAGGGCTGAAGGATGATATAAGTTTTAGTAGTTAGATAACCCAGAAATTTGTAAAGTGTAATTGACATTTGATGATGAATAAAAGGTGTTTTATTTATGAGTAAAGTGTTGCTATCTCTTGTCGATCTTTTACTATATTTCTTTTGCATGTTTTGACTTCCAGAATAATTATGTTTGGTATATCATATTATTCAAACCTCCACAGTCGGTCATATGTCGGAAGTAGGTATGAATCAAGACTGTCATGATTGGTTGCAGAGGTCTAAGGTGTTGGACATGGCTACAACAATCATGAGTGCTCATAAGTTCTGAGCATTGGACTCAACCCACGCTCACTGGAATCACTTCATGGAATTTTATCTCGAGTAATCGTGAGATGGTAATATCATATAAGTCTTCAAACCTAGAGATATGATTTGTTACTTATGAGTTGGTTATGCATTGATTGTACGTAAATGCATTGGTAACTCGATGTTATAAAACGTGCTTTTGTGTGTAATTCAATGAGTGGTAGAACAAACATATGAGTCGAAGTTTATCTGTTCCTTCTTGGATTAGAAGTTGATATCTGGGCCCCTCGATGATTTTGTTTTGACCTATGTATCGGGCCCGGTCAGAACTAAATTGATGTGTTCAGTTGAGTTCTATGTCAAACAAATCAGAAATCGGGAAACAAATGCTGGACAATAAGCAAGAAAATGTTCCATGTGTTTGTCCGGCTGATATCTAGAACAGAGGATTATATGATCACTTATCTAAATGGCGCGTTCTAGTTCAACAGAGTTTAAAGAGCTACGATTGCTGATCGGTTCCTGAAGTTATACTTGCAAATATAGTTACTAGACTTATCCAAGTGGGAGACTGTTGGATATAGTGTCTAAGTCCATAACTATATTTGGTATGTATTTGACCCAACCCGGCATGGTCCATTTGGGTTGCACTTCACCCGAACAATTTATGGATAATATTTGAGAATAGTACAAGTTATGATTTATTAATATATTATAAGTTCTAATATATTAATATAAGATCATGTTATTTAATTAGTAGCGATCTATAATTAATCTAGGATTAATTTAGTGATCAAAGATATTGCTAATTAAATATGGGCTTCTATATTTATATAGTGTGGGCTTATGCTTATTTGGAATGGGCTAGGCTTGGATGGAGAAGTCCATGGATACTCCATGGAGCTTTAACCCATGGATCTCATGGAAATGAAGAGACATGGGTATTAGGGTTTACATGGATGTAACCCTAATCCACCACGCTATATAAAGGAGGCTTTGGCTCTTGAAATCACACTAGTTGACACATGTTGAGGTGAGGGCCGATTTCAAGAGAAGTGTGACTATTCTCTCAAAGTTCGAAGTTTGTGGTGATTTGTGACTTACATTTGAGGCATCCACATTATTGGTGCTAGGCTCTAAAACTCCAAGGAATCAACTACAACTACAAGGTAAGTGTTTCTACTAGCTTTATTTGATTCAAGTTCCCCATGCCATGCTAGTTAGGATATAAGCCTTGGAAAAATAATTATTTGCATGTATCTTAGACAAACATAGATCCAAGGTTTATTAGGGTTGCATGTACACTTAGGAAGTGTTAGAATGCTCAAAACCTATCATTTTGATCATTCATGTAAAGAGTAGAAGTAAGTTCTCGAGGGTCTGACCTACATCCCTATGATGCAGTCCTAGTAAAGAGTAGAAGTAAGTTCCTAGAATGATCACAAGACGTTTGTCGTCCAAACTAGGGTATCATTGGTTGGTGGATAACATGATCCAACTTTTGAAAGTGAATTGGAAATGATCCCAGAGCTAAAGTATCATAGTCCAATAGCTTGACTAGAGTGAGTTTCAGATAGAATTCTAACGATAGTATGATGAAAGTATTTTAGCAAAGATTAACACAGAAATTAGCCGACTATCAATATCATTGATATTTATGATGTAATAAGTTTGGGAAAATTGACCTTGTAGTGGGTCTTACATCATATCCGAAATAGAAAAGTTTTGACAGTATAAAGGCCTAACTAAAAGTACTTACGGTACTGGGGTAGTTACATAGAAAAGTGCTACATAAGGCATAGACAGGAAAACCATTCCTTATAACAAGGAAGGAAAGATAAAGCATCTCCTACTGGTGACAGTCATCCCTCTGGTGAACCCTTAGTTCAGCCAATTGACGTTCCATATCTAGCAGGTGTCTTTCGTACACCCTCTGGCGTACTCGGAGCTCTATGACTTTGGCTTGAGTTTCAGCTAGTGCTTACAGCAGAGCCTCATGGTCTCTCTCAGATCTCTCACGAGCATTTTCAAGGTGAACGGTGCGGATGGTATGCATTCCTGCATTGGCATCAACCTCTGCGATACGATGGAGAGTTGTCCGGCCCTGGATTTCGTTTCGAGCAACTCTACGGATCAGGTTTGGCAGAACTCTGTCTATTGTGTCTCCTTTGTTTATGTTATAGAAGCTTCGGTCTCCATTAAACGACATAGGTTGATCTTGCTATTCACTCCATGTCTCCAAACATTCTACCCAAGGAGGCGTCGGGCCTTGAAAAGCCGGACGAGGGTTAGGATTTGGGTTGGGAGCAACTGGGGGTAGGTTCTCAACCTCGGGCTCAGAGTTAGCACAATCCGAAAAGCCTTCAGTATGGTGATCATCCAAAGGGATTGGATGATCATCCTCTGGCTCTTCACTAAACCATCCAGCATTGCCTTCGAATAAGTGACCTTAACTCCAAATTCAAAAGGAACAGGGGTAAAGCAAAATTTCACAGATTCTAAGTCTATGTCATCCTAGTTACCTATAACCTTAGTGTATCCACTTAGCAACTATTGACCTATTAATGAAGATCTTTAGTTCTCAACTAAGTAATTATAGTAGCACAAAATACTCCTATTGTATTTAATGTAGTAGTGTTGGTAAGTTTTTAGACTTGTTGCCATATCACAACCATTCTTGGGCATATGCTAATCACTCCTCGGACTAGCATAGTTGATCAGGCTATGCCACTCCCAGGACTGACCATACATCCCTGAGCCTACTTGTGATATTCAACAATCGTAATACTTTTGTTTTTGTCATTGTGACATTGATTTTAGTATGAATGCAGGCATGTATACTTAGTTAAATATTTTATTATTTAAAAGTATAAACTCTTGGTCAGAGTATTTTAATCCCATTGTATTTATAGTCTGTATAAATTTTATGGGTTGATATACTCAATTCACTATAAACAATGCTTTGATACCAATCTGTCACACCCCAAAACCAAAAACGGCGAAAACGTTCTGGGGCGGAGGACGTCATGTAAAGTATCACAACAATGCAAAGTAGTAAACAAGAAACAACATCATCCATTGCATTAATAGTAGAATTTTAATACATGTGTGTTCTTTCATAGAATAAAACACCATAACAAATAATCAAAATAAAAGACGAATCTGGACTGCTCTGTCTTCTTAAAACCTGGTCGTCGTACCTGTCTACTAGTGACCTGAGAATACAAGTTATTTTGAAAGCGTAGATCAGCATTTAAGCTAGTGAGTTCATAAGTATTTAATGTCAATGTTTGTATAAATTTGAATGAAATTGTTGGTAGATGTTTGAAAACTCTTAGAAAATCCCATATTTCCTACTAGTATAAAAGTAGTCTTCTACCAAGACCCGACTGTTTTGAATGTTTACCTCTAAAAATCCAATATTTCTTCATAAGTGTGTGGTAGTTTAAAAGTTTCAAAATTGTAATGCAATAGTGTTTTTCATGCCTAGAATAGTAGATTTATGTATGTATAAAATCGCTAAGGCATTTGATAACCCCGTAAATCATTGTGTTTTTAATACTCTGTATGAGTTTTAAAACCATGCTTGTGACCTAGGCTGTCTGTAACAACGTTCTTCAAGCATTGGAATGTTATGACGTTTGTCACCCCAAACCTGCCGGTCTAACTGTAGCTAACAGTTTAGATGCGGGATTGTCAATCCCGTATAGATCTATACACAAGTATTATGCTCTCCCTATAAGAGATTATGGTATATAATACATGACTTTAACATCATATTTGGTAGTACGTGAAGTGGAATGTCTCACAAAACTTAGTATCAAATAGATTTATGTCACACCCCCAAACCAGAACGGCGGAAACGTTCGAGGGCGGAGGACGTCATATTTAGTATCATAACAGTTCATAGAAAGGAAAGTACACACCACCATAATATAAATATATTTGAAAAGTTTACATGATTGTAGATGTTACATGTTTGCAAAAGAAATCAAATACAAAATGGTGATCCAAAATATGTTACTAACGCCAGCGCGTTAGTCTTCAGAAGTAGTTGCTACCTGGTCTAGCGGTTTCCTGAGAATACAAGTTATTTCAAAGAAAAAGTGTCAACATTTAAGTTGGTGAGTTCATAAGTGGTGTTTTGAGAAGATGTATGCCATTCGAAAGTGTTTGTATGTTTTCCAGAAAATGTAGTATTTCAATTGAAAACGAGTTATGATTCGTGTGTTGAAAATGAATGTATTAGATCCAGAAAATCCCATATTTTCCCTAATAGTTGAGATATGATTTGTTGTGTTTTCCAAGAAAAACCCTTATTTTCTTATAAATGTATGAAATGCATATGAATGTTCGTGATATAAGTTGCAACTAATTGTACCGAGAAAATCCCTTATTTTCCTATTAGTTGTTTGGTTTGTAGACAGGAAAAACCCTTATTTTCCTGACATAACTGGCAGTCTCTAAGACCGAAAATCGCAAGCAAACGACGTGCTTGTAAGTTGTGTCATAGTTTTACATAGTAAAGCTATACGAAGATCGCACTTGTTAGATGAAGAATAGTTTTAATAGCTACTCGTTCATAAAAGCATAATACCATAATAATTGTATATCCGATGAGTTTTATAACCATACTAAACATAATATGCATGTAGCGACGTTCTTCAGGCGTCGTAGCGTTATGACAACTGTCACCCCAAAAGACGGACTGTAGCTAACAGTCAGGGCGCGGGATCATGACTTCCCGTATAGATCTATACACATTTGACACGTTCTCCGAACGGGAGACTCTGGTTATAGACAGGACTTGTAGCGATACCTTTTATCTAAAAGGCAGTGTTTGAAGATGTACACGTCTCACGGATTCCCAACTAAGTCTGTATTAAAGTAGTAGTTTGTATGCAAAGTTTATCCTTTTTCACAATGTTTGACAAAGCATAAATCATAAGTTCTTTGAATGCATAAAATGATTTAGTAAAGAATGTTACCCTTGATATGATCTATTTATATGTAAACGTATAAATAAAACATATTTCTATTTATAAACATATTGTATCTCAAGAGGGTAAAGCTGTGTTGTGAGATGTTTTGCATCATAATAACTTCATAAGATAGTTAAAACAACAGTATGAAAAGTATATCAAAAGGTTGATGTTTCACACGATTTTAGTCGTGTGTTTACTTGTATTCCTCCCCTAAAAGAGTATAAAAGCATTTAAAATGTATTTAAAGAGTGTTCGAAGGGGATATGAACTCACTTGATAGTTTGAAGATAGCGAGATGGAAAACCGGACAGAGTTTCGTCTCGGGAAACTGATTTTTCTCGGGATTCTCGGGAATCTCGGGAGTAAAATCGACCCTCGGGACATGAGTAATAAGACCAGAGCTTCGGGTTTGAACGGACACGGAAAACGAGGCAAGATCGTGAGAGAAAGGAGAGAATTGAGCCCTTTTTTCGGAAAGCCTCGCATCCTATTTATAGGAAGGCTGAACCGCCTCGGTACGCGGGGCGTACGCCCGTACGTAGCGCGTACGCGTACGTCATGCATGATCGAAGCCTCGACTGCCTCGGCTTCGGATGGGACGGGTTACTGGGTACGCGGGTCGGATGGGACGGCGGGTCGGACGGGACAGCGGGTCGGACGGGTCGGGTACTTCGGACGGGTCGGATGGCTCGGATAGGGCGACGTGGACGATCAGAGGCCAAGTCTCTCGGGTACGCAGGGCGTACAGGGGTACGCAGCGCGTACCCGGATGAGGACGCTGACTCCTCTTCTGATAAGGTCCGAAATTTTGATTTAAATAAATATATAATTTATTTAATAACCTTCAAAAATTCATAACTTCTTTATCTGATGTCGGTTTTTTCCAGACTTTTTACCGCTGAAATACCATTGTCGAGACCTTCGATTCTCGTTTAGGTCATTCCGGCCCAAAGTCGCTCGATCTTCGATTCGAGTTTTTAGCTATCTACTGCTATATTCGGATCTTGGAAAAATCATAACTTCCTCATACGAAGTCAGATTTGGACGTTCTTTTTGTGTACGCTCACAGTTTAATGTTATCTATAACTTTCATTTAGATACCTAAGGCTAAATGCTATCGTATTGAAACTTTGCGTTTTCCGTTTAATCGGTGTTGTCGGTTTTGTCGAAAATCTTAGAATGGTCATAACTTCTTCGTCATAACTCGGATTTTAGTGTTCTTTATATATTTGGAAACCTTTAAGACGATATCTACTACATAGTGTACTCCAATCAGAGCTTTTGAATAATTCATTTATCGATGATATTCCTATTACATTCCAAAGGGGTTACAAGACTCGATTTATAATGCCCGGAAATAACGGGTTGTTACAATTTACATATGAAAAGTCCATTTGTTCTTGTATATGAAAGTATTTCCTTGATATAGTACCTTTAGTATGTAAAATCTCATGATTTCCCTGTAAACTATAACTATTATAGTTTTTCCAAAACTGTATTTCATTTGTATGGTAAACCCTAGTGTAGTGTCGACTTTGTACGTAAAGTATAACATTTGTAATGACATCATTGAACACTTATACTCCAAATATAAATAAAGTGTTTGATATTCATATAACAACATGTTTCATTTCAAAATGGACAAAGTGTTATCGTGATACGTTGCATGAGAATGTTTTCGTATGATAGTTATTAATCACAAATGATTGATCATAACAAAAAGTATAGCAAAAGATTTATGTTATTCACACGAGGATAATAGTGTGTTTACTTGTAATCCCCCCCCCCCCCTTCAAAGTGTATAAAATCATTTACAAAGCATTTGAAAACGTAGTTATAGGGGCATGAACTCACTTGATAAGTGGTGAATCGAGCAGCGTTTCGTTTCCAAGAAGGCTCATTCTTGACGTAACCGCAAGTCTTGGCTGTTCGTCCCACTCGTCGAGTTCCTCCTCATCTTCAAGCTACTCGCCGAGTCCACTCGAAGGACTCGCCGAGTCCCATCAGATCTACATACATGCAGAGGACTTTAGAGTCATGCATGGACTCCAAACTGTAGATCCACTCTTCTAAAGCCTATTTCTTACGTAAAGTGGCAAACTTTACATGTAGCTAACGAGATCTAGGCTCAAATCACTATAAAATAGGGTTTGAGACAAAGGGGCTCAACAATCAACCCATAAACTGATGCTTTATGATTCTCCAGGCCAAGATACACATAGATCTAAAGTAGCAACTTCAGATCTGGGCTTCTAACTCGAAATAGCTCATAAACTTGTCCTAAAAGTCCCAAATCCCAAGATAAAGGTTGATCTATATGCAAAAGAGGGAAGGTAGCCACTCATTACCTTCAAATGCTCTGGAAGACCTCACAAGCTCTGGATCTTCTGCCAATTCTTGAATCCCCAAAGAGTGTCTTCTTCCTTTTTCCTTCAAATCACCCAAATTGGCAAGAAATCTTGAATGAACAACAAAGGAGGCTTAGGGTTTCTGGTTCTGGACTATAGGGCCGCAAATGAGCCCTAGGAAAGAGATTAAGATGCTTAAATATGGTACCAAGTCCCGAAATTAGGGTTTCCCAACCCAGACCTGACTCGCCGAGTCCACTTGTCGACTCGCCGAGTCGGTCACTTACTTTATACCCGGATCCTGCTCCGACTCGCCGAGTTCCTCCCTGGACTCGACGAGTCAACCCTCTTTAACTAGGGTTTTTCCTTTCCTTTCTTGACCTTTCTGATTTCGGGTGTTACAATTCTCCCCCACTTAAACTAAACTTCGTCCTTGAAGTTTGCTATGGCCAACTATCCTGCGAACTGCCTCTAGCTCTCTGTCTGGGAAAACTAACACCCTTTTGTCCATCACTCTAGCCACTCACAATGCTGGTCACTACTGCTGGTACATACTGAATCCTTCTCTTTTCCATAATTTCCTCAACGTTACTTCCTCTGACTGAAAATTATGTTGCCCCTCATCCGCCTACCGGATGCACTGAGACTACCCTGGTCTAACTAATCTGCCGATATCTGAGTTACCGGGCTCCCACCGGTCACTACACTCCATCGCAATCTCCTAGTCGCTCCCAACGACTCCGGAAGATACTTCGACTATCTATAATTGTTTTATCCATTCTGCCATCCATACTGAATCGATGCTGCTGGAACCAGCCTACTTATCTATCATTTGACTACTAACTCGAGCCTTCCATCCTGAAAGAAAAGCTACCTGCCTAGCTATCCTTACAGATCACTTATACTTGGCAGAAGGCTCAACTGATCCTGCTGAGAGGGACTTGTCATTTTCAAATCAACCAACTATACTGCCAGCACTTACATTCCAACACAAATACTAATACTATCCAACACTCTGAAACTATCCAAACACTGAACTGCCTGCAATACTGAACATGCCTGAAACACCGAGCTGCCCGAAACACTGAACTGACTGAAACACTGAACTGCCCGAAACACTGAACTACCTGATGCACTGAACTGACTGAAACACTGAGTTCCAACTCAACTGTGGAGTCAAAGGACTCCTTACTTAGTCGCTCCCACGACTTCTGAACGAAATCTTTCTCTGGAACTAGTTTCTACTAGTTATCCTGTCACTGATGCTCTAACAACCTTCTGATCCAATCGATCGGACCCATACGTCACATCCTGACATCATCAATTTCACGACTAACAACATGATGGCTCCCATACTGACGGTAGCCCTTAACGTACCCGAACCCCAACGGTCCACTGCTATTCTGGTCTCATAACTGATGTGACGATCTATAGTCAAATTGCTGACTTAGCCATAACTGAACCATTTGGGAAATCCAAAATCTAACCCGTGGATTCCCATATCCTCACTGCTGCACCCGAACGGGTGGGAATTACTGCTTTCCCGCGTCCAACAACGCGCTCATGCTGCGTACCAATCTGATAAAAGCCACGACTACACCCGCGGACTTACAACTCTCCAATACTATCTGGCTGCTAATGAATGCTACGGCTACCCCCGCAGACTTACAATCACTACTACTACTATCTGACTGCTAGTGAATGCTATGGCTACCCCCGCAGACTTATAACACTCTACTACTATCTGAACGCTAGTGAATGCTACAGCTACCCCCGCAGACTTACAACACTCTACTACTATCTAACTGCTAGTGAATGCTACGGCTACCCCAGCAGACTTACAACACTCTACTACTATCTGACTGTTAGTGAATGCTACGGCTACCCCCGCAGACTTACAACACTCTACTACTATCTGACTGCTAGTGAATGCTACGGCTACCCCCGCAGACTTACAACACTCTACTACTATCTGACTGCTAGTGAATGCTACGGCTACCCCCGCAAACTTACAACACTCTACTACTATCTAACTGCTAGTGAACGCTACGGCTACTCCCGCAGACTTACAACACTCTGCTATTATCTGAGGACATCATGACCATCCCTAGACCTGCTAGTGATTCCTCATCCTGATTTCTCAAAACCCGCCCTTAGTCTTTGAATACTGCATCATCCTCGACATCTTATATCCTTGATATACTTAACGCTTCGTCGAGGAGCTCTTCGGCTTGGTTCCCAAACCAACCGTCTACTAATCCGGATACAAGAGGCTATTGTTGGGAAGTTTCCAAACTCCCAACTCCTGAATCTACACAACCCTGCATGCTGACTCTGTCACTGGCTACTAATACGAAAACATCTCTTGCTAACCGTTCTCAGGATCCTCATTCCGACTCACTTGAGCCCTTCGGTGGTCCTCCAATCCTGGATTCCCAACCAACTTCTAACCATCTCGATTACATGAACTAACCGTTGGGTAGGTCCTCGAACTCACAATTCTGAACTTCTCAATCCATCAATCACTATGCTACTATCATTTCTTCTCATAGGCCGCGCACTTATTCTGGGTCTACGTGGCTCTTATCCTTGTATACTCGGAGGGTTCTTCCCCACTTCGATCCTGCTAGTTCCTTACTGCTCACTGGTCGAAAGGATTTCCAACCTTCCTTCCATTAAAAGGGCGATATGTTGTCCGTCGACGTCTACCCTTGCCAACGCTCCAACTAACTCTTACCAGATCCGCACCCTTCTTGTTATCAGACTGAGCACCCTTCGATTCTTAACTGTATTTGCTTTAGGGACTACTGTTGGATTAGTGTCTAAGTCCATAACTATTTTGGTATGTACTTGACCCGATGCTGCATGGTCCTTTTGGGTTGCCTTCACCAAAGCAACTTGATTGGAGAAATAAATAAAGAGAGAGGTTATTATGATGTATTAATATGTTATAAGAATGATATATTAAAGGAGAAATCATATTTGTTTAATTAATATTGGTCAATAATTAATTAAGAATTAATTTTGTGATCAAGTGTAATTAATTAAACTAGAGGGGCTGAATTGTAATTATGTGATAGTTACAAAATAAGGTAAGGATTATCTTAAATATAGGGTGAACGAATTTAAGGTGATAATGCCTTAGAATTCAACTAGGATAAGGGTTTCTAAGACTTATCTTATGGTTGCTTGGTGGGCAAGCAACTAGATAAGGATAAGGACTAAAACCCTAATCTTTACACCTATATAAACCCCCTAAGGCTCATGAATTCGTCCAAGCCTTCCCAAGAAGTCCTAAGGACGAATTCCTACCTCTCTCCTCTCTCTTTATACCTTCTCCACTTGCTTATGGTGTTTGTAAGCCATTAGAGGAGTGACACTTGTGACTCTCAGCTTTCCAAGGTCAATTCAAGGAGGAATTGGATTGTTATTGCTATATAACAATCAAGGTATGTTCTTAAACCTAATTACATGTGAATTCTGATTTCCATATTCTAGAATTAGGGTTCAAAGTCGTGGATTCAAAGTATGTACAATAGAGAAACCTAGATCCAAGCTTTAGGGTTTGTATGAGCACATAGGATGTCTTATGACCAAAACCCATCAGTGGTATCAGAGACATGGTTGGTTTCTATTGTATTGATGCTTGATGTAACTGAAAATCGTGCTTTGGCCTCACTGTTCGACCTGACTCGGCGAGTCACTCTTGGACTCGGCGAGTCAGCCCTACTCGGCGAGTTCCAGAGGGTGACTCGACGAGTCGGTGCGTCAGATAGTGCTTATCTCGGGATTTCTTGTTGTTTTTGCAATGGGATAAATACCTTATCATGTTAGATTAATTTTAATCCGATTATATGATATATTTGACTATATTTTTAATCTAATTGAAGATATTTATCAATTAATAAGATAATTGTTTCCTTATAAGATAATTGATTAATTATTTTAAGTAAATTGATAAATTATTTTGCAAGAAATCATCAAATATGGATAATTATGTGATTAAATGTTAATTTGAATTATTTGTTATTTGATCCTTGTTGTTGTGAAAAGTTTCACATTTGGCCCTTTAGGTTTTATAGTTTAAATTTGAACCCCAAAAGTTTTGTTGTTTTGAAATTTAAATAGTTGAAACCCTAATGTTTTGAAAAAGGTTTCAAAACTTGCCCTCAAATTTTGGAATTTAAATTTTGATTAAATGGTTTAATTTTGATGTATATTTAAATTCTAAACCCTAATGTGTTGAAATGTTTCAAAACTTGCCCTCAAGTTTTGGAATTTAAAAGTTGATTAAAAGTTTAATTAGGAATGTTAAATTCTAAAACTCTAGTATTGTTTTGAAAAAGTTCAAATCACACCCTTATGGTTTTATTAATTAATTAAGGAGTATAATTAAAAGAGGTTTAATAAATCCATAATAGTTTTGGTTTACAATTTAATTGAATTAAAGGTATAATTGTTAAATTAGACAACCTAGTATTTTAAAAGTATAAAATACACCCTATACTATATATAACATTAAAAGTCTAACATTATATATATGTATGAGTAAAAGTCAGTCTTATCGTTAGTAGGCCTCATTCACGAAGCTGGTCTATAAGGGGTGTTTAAGGAAATTGCCTATAAAATGGCGATTGAATGGGTATCCACTCTTACCCACCGCACTCTTGACTAGTGGAGGGTCGTTAGCCGAACGGGTAGGATAGGACGAAACCTTCCATTATAAGTATAATGAATTATAAAAGTAACTAAATGTTTTAAAATTCCCAATCTTAGTTACTTAGGCAAAAGTGAATTGATGCAATTCCATGAAATTACACTTTGTGCCCTTGCGAAGACGTTAGTGGAGTGTGTGTGGTTTACCGGCACACTAAATGGTTCTAAGCAAAGGTAGCAAAGGGTGACTCAATGTTTTTCATAGTTCGGTGGAGCGTGTGTGGATTACCAGCACATCGAATAGGTGACTGTAACATGTGAGGGCACCATGTAAGTTTGCATGGTTATTCACACCCGCTTTGTGATCCTCGGCATCCCAGTCACAAACAAGAGGGGCATATCGAGATTTAAACATGCCATTGAAAGTTCAATGAATCTCAAAGGATCTAGGAGTTTTCATAGATTTAAAACTTAAATTCTTTTTCGTTTTTCATGGTGGAAATTAGTGAATCGTCATTCACTTACCTTCAAATATTCTGCAATTAGGGTTACGGCATCCCTCTCCCGAGTTGTAGAATATTGTGTTGGGTCCTAGCCTTAGTATCTCATTTGGGTGATTTACTAAGGACTCAATCAATCAACTAACTTGAATTTGTTTTCTCCCGTATTGTAGATGTCAAAGTTTGACAACTATGGTCTTCTCAAATCCCGTGGAACAAGCATTCCACATGAAGATGATATTCCATGATTCGATCGAGGAACAAGAGATCATGCTTCACTTCCTCCTCCTCCTCCAATTATTCTCCCTAACCCACAAGTTCAAAGGCTTAAAAAATTCAAGATCACTCAAGCCCTTTTGGCAAGTAAACATAAAGAAGGAAAGTCCGTGTGTGCACACGTCCTAGGGATGAAGTCACACATTGATAGGTTAAGAATGTTGGGATCCGTTGTCTGTGAGGAAATGGTTGTTGATTGGGTTCTTCAGTCACTTCCCAACTCATATAGTGAGTTCGTAAGAGAGTACTATATGATGAACTACGACGTGACCCTTATAGATCTCACCTATATGCTCATTGCTGCCGAATCAGCAATGATTTGGCGCAATAGAAAAGCAAAGTTGATTGGTGAATCTGCCTTCAAGACCTCTATGGATATAGACAATGGCAATGAAATACATGCAATGATCGAAAAGTTTGATCATAAGAGAAAGGCGATCTCTGAAGTAGTTCCATGTGTTGTTCCAAGAGAGTCAATTTGCTTTTATTGCCAAGAGAAGGGGCATTGGAGACGAAGCTGCCCCATTTACCTAAGAGATCTAAGAGATGGGAGAGTCGAAACGTATGGCTCTAATATAGGTAAAATCCATTTACTAACTCTTTTAAGCTTCTATTCTAGATTCTTAATACATAATGTAATAAGATTACAATGATGTTTTGTAGGATCGAAGAATAGAAAGGGAGCTTAAGGGAAGAAGTGAGCAAAATCTAACCGTAAAGGAATGGATTTCGATCGCATTTCTCGAAGATTAGATTCTTGTGCTACTACTTAGAGTTAGAATTAGATTGCTAAGAAAGATGTATTAGCATAAGTTTTCAAATGAGTTGCATTGTAAGGACAAAATTTTTCCGCAATAAAATAAATTTTGATTTTAAATTTTATTTATCCTTACAATGGCGTGTATGAAAAATTGATGTTAAAATGGTTCAATTATTAGCAATAATGGATTTGGTTCTTATTATGTTATTTATGGAAAGTCGAGAATTTACCAAATAAGGAGAGTTTCTCATCGTCCAAGTTTCAATTGGACAGAAACTTGGAATCATGCAACGTAGATGCACGATGAATGAGAAATTTCGTATTTGGAAATTAGACTAATTCATTGACAAAGTGTCAAGTGAAGGACTAGGAGATCGAGTACACAAAGTTGTGTGATCAAAGTCCACCATAAGAGTAACGAGATATTCGTCATGATTTACTAAAGGTTTAGTAAATATGATTATACTTATAAGATTAAGTGTAATTCTGAATTGATTGAAAAGGTTTAATTCAATAGTAGAACGAATAACAAAAATCAAGTAGGCAGAGAGATAAAAGTTTCTCCATTCTAAGAAGAAGGGAGTGTACCTTTTATGCTTTATGATAAGTCTTAACGATTAAAAACTATATCTCAATTGATCCTCTAAGTGAGTCTTAGTACAATTGTATGTTTAAGAAGAGGAATCAAGGATTCAAGAAATGTTTAAATCAAAAAGTCAATCATACTTCGTTCCAATAACAAGTCTTAAAGTTAAGATTGTGAGTCCTATCGTGTTGATATTATTTTGTTTCTGTGTTGTTCCAATTGAGTTAATTATGCATGTGAGTCCTATGAGTTCTCATTTTGAACGCATAAAAGGCAAAGCACCTTAATCAATGAAAGGTACATTGATAGGAAAGGGTGAGCTGCTTAACTACTTGGAAGACATGGTGAGCAGCTGTGCTACCATAAGGCAAGAAATCAAGAAAGTTCGGTCCATATGAGTTTGAATTTGTCGTAAACTTTGGTTTCAACAAATTCACATGGATAGGAACTCATACACCGTTTAAAATCTAAGTGCCATAAGATTTCCTCCTTCATGAAAATGATTGTGAGGAAATGCTTTCACTAAGAAAGATTTTAAGAAGATAGTGATTGTAAAATTGCATTCTCAAATTCGATTATGGTTACGGTATCCCTTTCCATAATTTGAATTGTGAGGTTTGGCAATTAGTCTTAATTGTTTAGACACACATATGAACTATCGAAGGCAAAGGTATATAAGTTCAAAAAAGCCTTGATAAAAGATTATCAAAGCACTATGTATTAGAAACATGGACTTAAGAAATTCAATAGGTATTGTCTTTCTGGAAGTTAAGATATTTAAGAATACATGTCGAAGCTAGTGGGAGCATAAGTGTTATGTTTTATAATAATCATCAAGATAGTGGGAGCATAAAAGTTATGATTGTATGATTATTAAGGAAAGTATTGCAAGGTTAGCAATATTAATTATAGAAAACATGAGTCATACTTTGCAAAGTCGCAATAGTTGAAGAATTGTTTTGCTATAATTAAGGGAGAGAATATTATGCTTCATTTCAAATCTAAAGGCTTAGGTTGTGGAATGTTAATAAAAATTAGTCAAAGGTACATAGTGTGTTCTTAAAATTTTGATTATGATTACGGCATCCCTCTTCACAATTCGAATTTTGAGAACATAGTAAATAAAACATTATGCGTCGTGTCCCATACGCTTCGGGTATAGGATCGATTTTGCAAATGCTTTAATGTTTGACCATTCTAAAATTTTCCAAATGTCGAGCGCATTTAGAGGGAAAAGGGACTAGAATTGGTTTTGACTAAAACAATTAAACAACTATCAAAGGACAACCCAAAGTTCGACGAGGATTGGTCGCTTGTGAGTAGTTGGAAGTATAGTATTGGAAATATGGAAATGTTTCCATATTGGATGGACCGTATCGACATCATTACGAATAGATAAGATTCTATTAAGAATGAGTTGTCATATGGAAAATATGGAAGCGTGTCCATATTGGGAATTGAATATTGAAAATCTATGTCTAGATTAGAAACTTTTATGCAAAAAGGATGTTCAAAGGAATGTACTTTGAGTGAGAGACATCATATCTAAGGAATTGTCTTGTAACAATCTCCGATAGAAGACTTTGTAATATCATTGGCAATGGTCTTTGTGACTTTGGTGCAGTGACATTACGAAAGGATCGTTGCGTAAAGTGTTAGAATCTAGCATATTCTATAAGTATCAAGAATTTGATATTCTTTCACTTAGGAAAAAGGATTTGGAGTTGTGAAATGAGAATGGTTGGAAATATGTTCCATTTGATCTATTTCACAAAAGTAAGAACCATAGGTAAACATTGTGTGCATGCTAAGAAGCATGGGACAAGTGTTGTAATTCAAGTAAGAAGTTGATTAACCGAAACGACAAATAATGAGTAATCGATATGGTGATAAATAAAAGGCGTTTTATTTATACTCAAAGGTTTGAGGCCATATGGGATTAGTATTATTCTTGTGTTTCACATTTGCTTGTTTTGACTTCCAGAATAATTGAGTTTATTAAGAATAATCGAATTATTCGAACGGGCCACAGTTGTTCATATGTTGGAAGTAGATATGAATGAAGACTGTCATGAATTGGTGTGTAGATTGTCTAGAAGAGTATTAGACATAAGCAAATGTTTGCTACAACGTTCATGAGTGCTTACGAATATGATTTGAGCATTGGATTAAACCTACGCTCATTTGGATCACTCCATGAAATTGTATCACGAGTGATTAGTGAGACGATAACATCTTATATTCTTGAAACTGAGATGTGTGAGTTGTATCTTGTGAATCGGTTGCACATTGATAATATGTAAACACACTAGTAACTTGGTGTTATAAAACATATTGTTGTGTGTGATTCGGTGCGTAAGTGCAAGCAAGCATTGTATCAAAGTTTATCCGTTCCTTTTATCCAAAGTAGGATAAAAGCGATATCTTTGGGCCCCTCAATGGTTTAGTGATGACAAATGTAAATGCTCGGCCGGGCTAGGGCTAATTTGATTTGTTCAATTAGTCTGTCGTCATAAATCGGGAATCGAGATATAGTACAAAGAGAATGATTTGAAATCATGTCTCATATGATATCTAGAATGGAGGAATATATGATCCCTTATCTAAGGACACGCATATTTGATATGATCAGAGTTAACAGCGGCTTTGGAAAGCTACGATTGCAGATCGGGATCCGAAGTCATACGCAGAATAGTTGTTAGACTTATCCAAGTAGGAGACTGTTGGATTAGTGTCTAAGTCCATAACTATTTTGGTATGTACTTGACCCGATGGTGCATGGTCCTTTTGGGTTGCCTTCACCAAAGCAACTTGATTGGAGAAATAAATAAAGAGAGAGGTTATTATGATTTATTAATATGTTATAAGAATGATATATTAAAGGAGAAATCATATTTGTTTAATTAATATTGGTCAATAATTAATTAAGAATTAATTTTGTGATCAAGTGTAATTAATTAAACTAGAGGGGCTGAATTGTAATTATGTGATAGTTACAAAATAAGGTAAGGATTATCTTAAATATAGGGTGAACGAATTTAAGGTGATAATGCCTTAGAATTCAACTAGGATAAGGGTTTCTAAGACTTATCTTATGGTTGCTTGGTGGGCAAGCTTTGGCGCAATAAGGATAAGGACTAAAACCCTAATCTTTACACCTATATAAACCCCCTAAGGCTCATGAATTCGTCCAAGTCTTCCCAAGAAGTCCTAAGGACGAATTCCTACCTCTCTCCTCTCTCTTTATACCTTCTCCACTTGCTTATGGTGATTGTAAGCCATTAGAGGAGTGACACTTGTGACTCTCAGCTTTCCAAGGTCAATTCAAGGAGGAATTGGATTGTTATTGCTATATAACAATCAATGTATGTTCTTAAACCTAATTACATGTGAATTCTGATTTCCATATGCTAGAATTAGGGTTCAAAGTCTTGGATTCAAAGTATGTACAATAGAGAAACCTAGATCCAAGCTTTAGGGTTTGTATGAGCACATAGGATGTCTTATGACCAAAACCCATCAACTACATCCCGAGAACCTGCGTTTAGGGTGCACATCCCCAACCCACTTCCTTACTGACCGCTAGCTACTCCACTGAAAACTCTGCGTTATCACTACTGAAAATATAACTGATCATTACCCGACTAACGCCTATCGCAAGTAGTAAGGCACTACTGCATCTTACACATACATGCTACAGTTACTGCATTCGAAATAACATGATCTAGAGGGGACGACCTCCAATTCACCATTCTAATTCCAAGGTATGCAGATGGCATAAAACTCAGTCACAAGCAGGTAGTATAATACCCCAACACTTAAGCTTTTCGATAACAATGCAACAACATAACAATAATATCACAAATAATAGTTGACAGAAAAGCAAAAGTTACATACCTCCATTACTCAGTGCTGCTCGAATCCCTGCTGTAATCTACCGGAAAACTCGGCTCCGAGCCATAGGCGCCCTTGCCCAGCCCTGACGACCGTTGGCGGCACTCGAAGTCCCAGGGGCAGGAGCTGGCACCTGCCCTGCTGTATACAAACTCGGACAGTGGGCCTTCTTGTGGCCCCTCTGAATGCAATGGAAACATAACGAATCAAGTCCCTGGGCGATGGTAACAACACAGTCTCTGCTAAAATGACCAATCTGGCCGCACTTGAAACATCCAGCATCGCCACCACTTCTACGCCTGCACACACCCATGTGCGTCCTTCCGCACTTCCCGCATCGATTACGGCTCTGAGAGTTCCTCGTCCTCAAATCCGAACCCTTGAGCCTCTTACCCAAACCTGTGGCTACCTGAGTCTCATCCATTTTCCTCTTCCTTTCCGACTCCCTGCCCGACTCTCGCTCCTGCGTTACCCCATCGGCAACGCCCGTCGACTGAACAACAGCTGTCTAATCCTGGAGCCTCACGATCAATCTATCAGTGATCCTCACAACCATGTCGGGCAGATCCTCACGAATGGCTCGCGTAACTTCCTCAACTATCCAATCATGCAAAGGTCTCTCTTGGAGACAGGGTGCCCCACTCACTCCTGTCCCATGATGGTAAAAACTAGAAATGGGATCTCCTTCCCTGATGGATCCCCGAACTTTACAAGAATCGGGATCTAGACGAGCCCCAATCCGTCCTGAAACTATCCCGGCCTTAAAGGCCTCAAGATGATTGTCCATGAGCTCCACAATGGCCTCTCTAACCGAACCGAAAATCACTAGAGTTTGATCAATGATGTTGCGCATGATCTCTGCGAAAATGAAACCCCTCATCTGATCATCAAGCTGCCTGGCTCCAAAGCCCGAGTCAGATCCCTCCTCGACGCCTGAACTGCTAACTGGTAGCTCGTGCAATGTCACCATGCTGAAAATATAACAATTCTTGATCAATTTATACACTACTGCTGAGGGATCTCTCACACACTCTACTAGTTCCCTGGTTTTTGCCTTGGCCCCTCTTGAATCGAGTACGGATCCTCTGCTTTCAGTAGTACGGGCCCATACTACCTTCCACATCTATCCGTACTTTCCTCAAGAACTGCCTCGACTCCACCAAGTCACTCTACTACTACTGATCTCTGCTACTACCTTCCTAGGCTTGCCCTAGGGAACTTCTAACTCCACCAAAACCAGTCCTCAGCTGCTGAAGGCCTCTTTGTAATGCCAATTAGCCACCACCTGAATACCATCACATGCAATGAGGCTTGAATAATCCTTCGAGTAAAAGTCTCGTCCCTACAACGGTTAGACTCAAACGAGAGTTGCGCAGTAGAGCCAAATCCAGCACTCTGAGATTATTCAACCCTGATCACATGTGATGTAACGTATTCACCTAATGGCTAACTCCCATCACTCAGAGTCCCACAAAGCACAAAGCAAGCAGCATTTGGATAAAGGAAACATACTCAGGCAAAACTATTCTCATAACGAGAAACTGTACTAGCATACAATGCTAAGCTCATACTATCAGGCATAACCTACACAGGCTATCCTACTACTGTCGGCTCAATACTAGCATGCAATACTCATAAAGCTGAAACACATATAGCAGGCACATAAGGCATCCTCCAAGATCCTTAGTCCTATACTACCATGTTGTTCTACTGAAACTGGAGCTGAAACTGAAACTGAAACTGGAACTGATAATCATAACATAACTTGTATGGGTAATTTGGGAGTACTTACTTGAGCTCGGCTGATTGCATGCACCACACCCTTTTCTCTTTTAAAAACACTTTTTGCTTTTTCTAAAACTCTTTTCTTTATACTTTTTCTAAAGTTGTTTTCTTTTCTCAAAATTCTTTTGTAATCATGGTTTTTCTCTTGAAAACTCTATACCACTTCCTTAGTTTGAGTTCAGACACACTGGAGTGTGCCCGAATCCCTCAAACCAAGGCTCTGATACCAACTTGTAACGACCCAAAAATCACGACTAAAAATTTCGTTAAAAACATTACTAAATCATATTTATAAAAACTGTATCATAAGTAATAACATAATTTTCGAGTATTAATTCAAGACATATTATCATTATCAGAGTCAAACATTCCCAGGCTGAACAAACGGTGTGTGCACTGCAACCTTTCCGAGCTCCTCTTTTGAAAACTGAGTACCTGAAACCAAAACTGAAAACCGTAAGCACGAAGCTTAGTGAGCTCCCCCAACTACCACATACCATGCAATAACATATAAAGCACATACTGGGGCCTTGCCCCCTCCATCGGACCGAAGTCCGAAGCTGACTGACTGGGACCTTGTCCCCTACATCGGACCGAAGTCCGAAGCTGACTGACTGGGACCTTGTCCCCTACATCGGACCGAAGTCCGAAGCTGACTGACTGGGACCTTGTCCCCTACATCAGACCGAAGTCTGAAGCTGACTGACTGGGACCTTGTCCCCTACATCGGACCGAAGTCCGAAGCTGACTGACTGGGACCTTGTCCCCTACATCGAACCGAAGTCCGAAGCTGACTGACTGGGACCTTGTCCCCTACATCGGACCGAAGTCCGAAGCTGACTGACTGGGACCTTGTCCCCTACATCGGACCGAAGTCCGAAGCTGACTGACTGAACATAGCATAGCATAACGCATCAACTAGCATGAACACATAAACCCTATCTGAGCCACGGAGGCGTCAAACATACTAACTACTGCATTGGACCGAAGCCCAAAAACTACTGCTAACTGAACGGGCCGGCATTGTGGCCTTAGACCCGTTCCTACTGGAAGGAAACTCACCTGAGACTGCTGAACTGATGCTGCTAATCCTTTTGACTGCTACTTGACCTCTGACTCCGAACTGCTGCTCCACTAGCTCCTCGAGCTACCAATGACAATATAACACTTAGTCCAACTGACCTCCAAAGGTCAACTAGGTCAACTCTAGTCAAGGTCAAAATCTTGGTCAAAGTCAACCTTCCAGGTCAACCCTACTCGCCGAGTTCATATGCTCAGGGTCTTTTCTATTCGCGACTCGACTCGCCGAGTCAGTCCATGACTCGCCGAGTCAACTATTCCCGAGTCCTGACCTGTCCAACTCGCTGAGTCTCCACCCGACTCACTGATTCGAGTTTCAACTCGAAGGGTTTGGGGGTTTCGCGACCTGACTCGCCGATTCCAAGAATAGACTCGCCGAGTCCAAGACAATCTTCAACCAACTCGTCGAGTTGTTCTTCCAACTCTCCGAGTTCATGCCTAACTTCATCCGACTCGACGGGCTGTTCATCCCACTCGTCGAGTTCTTCCTCATCTTCAAGCTACTCGCCGAGTCCACTCGAAGGACTCGTCGAGTCCCATCAGATCTACATACATGCAGAGGACTTTAGAGTCATGCATGGACTCCAAACTGTAGATCCACTCTTCTAAAGCCTATTTCTTACGTAAAGTGGCAAACTTTACGTGTAGCTAACGAGATCTAGGCTCAAAGCACTATAAACTAGGGTTTGAGACAAAGGGGCTCAACAATCAACCCATAAACTGATGCTTTATGATTCTCCAGGCCAAGATACATATAGATCTGAAGTAGCAACTTCAGATCTGGGCTTCTAACTCGAAATAGCTCATAAACTTGTCCTAAAAGTCCCAAATCCCAAGATAAAGGTTGATCTATATGCAAAAGAGGGAAGGTAGCCACTCATTACCTTCAAATGCTCTGGAAGACCTCACAAGCTCTGGATCTTCTGCCAATTCTTGAATCCCCAAAGAGTGCCTTCTTCCTTTTTCCATAAATCACCCAAATTGGCAAGAAATCTTGATTGAACAACAATGGAGGCTTAGGGTTTCTGGTTCTGGACTATAGGGCCGCAAATGAGCCCTAGGAAAGAGATTAAGATGCTTAAATAGGGTACCAAGTCCCGAAATTAGGGTTTCCCAACCCAGACCTGACTCGCCGAGTCGGTCACTTGCTTTATACCCGGATCCTGCTTCGACTCGCCGAGTTCATCCCTGGACTCGACGAGTCAACCCTCTTTAACTAGGTTTTTTCCTTTCCTTTCTTGACCTTTCTGATTTCGGGTGTTACAATAACTTTTCCATACGAGCTCCGTTTTCGGTGTTCTTTAAATCCACACGAAGGTGGAGACATACTCTACAACTTTCATTAAGATAATTAAGGCTAAAAAAGTAGTTTATCTTAAACTCACTTTTTACACTAAACTACGCTTTGTCAGTTTTGTCGCGGATCTTTGATTAGTCATAACTTCTTCGTTATAACTCGGATTTTTGTGTTCTTTATTTTTTGGAAACCTAGTTACGATATCTATCACTTTATTTATCCCAATTAAGGTTATCGAACAATTTATTTTTGACCTAAATTTTGCTGGTGTTACAAAATCAAAATCAACAAGAGTCTCCACTTCGTAGAAGAACCACTAGAAATCATGGATAGGGAAATCAAGAGCAAAAAACAAAATCGCATACCCATTGTGAAGGTTCGCTGGAATGAAAAGCGAGGGTCTGAATACATCTAGGAGCACGAAGATCAGATGAAACAAAAATACCCACATCTTTTGCCCTAGTCCATAAATACTTATCTTAAAATAAATTTCGGGATGAAATTCTATCTAACAGGGGGATGATGTGACAAACCCGATATTTCAAGTCAATGTAATGACCTAAAAGTCAAGGATTATAATCCGAGTTATAACGAAGAAGTTATGACCAATCGAAAATTCGCAGTGAAACCGGTTAAACACTGTTAAATGTAAAACGCAAAATTTCAATAAAATACTTTTTATCCTTATGTATCTAAATGAAAGTCGTAGATATCATTAAACTGTGAACGTACATAAAAAGAACGTCCAAATCTGACTTCGTATGAAGAAGTTATGATTTTTCTAAGTTTCGGAGTAGCAGTAGACAGCTAAAAACTTGAAATAGAGATCGAGCGACTTTTAGCGAACGCAAACTGAACGAGAATTGAAGATATCGATAATATTAGTACAGCAATAAAAAGACAGACGAAAACGGACATCGGATGAAAAAGTTATGAATTTTTAACGGACTTTTCCTATCCCGGCCTATTAAAAATGTATAATTAAAAATAAAGTCAAAATTTGCCAACGAAGCCTATATGAAAGTTGTAGATTATATTCTCACCTACACGTGGATATAAATAACGTCAAAACGGAGCTCGTATTCGAAAGTTACGTATTTTAGAAGATTGGGGCACACAAACCGAGGGGGAGTACGCTATGGCGTACGAGGGTACGCCCAACGTACTCAATGTTAGGCCTCAGATTGACCACGTATCCCCATAGCCTTCTAGCCCATCCCATCCGAAGTCCGGTATCCGACGAAGATGTCATGCATGACGTGCGCCCCGCGTACACAAGTACGCCCAGCGTACGAGGGCAGTTCCCACCCCTATAAATAAGAGGTGAGGCTTCCGAACTTAATTGCCAATTTACAACTTCTCTCCCATATTTTCTCACTTTCGAGCCCCTTGAAACTACCCCGACGCCCCGGTTACATATCCAAGCTCCGACGAAGGTCCGAAACTCCCGAAAAATTTCCACTTTCTGGTCGAAGTGCTGCCCGAGAAAAGTCTCGTTTTCTTCAAAGCATCACACTTACCAAGTGAGTTCATACCCCTATATTTTCACGTCTTTACTATATTTTAGGGGGGAAAATACAAGTGAAATGCAATAAAAACTTATGTTAAAATGCAAATCGTTACATACAGTTCTAATGTTTTATCTACATTTTGTGTATAAATGTTAAATAAGTAAAATAACGTTATTACAAATGTTATACTTTACATGCAAAGTTGGTAATACACCAAGGTTTATCATTCAAATGAAACACACTTTTTGAAAAACTATAATAGGTATAGTTTACGAGATATTCATGATATTTTACATACTTTAAACACTATAAAGAGGAAATACTTACTTTCACTAGAAAAATGGACTTTTCATACGTAAATCTATTTGGTACTAACTTCTATGAGACATTTGACTTCATGTACTTTCAAGTATGCATTTCAAGTCCTGTATTATAAACCATAATCTCTTGTAGGGAGAGTGTGATACTTGTGTATGGATCTATACGGGATTGACAATCTCGCACCTAAACTGTTAGCTACAGTTAGACCGGCAGGTCTGGGGTGACAAACATCATAACACTCCAATGCTTGAAGAACGTTGTTACAGGCAGTATGGGTCAATAGTACATTTATAAAACTCACATGAAGTATTAAAACATTTTGGTTTACGGGGCTATCAAACGCCTTAGTGGTTATATTACATATATAAACCTACAGACACTATATTAAGTATGGAAATAACTTATGATGTATGCATTCCGTTTTTTAGAACTTTTAAAACTACCATTTACTTATGGAAAATATTGGATTTTCTAGAAACAAACTCAGTCACTTTATACAAAAAGGCATACATTTCTTATACAAAAACGCCTATGAACTCACCAACTTAATTGTTGACACTTTTTCAAAACTGCTTGTATTTTTTCAGAGATTCAGTAATACAGGTAAACAACAGCTTTTGGGGAAGGGACGCTAAGGCGTCAATTTCAAACTTATTATATCATCATAATGTAATTTCTTTTGAAACATGTATTACAAGCAACAATGTAACTTTATAAATTATATTTATGATGGTTGTGTTTGTTTTCTTTACTATTTACTCAACTGTTATGATATTACATGAAGTCATCCGCCCTCGAACGATTCCGCCGTTCTAGTTTGGGGGTGTGATAATCTTTTTTAATGCATAAAGTTATGGTATATATTGTGTAAGAGTTTGTACCTCTTAATTTTCAGTGTTTGACCAAATATATATATATATATATATATATATATATATATATATATATATATATATATATATATATATATATATACACATACACACACATATAAGAAATAGATCTGATAAGACGGAGATTTTTGATAGGAAGGTAAAGTTTTTTTCTATATATTTTTGTGACAAATCAAAAAATGAATCATTAGATAAATAAAAAATAACATGATTCTCAAAAGAAATTCTCAAAGAAAACATCTCGATGATTCATTTTTGCGATGATTTTGTTGTTATCCACTAAAATTGTTATAAAAATGAATTTTGATTAATTTACTGAAAAATGAATCATGAATGTGTTTTTTTGGGAATTTTTTTCTTGTGAATCATGTTACTTTTGGTTTATCTAATGATTAATTTTGTTGATTCAATTAATATGATGTGTCATTTAGTCGGTGGAATTTGAATACAAAAGAATATATATATATATATATATATATATATATATATATATATATATATACTATCTTATAAAACAAATCCCACTATTACTAAAAATAGATTGAATAAAATAATAATATTTTTTTAAGACGTCCAAATCATTAAGCTAATTGTAGAACTAATCACTAATAAAATAATATTAAAATTTAAACAAACTCCTATAAATCTTCTCTTCCAAGGTTTTGACCAAATATTTTTTCATCCAAATAAATACTCAACACCCTATAATTTGGTCATTTCATGAATTTTCTTTATTTTTAATATGACATATTTCCTAAAACAAACTAATGATTGAATTGAAAATAGTCATTCTCCATCGAAAAGAAATTAATTGTCGAAACAAATTATTTGTCGTCCGCCGCTTTGCGCGGGTAAACGGCTAGTATATAAATGATTGAATTGAAAATAATCATTCTCCATCGAAAAGAAATTAATTGTCGAAACAAATTATTTGTCGTCCGCCGCTTTGCGCGGGTAAACGGCTAGTATATATATATATATAACAAGTAGATATCAAATATTTAAAAAAATCAGATGACAAGTGTCCAATTGAATAAGAAAAAGACATATAACAAAATAATTTTTCTTATTAATATAAGAAGATTTATTATAATTAATTACATAGAATTCACAAATGAAAAGTTAATATCTACATTAATAAACATTGATTAATATATTAATTAAATTATGTAATATGAGATGTCCAATCGAATAAAAAGGAAAAAAAAACATAAAAATGACAACTGGATATTAAATAATTTAAAAAGAAAACAGAAATAATAAGTGTTTAATTGAATGAGAGAATGACATATAACATAATATATCTTTATTTGTTAGTATAGATACCAAAATATTTCTAGTCCAACGGTATTAGGTGATGCCCTCATTTTTTAGGTCGATGGTTCAAGTCCCTTCGTGGATATAAGTGAAATTAGATGTTAGTTTAGGAGTAGATTATCTATTTATATTTGTCTGCTCAATTTTTTATTAGTATATATTAATTAATTACATAGAAATTCATAAATTGAATGTTACTATCTATATTAATGAACATTAATTAATGTATTAATAAAATTAATTAGTATGAGGTGACATTAGTAGGTGAAATTTGAATAAAAAGGAAAAAAAACATAAAAATAACAAGTGAATATTAAATAATTCAAAGAATCAAAAAACGACAAGCGTTCAATTGAATGAGAAAATGACATATGAGAAAATAGATTTATGTTTAGACCGGACGAAATGGTGCCAAGTTTCTCATAGTCCACTTAGGCGCCACCTAGGATTTGCCACATTGCTTCATATTTTTGTCATTTACAGGGTGTGGTTTGTCACGCTTGTCATGCTAATATTTTTCTTATCCCGTAGTCCACTTAGGCGCCACCTAGGATTTGCCACGTTGCTTCATATTTTTGTCATTTACAGGGTGTGGGTTGTCACGCTTGTCATGCTAACATTTTTCTTAAATGAATTAAAATTAAAAATTCAAACAAATTACTTTTATGAAACGTAAAATCTCATTAAACTATAAAATAAAATTACAACACACCAATTAAAAATCAACATAGAATGTAAAATTACAAAACGTAGATACTTGAAACACGAAATATAGAAATTTAAATAACAAAATGAAATCACACACTTGTAATTAAAAAACATAACATACTTGAAATTAAACTAGTACATGACACAACTAGAAATTAAAACAAACAACCCATTAGAAATTAGAAGACAACAAGCTTAAAGTGGACATCATTTGTCACATCTCCTCACAATTTGCTAAAACTCAATAAGCCGGAAAAGTTTGTCAATTTTTTGGCGGAAAGCCTTAAGAGCATTCACTAACAAAGTATTTTTAGTTTCATCTTGCTCAACTTCACGCATCACCCTAAGAAACACATTGTTAAACTGAATGAAACTGCGTTTGCATGTCTCTATTTGGAGAAAATTTAATCTTTACTTTGAGGTAGAGCGGTTTCACGGTTGTATTTTTCGACGACTCTCGTCCATAAAGTAAGTGTAGTGACGTTAATGTTGACCGGATCTTCTGTTACATCTACCCATGAATGAGTCAATATGATCTCTTCATCAATTGATCAAACACGAACCATTTTTTGTGATAATGTTTTAAAAATGGAAAATAAGAAGGTTAGAAGAGTTGAATTAAGGAGATTTGAATCTGGTTAATAATAAAGAAGCATGTTGTTATTTATAATAGATAAAGGTTTAAAATTGAAAATTTTAAAAAGAAAAAACGGTTATATTTTGAAAATGAGTAATTTTTTTTGAATATATAGTATTTTTTGAAAATGAAAAAATTGAATAAATGGTAAAAGAAATAAAAAAACGGATAAAAAGTGAATAAATGGTAAAAGAAAATAAAAGGATAAAATTTTGAATAAATGAGGATTAAATGGTTTCTCTCTTATCGGTTCCGTCGTCGAATTGTTGCTGCCGAAGTCACGAGATAGTTGCGCCTAGGTATTGATAAAAGATAAAAACTACTATAAAATATAAATACCTATAATACATGGCAAAGTGTTTTGCATTGTCATAATATCGTCATCCAACTAAATCATAATATTAACATTCAATTTAATCACAAATTTAATCACAGACGAAAATATATCATAAAATTCCAAAAATATTTCACACCCTCTCCCATTGCATCTGAAATTGCACAAAATTATTGAAATTAAAAATACAAAATTAGTTGAAGATTTCTTGATCAACTAATTATCAATTAATATTCGCCATTCCTATGATTGGGCTATCATTTTTTTAAGTTTCTTCTTAAATATTTAATTCTCATATTCAACGATCATGTCCATTATTGTTGATTTAGTATCTACTAATTGCTATCAAAGCCTCCAACAATTAGCATTTTTTTCCTATTATTCTTCTATTTGTTTGTATAATTACAACTTTACCCATAGCTCGAGTAATTAGACATCCACAAGTTAATTCCTAAGAAACCTATCTACATCTAAAACACCATAAACGAGACTATATGGCAAATACGTGTTGTGATCCATTGCCATTACCATTACCAAACATTCTCCTATATCACACATATGAAAGTTAAATCAAGACGAAAGCAGAATATTCCAAACTCGAAAGTGAAATAATCCTTATCTTTTATAATAAGGATTAGAGGGTCTTTTCGACAAAAACATCAACACATGTAGCCCTAGACAATGGTGGGCCCATAAGCACAAGAAATTATTACTCCCAAAAGGACAATTATATCCTTCTGTAGGGTCAACCCTCATTTTACCACTCGTCTTTTTCGCTCAATCGATCACTCTCCGAGACCCTACAACAAATTCAGTCGTTCATGGCATCAAATGAGATTGCTCCACTTTTCTTCTTCTTCTTCAAAGAGTCTTCGCTCTCAAGATTCTTCCATCCGTAAGTCCCATGTGTTTATAGCACATGTTTATATGAAATCCTATTCTCTGATTCTCAATAATTAAAGGGTTGTCGTTGGAACTTGATTTCTTATCAAATTACCATATAAAAATTCGAACTTTGAATCTTGGATCTGGTAGCTTTCTCTTGAAAAGTTTCAAGATTTGTCTTTATAGCTCTTTAGGGTTCTTGAATCTTTACTTTTTCTCTCATGGGGTTCTTTGAATCAGATGTTCAATTCGGTAAACAAGAACTGATTCATGCTGTTGTTCCATTATTGAAGCTCTTGACTCTTACTGTTATCGGTGTTCTTCTTGCACACCCAAAAACACAAATCGTCCCAAAATCAACCTTCAAGCTTCTTAGCAAACTTGTCTTTGCTCTGTTTTTACCCTGCACAATCTTTATTCACTTGGGTGAATCAATTTCTCTCAAGAATTTAACTTTATGGTGGTTTATACCAGTGAATGTAATCATCAGTACTGCCATCGGCTGTCTGTTGGGGCTGCTGGTGGCGGTGATTTGCCGGCCGCCACCGGAGTTTTTCCGATTCACCGTGATTGTAACCGGTTTCGGAAACACCGGAAACTTAATACTCGCGATTGTTGCTTCGGTTTGTCATAGCGAAGATAATGCTTTCGGTTCTGATTGCCATACATCTGGTACTGCGTATGTTTCTTTAGCTCAATGGGTGTCTGTTCTTCTAGTTTATACTCTCGTTTACCACATGATGGAACCTCCGATGGAGTATTACGAAGTCGTCGAAGAAGATGGAGAAATCGAGATTGTTCAGGAGAATTTACCGGTGAACGATCTCAGCCGGCCGCTTCTTCACGAAGCAGAGTGGCCGGGGATGGAAGATAAAGAAACTGAACACTGCAAAACACCATTCATCGCTAGAGTTTTCGCTAACGATTTCTCTCAGACTTCCATTCCTGACCCAGATTCGCTAGAAGAAAGCCATGAACAGCCGCGAAGTCCGAAATCAATCAGGTGTTTAGCAGAGCCACGAATGGTTAGAAGGATAAGAATCGTCGCTGAGCAAACTCCAGTTCGCCATATCCTTCAACCTCCGACGATCGCTACTCTTCTAGCTCTAATCATCGGAATGGTTCCGTTTCTGAAATCTATAGTGTACGGAAATGACGCGCCGTTGTCGTTCTTGACTGACAGTTTAGACATAGTCGCCGGAGCAATGGTGCCGTCGGTGATGCTTGTTCTTGGAGGGATGATTGCAGAAGGTCCAAACGAATCTAAGTTAGGACTACGAACTACTATCGGGATTCTTGTCGCGAGGCTATTGATTCTTCCGATGTTGGGAATCGGGGTTGTGTTCTTGGCTGATAAACTGGATTTGCTGATTGAAGGTGATCGAATGTTTCAGTTCGTGCTTCTGTTGCAATACACGACACCAAGTGCGATCTTGTTTGGTGCAATTGCTAGTTTGAGGGGTTACGCAGTTAGTGAAGCTTCGGCACTTCTGTTTTGGCAACATGTTTTTGCGTTGTTTTCTCTTTCGATGTATTCCATCATCTACTTCAAGTTGTTGCTTACGTATAAATGATATATCCATGATCCATATCTTTCGAAAAGGAATTGTACCAGATGATGTAATAAGATCTTCCCAAGAACAGGGTTGGAAGTCAACTGGGTTTCACGTGGTTTATTGACAAATTGATGCATGATTCAGTTTCATCTGGAGAAGAAATGTGCCTTGTAAGATATGAATTTCAGTAAAGTATAAAGCTTGAAGTTTCTTGGAGAAGATGAAATTTATTTAGAAATTTGTTGTTGAGTGATAGACTGTGGATCATGAATTGGCTGGTTGTACTGGATCAGCATCGGTCCAAACATATTTGGGTCTTGGTACAAGAAAGAAAAAAAGACCCTGGAATTCCAAATGTAATAAAGATTTGAAAAAAGTATACCAATTTACTAAAATTATTAATAGATACTATTATCAAAAACATAAAATAAATATAGTCACATCATTTAATAAAAACATTAGTTTAAAAAATTAAAAATAAAAGGTTAAATATTCATTAATCAATTAATCAATTGTTGGTTAATCATAATGTTTTAGAACCCTTATCGTATCAAGGGTTGAACGAAAACTCTTCGTCCAACATGTGAGGATGAGTGAATTTCGTTGTTGGCCTCCCATGTTACATGAAATGGAGTACAAAAGCTAAGGAGGGATCTGAGGCTATGAATAAGGTCTTAAGGATTTCATTCTTTCTTGCTTCTTAACTTAAAGTTTCACCAACCTTTCTTTATCTCTCATATAGGGACGATTTCTAATCCTTTAAAGATTTGTGAAATTGACCCTCATCCTAGTTATTTTTATTCCATTATTTTGTGTCATTAAGTGTGATATCATTAGAATGATTCTAGTTTGGGTCCTTTCATCCACACAACTTCGAGGAGGACAATATCTCAAACATGGATATTAAGAGCTACATAAGATATATGTTATTCTTCTTTATGTTTTATATTTTCATAGGTTCGCAGTAATTAGTATGAAATCTAGATCCTTAGGTTGAATGTTGATGTGACATGGGTTCCGGATGGAGGTGTCGTACATCTGTGATGATTCCGATGAACCTGCGGGGTTACAACGAGAAAGAATCGTCAGCCGTTCTCCGGGAGGAGGCTCCCGGGAAAACACTCCGACGATCAAGTCAGTAGATAGACTTGGGTTGTATTGTGTGTAAACTGGGAGAAGACGACTTACTTTCCAAGGCACATAGGTGGGCTTTTATACTGAGTCCTTCTGCTAGTCCGTACGGGACAAGGGCGTCAAACCCGACAGGATCGGGGACGCTGATTGGGTGGTCGTGCTCCTTAATCTGTCAGAGCCAACGATTAGTTCGGGCGGTAATCCTCTGAGCATCTTCCTTGTCGCCTGAGGCCGTTATGTTTGTCCAGAATTGGAATGCGCCCCTGGCGGGACCAAGCCTTCTTCGCAAGCGCCCTGCTCTTAGAGGTGCTGACGAGCGTTAGATTCCATCGAGCTTGGTCTGGTAGGCGCGACATGCCTTGGGGAATTCTCTGGCACGTCTAGCGCGGCTTCTTCGTTCATGCCCGGGGCACGTCATCAAGTCCCCTAGTCCACTAGTCATAGTGTTGCTAGACTAGCTATGATGTTCTGGGCTTAACTGCTCGGTACACGCGTTGAGCTCTGATTCAATCGTCGCTTTGATTTTTATGGCGATGTGACTGCCCATTAGAATAGTCGGTTACATCATCATGTCATGGATTTTGAATATCTCGTCTTTCCTTATTCTTTATAAGGTCAAGGGCGATCCTTATTCACACCACTTTTCCTCCTATTTCTTCTTCTTCTTCAACTAGGGCTTTCTTCTTGGTTCTATGGCTACTCAATCTGGTACCATTCCATCTGAAGTTGAATTCAAGCTCCTTAGCGATGCTTATGGGCTTTCTCCGGATGACGGAGTGGAGTTCCCGTTGCCTAATTCGATGATCTTATCTCCTCCCCCAGGCAATGTGGGTGTTTATCTGAAAACCCTCAACGCTGGTCTGCACCTTTTCCTTATTGATTTTCAGGAGGAGCTTCTACAGAAGAACGGTTGTAGCATCCAAATGCTCACTCCAAATGTTGTCAACAAAGTAGTGACATTTGAGATGATTTATCGAGCCAATGGGGTTCTCCCCGACCGTTTTGTCTTCAAGTTCTTTTTTAGGTTCTGAGCTAAATGTGACAAATATACATTTTCTGTTCGACGAGGAGGGCATACCTTGGTTCCTGATGGCAAGACCCTAAAGAACTGAGTGGTTGTGGGTCAACCTGGATCGGGTCGGCCGTGGGCAATACCGGGCGAACAACTTTTCCAATGTTACTCCTAAGCTATATCCTCACAACCAAGCTATTACTGATCTTCTAAAGACCATTTAGGTTGTGCTTGAGGAGTATTCGAAGGTTCTGCTTGTCGGTGTTGGGATGAGCCCTTCTTGGAGGTGTCAGGGGAAGATGCTCATCTTTTACACTTATATTGATGGTGGGTAGTTCTGCTTTCTTTTCCTATTATTCTTCCTTCTCCCTCCTCCCCCTTTTTCTGAAAAGAGAAAAGAAGGGCTCGTGTCTTGCAATGTTGATTTTGTTTATATATATTCTTGGCTTTCTTTGCTTTTATAGGTGTTGAATCCTCTCTTTCTATGGACAAAGTCCTGCGAAAGCTGTATCGGGGGGAGCTGGAGCACTAGGAAACTGATCTTGTTGAAACGCTTCCTCCGCCATGTCGTACTAATCGGCTCGTCGTGACTGCTCCTCCAGTGCCGCCGGTTGTGGAAGGGTCGTCAGTGATTGTCGGGGAAAGGCCCTTGGCTGTCCAGCCTATCATGACGGTTGCTCCATCTTTTGTTGTTGGTTTTGGCCATACGGAGGTAGTTAAGGACAGAAAGGATGGCATTATCTCTGACGTCTGGCGAGTTATAGCTAAGAGGAAGGATGTCCTGTCCATGGGGGAGACCTCCACCGGTGTCTTTATCATCGGGAGGCGAGTTCAATTGAGCTGCAAATTTCACTCATTTACTGAACTCATCTCCTCCACACCTGAGGCGATTGTTGTGATCCCTGATGACGTCGCACAACAATCTGAGGGGGATTAAGGGGTGATTAAGCAGCCTATTCTTTCTGTTCAACCTATCCCACTATCTGTTGGATTAGTGTCTAAGCCCGTTATTTGGTATGTACTTGACCCGGTTGTGCATGGTTCTTTTGGGTTGCCTTCACCAAAGCAACTTGACAAGGTAATTTAAGGAGAGAGAGAGAGAGAGAGAGAGAGAATATTATTATTTATTAATATATTATAAGAATAATATATTAAAAGAGAAATCATATTATTTAATTAGTATTTGTAGCACCTGGTTCCTGATATGTATTCTTGGTTATTAACTCTCAATATATATTGCATTTTAACCTTGGACTCGGCGAGTTGAAGGACTAACTCGCCGAGTAGAAGCGGGACTAGACGCGGGATCTACTCTGTCTACTCGGCGAGTAGGCTCGTGGGACTCGGCGAGTAGACCCTGTTTGGACTAAAACCCTAACCCGGGTGTTTGCACCCTATTTAAACGATCTAACCCAGCCTCCATTTCCCCTAGCACTCCCAGAGATCTATAGAACGAAACCCTAGCCCCCCTTTGTGTCCTTGTGGGTGATTTTTAGCTTTGTGAAGGTGGTTTGGAGCTTGGGAGAAGAAGGAGAAGGTTGAAGAGTGCAAGAAGGGAAGAAGATCCGGAATCTACTCTGTGAAGGGCTTCTATTCAGGTAGAAAAGTTCCTACCTTGATCTTTAGTTCATTAAATCCCCTTTTTGTCCCTCAAAAGTGGTTTTAAGCCCTAAGATCTATGTGTTTATGGTTAATGTTCTGCAAGGACTTCGGATTTGGACCTTTTGGACATCCTAGTAGCATAAAGTCTCTGTGGTTGAGGTGATTGATGTCCCTATTGAGTGTAGGACCTCTTAAAGAGCTTGGAATTGCATGTTTGAGCTCATAGGGCGATGCATGCACGTAAAGTTTGCAACTTTACGTGGTAAACATGCCCTAGGACCATAGATCTGTGGTTTTGAAGCGTTGCATGTCTGAGATCTGGCCTACTCGGGAAATGGGTCGAGGGACTCGGCGAGTCCCAAAGGGGAACTCAGCGAGTTTTATGAAGAAGGTCCTAGACTCGGCGAGTTGGATGAACAACTCGGCGAGGCCTATGAAGATTGTCTGGAGCTCGCCGAGTTGTTCTTCAAATTCGGCGAGTCATATGAACTTTCACAGAGCAAGAGGGGTTTAAGCGTTGAAGGTTCAACCCTTCGTACTTGCATGCGGAATTAACCGTGTAACGTAGTCCCAAAACCCCAAACCCTCGTATGGGGTATTCTGGTGTGGATTGGAAGCGAGTAGGGGATCCGCTCGAGGAACTCGGCGAGTCGGGACTCGAGTCGGCCCCATAGTCCTGAGTGGTGATTCAAGGGTGACTCAGTGAGTGGGGAGAGGGACTTGGCAAGTAGGACCGGATTAGTAAGGGAAGGACTCGGCGAGTTGCTCGCGGACTCGGCGAGTCCAGTCAACTGGAAGTTGACTTTGACTTGGATTTTGACTTGGTCAAGGGTAAAAGGGTCATTTTACCCTAAGTACATCTAGCAGTGTTTGACTGATCGTTTTGTGGGAAGTATAGCCAGAGGACGTCCGGAGCAGCAGCAGCAGCAGTAGACAGTCAGTTCCCGATCAGATCAGCAGCTACTTTGAGGTGAGTTACCTTCCAGTAGCGGTGGGTCTACGGCCACAATGCCGGCCCACCAGTAAGAGTTGTACGTTAGATGAATGTCTTTGTGATATCATCTAGGTTAGCTACTACACTATATGTTCTATGCTAGCATGATGTGTTATATGTGATAGAAGTAGAGTTCGGTTGTTAGGACCGAAGGGTAGTTCAGACACCCCAGATATATCTGATAATTTGTTATGTTATGATATATGTGTAAGTAGCAGTAGGGGTGAAATAGTCCCCGAGGATCGGTTGTCAGGACCGACGGGTAGTCAGCACCCCAGAATAGCTTGACACGGGTAGACGACACCCCAGAATGGCTGCACGGGTAGTCAACACCCCAGAATGGCCGTACCGGGTAGTCAGGCACCCCAGAATAGCCTGGCAGTATGTATGTTATGTGTTTGTATGGTATGTGGTACGATGGGGGAACTCACTAAGCTTTGTGCTTATGTTTTTCAGTTGTTGTTTCAGGTACCTCTTCAGCTAGGGGAAAGGAGCCGGCACGGTAGCGGCATATCACACACACTCTTGTTTTCCGCACTATGGATTTCTGGGATGTACTCTGAATTATTACTATGATATTACCGGTTTTCAGACATGGATTATTGTTATGAATGTTTTGTAATGATGTTTCTATGTATTGACCTAAATTAAAAATGAAATTTTTAACCGGTATTTTTGGGACGTTACAAGTTGGTATCATAGCCCTGGTTTGAGGGATTCGGACACACCTTGGGGGTGTCTGAACTCAAATCGAGGGATTAAAAGATTTTCCAAAAAGAAATTTTTTTCTAAAAATTGAGAAAAGAGTTTTGAGAAAGAACGAAGTGTGTGATGTGCGCGACCGACCGAGCTCAAGTAAGTATTCCCCAAAGTACCCATACAAGTTTATGTTATGTTTATCAGCTTTTGTAGAACAGCATGCTAGAATAGGACTAAGGATCTAGGAGTGATGCCTTATGTGCCTGCTTTATATGTTTCAGTTGTATGAGAATTGCATGCTAGTATTGAGTAGACAGCAAGTAGGATAGCCTGATTAGGTTATGCCTGATAGTATGAACTTAGCATTGTATGCTAGTACAGTTCCTGTAAGCAGATAGAGTTGATTGAGATTGTTACCCTTGTCTGAATGCTGCTTGCTTCGTGCTTTGTGGGACTCTGAATAATGGGAGTTAGCCATTAGGTGAATACGTCACGTCACATGTGATCAGGGTTGAATAATCTTAGAGTGTTGGATTTGATCCTATTGCGCAGCTCTTGTTTGAGTCCAACCGTGGTAGGGACGAGTCTGTTACTCGAAGGATTATCTGAGCCTCATCACATGTGATGGTATTCAGGTAATGGCTAATTGGCATTACAAGGAGGCCTACAGCAGCTGAGGACTGGGTAGAGTAGAGTCAGAGATTTCCCTAGGGCAAGCCTAGGATGAGTATAGCAGTGCACAACAATAGTGAAAGGGGTCTTGTGGAGTCAAGGCAGTCCTTGAAGAATGTACGGATAGATGTGGAAGGTGGTATGGGCCCGTACTACTGAAAGCAGAGGATCAGTACCCGAACTAAGGAAGACTAAGATAAGACCGGGGAACTTGTAATAGTTGTGATCCCTCAAGAAGTAGCAGTATCACTAATAATTGTTATTTATGTATTGCAAAATGATGGTACTTCGATCGAGGCCGATAGATGGCGATTCAGGAGAGGGGTCAGGTTCGGGATCAGGTTCCGAGCCGGTAGATGAGGGACTACGTGAGTTCATCGCGTCAGAGATCACCAGGGGTATCCTTGAGTCGACCCCCATCATCTTCGGGTCAATCAAGGAAGGGATAGTTGAGCTGATGGAGGATCGCCTCAGGGCGTTCAGGAGCGACATGGCATCTGGCCAGTCGGGATCTCTCACGCTGTCCTTCAAGGACTTCGTGGGCAGTGGTGCGCCGGATTTCCACGGGGTGAAAGACCCCATTGCTGCCAGGCGATGGATTGCAGACATCGAGTCTGCACAGTTGACTAGCTTCTGCCCCGAGGGGTCGAAGGTGAGGTATGCAGCAGGGTGTTTACGAGACCGAGCCCGAGATTGGTGGAGTCAGTGGGTGACTTGTTGGAAGCCTCAGCGGTCGAGGCTATGACCTGGTCGGACTTTGTGACCAAATTCAGGGCGGAGTTTGCGCCGGCTGTCGAGCTTCAGCAGCTGGCCAGGGAGTTTTTGGATATGAGACAGATGACGGAGACTGTGGCGGAGATCACCGCCAAGTTCCGGGAGAGGGCACTGTTGGTGCCCCAGTACGCGGGTGATGAGGACATGAGGAGGACTCGCTATCATGACATGCTCCGAGCTGACATTCTGGAGCACGTTAGTTTTGTCAGCTTGCCCCACCTTGGACTCTATGATTGCCAGGGCGAGGGAGAGGGAGATAGATTTGGAGCATATCCGGAAACGGAAGTCAGAGGAGGGATAGACGGGAGGGGCTTCGGGGAAGAAGCCCAAGGGATCAGATGGTAGGCTGAAAGGCCAGTCAGGACCGGGCCGCTGCAGGAAATGCGGCAGGCCTCATGAGGGGGCATGTAGACTGGGATCGCCAGGCTGCTATAAGTGCGGCAAGACGGGGCATTTTAGCAGGGATTGTACCACCCCTGCACCTGTGTTACAGACATCGGAGTTGCTGTGTTTCCACTGCAACCAGAGAGGTCACAAGAAGGCCAATTGTCCCCAGTTGACAGCTACAACGTCAGTGAAGGCGCCAGCACCAGCGACCCTGCGGATTACTAATGGCCGGCAGGGCAAGGCAGAGGCTCCAGTGGTGAGGAGTCGGGCATTTCAGCTGACTACCGAGGAGGCACGCGCCGCACCTGATGTGGCGACGGGTATGATTCTTTCCCTCTATTTTATTTTTATGATGTTATGATATTGATATGTGCTCTGTGTGTATATGTATGCATTAGGATCGTTCCATGTGAACGGCATCCCAGTTCAGGTGTTGTTCGACTCAGGTGCCTCCCGATCATTTGTTTCCCTTGCGCTTAGCAAGAAGTTTCCTGAGTCTTCGGGCGTGCTAGATTGCCCTTTAGACGTAGAAATTGTTGATGATCGATCGGTGCGAGCATCGATGGTGTTTCGGAATTGCGTATTGCGTTTGTTTGAGGAGCGCTACCTGGTAGACTTGTTCCCATTCTGTTGCGTGGGAACAAGGTGATTATAGGCATGGATTGGTTGAGCCCTAATGGGGCGGTGATAGATTGCGTGCATCAACTAGTGCAAGTCAGGAACCTAGGTGGGGGAGAGTTAGTGAGTCATGGCGAGAGGCCACAGTGTGGACCCACAGTCTGTTCAGCAGCGATGGCTAGACGATACCTTCAGCAGGGATGCGCAGGTTATGTTGCGTACGTGACGGATACCCGGGAGGCAGGCAAGGCGACGGTGAGTGAGGTTCCGGTGGTGCGAGATTTCGCAGATGTTTTTCCAGAGGCGCTTCCTGGGATACCTCCGGAGTGACAGGTGGAGTTCAGGATTGACCTCGTTCCTGGTGCGGCTCCGATAGCCAAGGCACCGTATTGGTTGGCTCATCCTGAGATGCAGGAGTTGTCTACACAGCTGCAGGAGCTGTTAGACAAGGGATTCATTCGACCGAGCAGTTCACCCTGGGGAGCCCTGATTCTGTTCGTGAGAAAGAAGGACGGGTCGCATCGGATGTGTATAGATTACCGGGAGCTAAACAAGGTAACGGTGAAGAACCGTTACCCACTCCCGAGGATTGATGATCTCTTTGACCAGCTTCAGGGAGCGTCTTGGTTTTCCAAGATCGATTTGCATTCGGGTTATCATCAGATGAGGGTCAGAGAGGAGGATGCGCAGAAGACCGCGTTTCGGACGTGCAATGGCCATTATGAGTTCGTGGTGATGCCGTTTGGGCTCACCAATGCTCCTGCCGTGTTCATGGACCTCATGAACCGCGTATGCAAACCGATGCTGGATCGGTCTGTGATAGTTTTCATTGACGACATCTTGGTTTATTCCAAGACACGGTAGGAGCATGAGGAGCATCTGAGAGAGGTTTTGGAGACCCTGAGGAGGGAGAGCTTGTATGCCAAGTTCTCCAAGTGCGAGTTTTGGTTGCGCGAGGTGCAATTTCTCGGACACCTTGTCAACCAGAACGGGATTCTAGTCGACCCGGCCAAGGTCGAGGCCGTGATGAGATGGGAGGTTCCTAAGTCTCCATCCGAGATTCGGAGCTTCCTGGGATTAGCAGGCTACTATCGGAGATTCATTCAGGATTTCTCCAAGATAGCCATACCCCTGACGTGGCTGACGAAGAAAGTCGTAGTCTTTCGGTGGGGACCCGAGCAGCAGGTTGCGTTTGAGACACTGAGACAGAGATTGTGCAAGGCGCCAATCTTAGCCCTGCCAGAGGGCGTAGAGGATTTTGTGGTTTACTATGACGCGTCCATTTCAGGGTTGGGCGTGGTACTGATGCAGAGGGGGGCATGTCATTGCCTACGCTTCGAGGCAGCTCAAGTCTCACGAGGCGAACTACCCGACACATGATTTGGAGTTGGGGGCGGTGGTTTTTGCCCTCAAGATTTGGCGGCATTACCTCTACGGGGTTCGATGTACCATCTACACAGACCACAAGAGTTTGAGGTACCTCATGGATCAGCCGAATCTGAACATGAGACAGCGTCGGTGGTTGGACGTGGTGAAGGATTATGATTGCGAGATCCTCTACCACCCGGGGAAGGCCAACGTGGTGGCTGATGCGCTTAGCCGCAAGGCGGCGCCGATCAGGGATATTTGCATGAGGATAACCGTAGTGACTCCCCTGTTGGAGCAAATTCAGGAGGCTCAACAGGAGGCTATCAAGGAGGAGCATCGGAAGAGCGAGCGTGTGGTGGGTCAGGTTTCCTCCTTCGATTATGATAGCCGAGGACTATTGACACTACACCGTAGGGTGTGGGTGCCGTATCACGGAGGCGTGCGCCAGATCTTGATGGAGGATGCGCATAAATCCCGATTCTCTATTCATCCATGGGCGACGAAGATGTATAGGGATCTTCGTCTAGATTATTAGTGGCCCTGCATGAAGCGGGATGTGGCTTGGTACATCGAGCAGTGCTTGACCTGCAGGAAGGTCAAGGCCGAACATCAGAGACCGCATGGCAAGATGCAGCCGTTGGACATCCCGTTGTGGAAATGGGAAGATATCACGATGGATTTTATCACGAAGCTTCCCAGGACTGCGCGTGGAGTAGATTCGATTTGGGTCATCGTGGATCGATTGACCAAGAGTGCTCATTTTATTACGATTCAGGAGAGCATATCGGCCGAGAAATTGGCCGACATCTATATTAAGGAGATTGTGGCGAGGCACGGGGTGCCGGTATCGGTTATCTCGGACAGGGATGTGCGTTTTACTTCCAGTTTTTGGAAGAGGTTTCATGACCAGTTGGGCACTCGTTTGCATTTTAGCACCGCCTTTCACCCGCAGACAGATGGTCAGAGCGAGCGGACCATCCAGACTCTGGAGGATATGTTGCGGGCGTGCGTGCTAGACTTCGGTGGTAGCTGGGATACTTATCTTCCCTTGGCTGAGTTCTCGTACAACAACAGCTACCACGCGAGTATCGACCGCCCTCCATTCGAGATGTTGTACGGACGGAGGTGCAGGACCCCGATATGCTGGGGAGAGGTTGGTCAGAGGGTCATGGGGAGCACCGAAGTGGTGCTCAAGACTACTGAGAGGATTCAGCAGGTTCGGAGCAGGCTTCATACCGCGCAAAGTCGGCAGAAAAGGTACGCCGACAAGCGCCAATCCGACCTGGAGTTCCAGGTTGGGGATATGGTTCTCCTGAAGGTGTCGCCTTGGAAGGGCGTCATTCGATTCAGGAAGCGGGGCAAGTTGGGCCCGAGGTATATTGGGTCATTCAAGGTTGTAGCCCGGGTGGGCAAGGTGGCGTATAGGCTGGATTTGCCAGCCGAACTCAGTCAGATACACAACACTTTCCATGTTTCTCAGCTGCGGAAGTGCCTGGTAGACGACTCCGCAGTGGTTCCATTAGAGGACATTCAGGTCGATGGCGGCCTGAATTATGTTGAGAGACCAGTAGCAATCATCGACCGGAAGTCGAAGGATTTGAGGAACAAGCGAGTGGAACTCGTGAAGGTGCAATGGCAGCACCGGAAGGGATCAGAGTGGACTTGGGAGCCGGTGGAAGAGATGATGGAGCATTACCCCGAGCTATTTTTGGAGCAAGCAACAAACTTCAAGGACGAAGTCTAAAATAAGTGGGGGAGATTTGTAGCACCTGGTTCCAGAAGGTTCCATGGGCTGCTTGGTCAATAAGCTATCCATTAGGGTTTTGACTGAAACCCTAGCATCCAACAGTATAAATAGGGACCCATAGCTCCCAAATTCGGCCACTTGCTTCCAAGGGAACCCTAGAGCCGAATTTAGCATCCTCCCACATCTCTCATATAGTTGCCTTCTTGCTTGTGGTGTTTGTAAGCCATTAAAGGAGTTACAATTGTGACTCTAAGCTCCAAGAAAGAAGAATCAAGCTTCCATTGAAGAGGTAAACATCTAGATCTGTTTCTATATGTTAGTTTTGATATATGTATGCTAGATTAGGGTTTATAAATCTTGGATTCATTGCATGTACAATAGAGAAACCTAGATCCAAGCATTAGGGTTTGTATGAGCACATAGGATTGTTCTTATGCATAAAACCCATCAGTGGTATCAGAGCCATGTTTGGTTTCAATTGTATGTGATGCTTTAACTGTTTGCTTGCTGAAAATCGTTTTTTCTTGCCTCTGCCCGACTCAACTTGGCGAGTCAGTATCTGGACTCGGCGAGTTGGCCCTACTCGGCGAGTCTAGGTCTGACACGGCGAGTCTGTGCGTCAGGCAGAGGATATTTCGAGATTTTGTTGCTATTTTGTCATGGGATTAATGCCTAAATCGTTTTTTGAAGATAAAATACGAATTTTATTGTATTTAAATGATTATCCCTGCCAAAACAATAGATAATTTCAAATCTTTTGAATATTAGTTGTTTATATGATAAATATGGATTATTTAAAATTATTTGGTAATTATCTTATGAGTAAAATAGGATTAGGTCAAATATAGATAATTATGAAATTAATTGTTTAATTTAAATTATTTGTTATTTGATCCCTTATGTTTTGAAAAGTTCAAAACTTGCCCTCAAGTTTTAAAATTTAAATTTTATGATTAAAAGTTTAATTTTGAATAATTTAATTTTCAAACCCTTAGAATTTTACAAGTTTAAAATTCAACCCTATACTATTATATTATTACAAGATTAATATATATATATATATATATATATATATATATATATATATATATGTATAATTTAAAATGCTAGTCTTACCGTTAGTAGGCCTCATTCACGAAGCCGGTCTATAAGGTGGGTATAAGGTTGTTGCCTATAAAATGGCGCTTAATGGGTGTACACTCACACCCACCGCTTGCTTGACTGGTGGAGGATCGTTAGCCGAACGGGTAGGATAGGGCAATCCTTTCCTCATTAAAAGTATAATGTAAGATACAAAGTAACTACATGTTTTTACAAATTCCCAATCTTAGTTACTTTAGGGTAAAATGTGAAAATGATGCTAATCCATGGAATTACACTGTGTACCCTTGTCAAATGCTGGTGGAGCGCGTGTGGTTAACCGGCACATCAATTTGGGGATGACATTGGTAGCGAAGGGTGACTCGATGTTTGTCATAGATCAATGGAGCGTGTGTGGTTTACTGGCACATTGATTAGGTGACAGAGACATTGAGTGCACCATGTTGGTTCACATGGTTATTCACAACTTGTTTGCGATCCTCGGTATCCCAGTCGCAAATTTGAAGTGCATGTCGAGATTTAAACATGTCATTGAAAAGTTCAATGAATCTCAAAAGATCTAGTAGTTTTCAATACATTTAAAACTTAAAACTCTTTTTCGTTTTTCATGGTGAGAATTAGTGAATCGTCATTCACTTACCTTCAAATTATTTACTTTTAGAGTACGACATCCCTTTCTAAGTTGTAAATAATGTTGTTGGGTCCTAGCCCTAATTTCTCATTTGGGTGTTTAATTAGGGACTCATTTCTAATCAAACTTTGCTCCTTTCTTTTTCCAGATGTCTGCAAACAACAACAACGCTTCTGGGTTATTCTCGCTGGTGAACCTATGTCAAAAGGTGACATTTGATGGGTCAAACTTCAACGAGTGGATGAGGTATATTCGCATGGTCACACGCTATGAGAACAAAGAATATGTCCTCGATGAAAAGATTGAAAAGATCATCCCAGATGTTGCTACTCCTGAAGAGTTGGCCACCTTTGAGGCCCACGAGCGTGATGCCACGAAAGTTCATTGCATCATGTTGGCCACCATGAACCTCGAACTCCAAAAGTCCTATGAGGACATGTATCCGTATGAAATGCATCAGGATTTGCTGGACAGGTATCACCAGAGCGCGAGGCAAGAGCACTATGAGAGCATTACTAACATGATCACCGCTAAGATGGAGAGTGGAGAATCCCTAACCTCGCATTTGCAAAAAATGTGGAGGTATGTTGATCGTCTTCTCAAACTTAATGTTAAGTTTGATGAGGCTTTGGCTATCGACATAATCCTCCACTCCTTGCCCTCCTGTTACAACCAGTTCAGAATGACCTACCACATGAACAAGGAGGAGGTATCCTTGAGAAAGCGCCAATGACTGTTGAGGACTGCTGAGAGCAACCTCAAAGACAAATCTGTTGCATCTTCCTCTGCTATGGCCGCTCTCATGTTGGCAATTAGCCAAGGAAAGGGTAAGAAGAGGAAGGCTCCATGTAAGATCCACCATAAGGGTAAGACCCAAAATGGTTCCTCTTCTAGTGGAACCAAAGCTGGTTCGGTCAAGCCCTCTTCCGACCCCAAAGAAGCAGAGTGTTATTACTGCCACCAGAAGGGCCACTGGAAACGAAGCTGCCCTCAGTATCTGCAAGACATAAAGGATGGGAAGATTAAGCCCACCTTCGCAGGTATGTTAACTATTAAATCTAATAACTCATCATTTGCTACTTCATGGGTTCTTGATACAGGGTGTGGTTACCACATTTGTTCTGATTTGCAGGGCCTAAAAAGAAGTAGGGAAGTGGAACATGGAAAGATGAACCTGATTATGGGAAACAGAAGATCGTCGCCTGTAACCAAAGTTGGAGTTTATTCTTTACTATTGAGTAATGGGTTAGGGCTAGATTTAAATAATTGCTGTTATTCGCTAGATATGGCAAGAAACATTATTTCATTTCATGGGTTGTTTAGACAAAGTTTCAGATATTCTTTTGATAATAGCAATGGTTCTATTAATTTTTATTTGAATGGTGTCTTTTACTTCAATGCATTACCTTGTAATGGGATTTATGAATTTGTGATGGTTGTTGATAATTTAGGAAATGATGTTTTGAATATTGATTCGTCTATTAGTCTAGACAAAGCATTCTTGTGGCATTGTCGCCTTGGCCATGTCAACAAGAAACGCATAGCCCAACTCCTGTTGGAGTCATTCAACCTTAGGGACAATGACATGTGTGAATCTTGTTTACTTGGGAAGATGACCAAGTCACCCTTTACTGGCACTTGTGAAAGGGGTGAGGGTCTATTGGATCTCATACACACCGATGTGTGTGGGCCCTTTAGATCCACCACAAGGGATGCTTGCCGCTTCTACGTGACTTTTACGGATGATTATAGCAGATATGGATATATCTACTTAATCAAGAAAAAGTCAGAAACCTTTGAAAAGTTCAAAGAGTTTAAGAATGAAGTGGAGAATCAACTGGGAAAGAGAATCAAGATGCTTCGGTCAGACTGAGGAGGAGAGTACCTAAGTCTTGAGTTTCACGACTATCTAAAAGATGCGGAATTGTTTCGCAATTGACGCCTCCAAGAACGCCACAATTGAAAGGTGTGGCTGAGAGACGTAATCGGACCTTGTTGGACATGGTTCGTTCTATGATGAGTCGGAATTCGTTACCAATAGCTTTCTGGGGTTACGCCTTAGAGACTGCCACCCATATCCTAAACTTAGTTCCCACCAAGCAGGTTACCACGACTCCTCACGAGATGTGGACAGGGAAAGCTCCCTCGTTGGCACATATTAAGGTTTGGGGTTGCGAGGCTTTCATAAGATGAGAGACTCACGACAAGCTCGAACCTCGTAGTGAGAAGTGTTATTTCATCGGCTATCCACAGAAGTCTTTTGGCTATCTTTTCTATAGACCGAATGACAATGTTGTCTTCGTTGCTAGAAGAGGACTTTTCCGAGAAAGGGAATTGATAAGCCAGGAGGACAGTGGGAGGCAAACTGATCTTGATGAGATTCAAGAGCAAAAAGATGAAGGAACCTATGACACTGGCACTCAACCTGAGGAGGAAACTCTTGTTGAACCTGTTGACGAATCCTTACCTATCCGACGTTCCACTAGGGCTAGTGTTCCACCCCAGTTGTATGGATTTCATATTACTACTGAAGGGGAAACATTTATTAGTGATAGTACACTAGTAAATTTAGACGAACCTAGCAGCTACAAGGAAGCCATGGCAGGACCGGAGTCTGCTAAATGGATGGAGGCAATGGACAGCAAGATTCAGTCCATGTACGACAACCAAGTTTGGAATTTGGTTGATAATGTACCGGGTCGTAAGACAGTCGGGTGCAAGTGGATCTTCAAGAAGAAGACGGAAATGGATGGGAAAGTGCATACTTATAAAGCGTGATTGGTTGCGAAGGGCTTTACTCAAACTCCCGGAGTTGACTATGATGAGACCTTCTCACCAGTTGCGAAGATAAAGTCTATTAGGGTAATGCTCGCAATAGCTGGGTTTCATGATTATGAAATATGGCAGATGGACGTGAAAACCACTTTCCTTAATGGAAAGTTGGCTGAGGATGTTTACATGAATCAGCCAGAGGGTTTTGTCGATGCGAAGCATCCAAATAGATTGTGCAAGCTTGAGAAATCCATTTATGGATTGAAACAAGCGTCTCGCAGATGGAATCTTTGTTTTGACGAGAAAGTTAAAGAGTTTGGATTTCTGCGAAGCGAAGATGAATCTTGTGCATATGTCAAAGACAATGGAAGTATAGTGAGCTTCCTCGTATTGTATGTTGACGACATACTGCTCATAGGAAACGATGTCCCAACCTTACAGGAGGTCAAGTCCTGGCTTGGGAAATGTTTCGCTATGAAGGACCTCGGAGAGGCTGCTTATATTCTGGGAATAAGGATAGTAAGAAACAGGGAAAAGAGATTGATAGGACTCAGTCAGGATACATATTTGGATAAGGTACTAAAGTGTTTAGTATGGTAAATTCCAAGAAAGGGGGGTTGCCAATCAAAAGCAATACCAAGCTGAGTAAGACTCAGAGCCCGAGTACAGAAGCAGAGATAGTTGATATGAGCTGAGTACCTTACGTTTCCGCAGTAGGCTCTATCATGTACGCTATGACTTGTACTCGCCCTGATGTGGCCTTCGCTTTGAGCATGGTCAACAGATATCAGGGGAACCCTGGTAGAGCTCATTGGATTGCAGTGAAGAATATTCTTAAGTACCTATGAAGGACCAAGGAATGGTTTCTAGTCCTCGGTGGGAGTGATGACTTAAGGGTACGAGGTTATAGTGACGCTAGTTTTTAGACGGATCGGGATAATTATTGATCGCAGTCAGGCTGGGTCTTTACCCTAAATGGAGGAGCAGTGACTTGGAAAAGTTCCAAGCAGGAGACCGTAGCTGATTCAACGTGCAAATCAGAGTACATTGCGGCGAGCGAAGCGTCAAAGGAGGCTATATGGTTGAAGAACTTCATTGGAGACATTGGATTTATGCCATCCATAAAAGAGCCAATGGAAATTTTCTATGATAATGAAGGAGCGGTTGCCTTAACCAAGGAACCAAGAGATCATGGTAGATCTTGACATATCGACAGAAAATACCATTTTATCAGACATTGGGTAGAAGAGGGACTCCTCGTTGTGAAGAGGGTACCATCAGAAGAAAACCCAGCAGATCCCCTTACGAAGGGACTGAGTAGGGTCAAACACTTTCAGCACGCTAGGAGCATTGGGCTGAAGGATGATATAAGTTTGGATTAGATAGGAAATGTGTAATAGATAGTTTGTACTTGACATTTGATGAATAAATAAAGTTGTGTTATTTATGAGTAAAGCTACTATCTTGTGTTGGTTATTTATCTATTTTTTCAATTTTGCATGTTTTGACTTCCTGAATGATAGGATTATTCGAACAGTCCACAGTCGTTCATATTTTGGAAGTAGATGTGAATGAAGACTGTCATGAATTGTTTGTAGATTGTCTAAAAGGTTTTGGGCATAGCAAAGGTTTGGTGCAAAGTTCATGAGTGCTTATGAATATGATTTGAGCATTGAAATAAACCCATGTTTGCTGGTATCACTTTGTGGTGTTTTACATTAAGTGATCGCAAAGTGATAATATCATATAGTCTTAAAACTTAGAGATATGATTGTTGTTTGCTGGTTGGTTATGCATTGATGATGTGTAAACGCATTAGTAACTTGATGTTATAAAACACATTGTTGTACATGATTCAATTAGTAAATAATAGATGCATATGAGTCGAAGTTGATCTGTTCCTTTTATTATATGAGAATAAAAGTGATATCTTGGTCACTTGATGATTTGGTTTGACTTATGTGTCGGGCACGGTCAAAACGAAGTTGATGTGTTCAACTAAATTCTATGTCGAACAAATCAGAAATCGAGGAACAAATGATGGACAATAAGAATTGTCGGCATGATATCTACAACAGAGGATTATACGATCCCTTATCTGAAGGACAAGTTGTTGATCAGAGTTGACAACGAAGTATAAGAGCTATGATTGCTAATCGGATTCTGAAGTCATATGTGAGATATAGTTACTAGACTTATCCAAGTGGGAGACTGTTGGATTAGTGTCTAAGCCCGTAACTATATTTGGTATGTACTTGACCCGATTGTGCATGGTCCTTTTGGGTTGCCTTCACCAAAACAACTTGACAAGGTAATTTAAAGAGAAAGAGAGAGAGAGAGAGAGAGAGAGAGAGAGAGAGAATATTATGATTTATTAATATATTATAAGAATAATATATTAAAAGAGAAATCATATTATTTAATTAGTATTGGTCATAAATTAATTAGGAATTAATTTGGTAACTAAAATAGATTAATTAAATAAAGGGGTATAAAGTGTCAAATGTATGATAGTTGAGTTTTGGACTGAGGACACCTAATGAATCAAAGGGTGAACGAAATTATGATGGGATCCATCAAAATTTCGTCTATAGGCCTTATTCCAGAAGGTTCCATGGGCTGCTTGGTCAATAAGCTGTCCATTAGGGTTTTGACTGAAACCGTAGCATCCAGCAGTATAAATAGGGACCCCTAGCTCCCAAATTCGGCCACTTGCTTCTAAGGGAACCCTAGAGCCGAATTTATCATCCTCCCACCTCTCTCATATAGTTGCCTTCTTGCTTGTGGTGTTTGTAAGCCATTAGAGGAGTTACAATTGTGACTCTAAGCTCCAAGAAAGAAGAATCAAGCTTCCATTGAAGAGGTAAACATCTAGATCTGTTTCTATATGTTAGTTTTGATATATGTATGCTAGATTAGCTTTTATAAGTCTTGGATTCATTGCATGTACAATAGAGAAACCTAGATCCAAGCATTAGGGTTTGTATGAGCACATATGATTGTTCTTATGCATAAAACCCATCATTATCTTCTTCTGATCTTTCTCCCTCCAGGGGTCCCGTGGGTCCTGAGTAGCATCAAACCCCGCTCCGCGAAGGGTTTCCTGGAGTGATCTTGGATCTAATGTGTTTGTTCCTGCTTGGAGTTTGCAGAATGATTCTTATTTGTCTGTCCGCACCAATGCTGTTGAATTTACTCGCCATGCATTTCCACCTACTGTCGTTACCGATATGGAGGCCATGGGCAGCTCTGCCTTGGATCATAACATGTCATATGCTGCTGCCCAAGCCATGTTTTATCTGGTTGATGGTTCCCGTCGCATCTAACTGCTTAACGAGATGGAAACTTCCCATACAGGTTGTGGTGCTCATGAGGTCGAACTGAAATGTCAGATTGCTGATCTCGAGAAGGATGTCCATGGTTTTGACCGAAGGTGTGCCCTACTTGCTTCGGAGAAAACTACTGGGGAAGAAATTCAGTCTACCTTGGAATCAAAAGTAGACTCCTTGACCCAGGCTAATGAGGGGCTCATGATTCAAAATGTGAGTCTAGAGTGTGATGTCTTTTACCGTGATAAGCTCCTCGAGGAGGCTCGAACTGAGGCAGAGGATTTTCTTCACGACCGGGACTGGCTTTTACAGGTGAGGGTTGTGCGCATCATGAACAGGCTAATTGAGCATCCGAAGTTCACCAGTACTGTTAGTCGGATCAAGCATGCCTCAGTCGTCGCCGGTGATGAATCTGGCCACAACGGGTTGAAAGCTGAGATAGACTCCAGTTCTTATGATCCCAATGCTAGTGATTCCCGATCCAGTCACACCACTAGTCTCAATGATGTCCTGTTTGATTTTTCCACTATGGATCATGCTTCTCTTTTGGGCTTGGGACATTTGGATATGATGGTTATGCATCAGCTTTGTTCTCTGTATGAGGTTGATGAAGTTCCTGAAGACATGCTAATTGAGGGATCTGGTGGGGATGTCAGTGGCAACAACGATAGTGGCGGTGAAAATGGTGGTGATGGTGGTGCTGATGATGATGGCACGGTGGTGGAAGGCAATGGCAATGGTGGTGACGACCCAGTTGATTCTTAAGGTACTTTCATACTGTGTACTGCCCCTCGATGTGTGAAAGAAATATATGAAGCTTTTGTTACTTGTTGTTGCATGGTTTGGTAGTGTTTGGTAGTGGTGGCATTCTTGGCCTTGTTTGTAATAACTCTTCAGTGTTTGCTAGTATGAATGGTGTTTGCTTACACTCATTGTTGTTGTTTTTGCTTGCAATCTGCTGTATCTTGTGTATAATGTTTTGTTTTGAACTCCTGTTATTGTTGTTATTCAAGCGTAAGATTGCCATGTAGTGATGGGCGATTGCTTTTAGTCGATGGGCGGAAGGGATTACGTCGATTGTTATACCTACAGGAGTGTCGGATACTGATGTAAACCGTCCCAATGTATTGGGTATAATGTGGCTTGTTTTTAGCCTTGTGAATACACTAAGTATTTTAATTTGATGGCTATTCTGATCCTTCTAAATACACTAAGTATTTTACTTTATTGACTATTCTGAGCCTTGTATGTAGCATCCGGGATTTACCAGGTATTAATATTATTTATCTTATTGAATAATGGGTTGTTTTGGTTTGGGCCAGGACAATTGGGCTTCAAGAATTGAGCTGAGAATGGCATTATGCGAGGCATACCATGCCAGGTAGGCTCAGCGTACTCAAGATAATTGGGCGGGGAGGCCATGCACGTACGCCCGTAGCGTACGCACGCAGGTCCTAAACCCTAAATTTTAGGGTTTGATCCCTATTTAAAGGACCTTATGTCCTTGGACCAGCCTTCGTATCACCCTTAAGCAGCCACCTCGAAAACCCTAAGCCACTCTTGTGTATTTTTGCCACTTAAGAGCTTCTTTGTGTGATTTTGGTGTTCTTAAAAGAAAAGGAGGTTGAGGAAGAGGCAAGGATTCAAGAGGAGCTTGTAGATCCAGGAGATTGGCATCATTTCTGACTCTTTTGAGGTATCAAGTTCCAAACTTGACAATTGCATGCTTAGATTTGTGTATAGGAGTGTTTAATGTCACTTTTTGGACTCCATTGTTGAAGCTTCTTTCATCTTGATGATTTCAGACCATAAGAGTTGTCCTTTTGGGCTCTTAGAGGCACTAAGAGTCATAAAAATCATACCTTGATGGCTAAGCCACAACCATGCAAGTGTTTGATGGTCATAAAGCTTGTTAAAGGACCAAAATCATGTTTTGCCCCCAACCATGCATGCAAACACATAAAGTTTGTGACTTTATGGATTAGGAGGTCTTAAAGGACCTGGACCTACATTTTGGATGTGAACACTTAATAGATTAAGTCACAAATGAAGTCCCGAAAAGCTGGCCAGTATGCTAAGCATACACCCTGGTACGCTGCGCGTACTCTTTCAACTTCTCGTTTGCGGCCAAGGCCAGCATACGTTGGGCGTACGTGCCAGGTACGCTGCGAGTACGCATGCAACATGGCTACCTTGGGCTTTTTGGGCCTTAGCGTGATGGGCATGGACTATTAGGCCCCGTGGCCCACTGTAGAGTATAGTTTTGGGCTTGGGTTGGAATTAGAAGTATTGGGCCTTTTGGGCCATATTGGGCCACTCGATATTATTCGTTTTGGGCTAAGGACTTATTAGGCTTGTGAAAAGGCCCATTTGAAGGGTTGGGCTCAATTTAGAAAATTGGGCCCTTAGGGAGCCTTTGATGGGCCATAGGTGGGTTGGGTTTAATAAGTTAGAATTGGGCCATATGAATGGTTCAAATTAGGCCAAGGGGGGAAAATGGTCATTTTACCCTAAGTAGTGTTATAGATTCTGATTGAGTGTTAATGTGATTATGATAGCCATGAGTCATCGGAGCAGCTGTTGAAGATTACTTTCTGTGAGATTCGACACGCAGCTTTACGAGGTAAGTTACCTTCCAGTAGAAGTGGGTCTAAGGCCACAATGTCGACCCACTAGTAGGAGCTTGTAGTTAGATGATTGTATGTGTGATAATTGTATGGTGTGCCACTATCTGTTATGTTCTATATGCCAGTATACTATGATTCTATGTGGTAGTGGTAGGGGTGAAATAGTCACTGATATCTGGTTGAAATAAACCGAAGGATAGGCCAACACCCATATATACTAGGCAGTTATCCGGTTGAAATAGACCGAAGGGGATGCCAGCACCCAGATATGCTAGACAAATATCCGGTTTTTAAACGGTCGAAATTATGACCGTTCGAAGAAAAAGATATGTAAAAAATGGCGTTACCTCCCATGTTATCACATAACACCTAATAACGACAAGGGGATTGGTGTTCCTCTTGTTATGGCGTCGTTATTAGGCTGTCACATGGGCATAACACGCTTCCCCGTTGCTCATACTCATAGGTCTTAGAAAATGATTAATAGAAAACTTTATTTTTGTTTTTTCTCTTTATAATTTATAAATTTAAAATAATCAATATCTCTTATAACTTTTATTTGTTAATATATAAATTCAATATAACAATTATAATTACCATTAAAAATATACTCAATAACAAAATTGGTTGTAAATTGTAATTTTCACCGATTGATGAACATAAATAATAACATTCTACATGCGTGATACAAAAGCGGAGGGACCAATTTTCTAACGGGAAACTGAATGAATGAACGTGGGATAATGGCGATGATGATGGTAGAGAAAACCCGCTTCTCATCGCCATTGAAATTCACATTCCCACCAGCAATGAATATAAGAAATCAAGACGAGGGAGATTAGGGTTTTGTTGTTCTTTGATTAACACACAATTAAAAATGAAAATGCAATCGATAAGAAGAACAACATTGCTGTAACAAGCCACTCAATCGATTGCTTCAATCCCAAGCTGCAATTCTCAAGAAACCCAAATAGATGGACAAGGAAAGGATTGCACAATACAACTTGATTTGCTTCATCTTCATCCTTTTGCAGGAATTATCGCATTTATATCCTTGTAAGCTTTCTCTATCTCATTCTTCCCATTCTAATTTTACCCTGTTTATTCATATATCCAGGTGCTATGTCAATAAATTCTTCAATTTCAATTTTCCTTTCTCAATCTCCCTGATTCTTAATTCTAATTTTCACCGATTGATGAACAATGTTTGATGTTTTTTTCTCGTTTTCTATCTAACCAACAGATTTATAGGAAAAGAGGAACAGTTGCAAAGGGGATTTGCTAGAATTGTACGTTTTCGGATCTTTGAACTTTTCTTTCTCTGATTGTGATTAATCTGTAACGCAAATGCTCGGAAATTAATTTTTCGATTTGAAACGAACAGATTTAATAGTGAAAGAGGAACGATTTCCAAAGGGGTTTCCCAGGATTGTACGTTTTCGAATCTTTAAACTTTTTCTCAAAAGAATCTTCTTTTTATGTAAAAAATCTTGAAGATGAAGGATCATTTTATCTTGCTGGTTGATCGTTTGCTCACTGAATCCTCTCTTGAAGCTGTTATTTCCACGGATTCAGTAAATGAAGAAATGGTTACTGATGTTTCTTCTCATAGGATGGATCTCACTTTTGAATCAAAGCCAAAGAAATTGATGGAATGCAGGATTTGTCATGATGACGATGAAGACTCCAATATGGAGACACCATGTGCATGTCGTGGCAGCTTGAAGGTTTGCTCTTCTTAATCTTCATAATTAAACTTCAAGAAACTATTAAACATCTATGATTAGATTTATCTTTTCTTTAATAACTCTTCAAAATCAAGCCAAATTTAGAAAACTTTGTGTCAATTTATAGTTTGCCCACCGTAGATGTGTACAACTGTGGTGCAACGAGAAGGGGAACACCACGTGTGAGATTTGCCTCGAGGTAAAGGGCATTTTAGTCATTAATCCACTTTAGAATTTGGATTCAAAATACGTTGCTATTATGAGTATAAAAGTAAAGTTCTTTTGTTTTTCTTCGAGTTTTTCAGCCATTCAAGCCCGATTATACATCACCACCTCCGTCACTTCATTGTGATGGAGATCCGATGAATTTCAGGTGTCGTTTGAAGTGAATAAATCTTTTTTTTACACACAATTTTGTTAAAAGATAAAAATCAATTCGTTCGTTATGTTAAACTAGGGGCAATTGGGAGATTTCACGAAGGGATCTTTACAATCTTCAATTTTCAACCATGGTTTCTTCTGGTCATGAAGAACCGGACTTTGATGACTATATTGCCCCTAGTCCCGGAAGCTTGACATGTTGCCGTGTAATTGCTATAATGGTAATGTACTTTGTATTTGTCATCTAGGACTGTATTTGTTACATTAGACTGGACAAGCTTTCTAGGGCTATTTTCGATGATGACGACGAAGGTATTTATGTCTTTTGTACAAACAAGAGATCAAGAGGGAGTCTTGTCCCACCTTCTAGGTTGAAATGTATATCAGTTTCAGTTCCAGTTTAATGCATGTCAAATGCAATACGTGTCTGTCTTGTTCTGTTTTGTCATGTCGTGTTTTTTTGCAGTTTATGACACTTCTCGTGTTACGTCATACTCTACCGATTATTATCAATGGTACCGGAGGATACACGATTACAATGTTCACGGTAAAATGGATTTGTACACTTTTTTTTATTTATAAAATTTGTTGTTTATTTTTTATTTTTTGAATTCTTTTTTTTTTATTATTGTTGGTGTAGTTGATTATGTTAAGGTGTATCGGCGTTATTTTGCCAATTTATATCATGTTTAGAGCTTTTATTGTCGTGCAACGTGGCCTCCAACTAGAGGTTAACAGTTTAAAATGGATTTTTTTTCTTTTCATATTTGATCTCTAAATTTTTTATAAAATTTAAACAATCATTATGTTTGCTAGGAACATCGGTATTTCCACTCGGATGAAGAGAACGATCTTCCACAATCATCGTCAGATCTGCGTCTAGTTCATGTCCATTGACTTCATGGCGATTGTTATGATAGAGCTTTGCATGGTTTTGGGACTCGATGCATGGATAAAGGTTGAGGATGGGTGATATAAAGTAATTTTGTATCATATTTACATTAAGGATTAATTCTTGTAAAAAGTTGCTTTGTACATAAATATGAAATTGTTTGGTATCAGAATGAAATTAACTATTTTAGTTAAAATAAAATAAAAATTGTTCAAAGAAAAAAGTAACGTATTTGCTGGATCATGACATCATGTCTTAAGTTGTAAGTGTTCTCATTGATAATTTGATTTTATTTGAAGAAACATAATCATTGAAGTCATCTTCAAGAGGGTCGATATTCTTTACAAATTTGAGATTTCTATGTTTTTGAGGTTAAAATGAGAGTGTTTTGTGATGAAATTGTTTGCAATTATTTCGATGATATGGATTGATTCGTTTTTGGAAACAAATATTGATTGATGAAGGCGTATTAAGATTTCAAAATGAAGCATATTGTGACGTTGCACATCAGTGTGTTAAAATGACAGTGGTTCAGAAAAAAAAAAAAAAGTTGTTAAAATCTCAGCCCTTTATTTTTTTTCAAGTTTCGACATCGACCGTAATAGCCAATTATTTACGGTTTCTTGGCTCCCACAGCCGGCGACGATTAACTGATGTTCTTTTAGTTGATGCCTAGCTCCACAAGACAAGGCCGTCTTTCCATGTTCTCCTCTCCCCAGGCCACGATCCCTTCAACCCTCACTCCACCTTTAAACTTCAACACCGTGCAACCCAATTTGTCTTCAGTTCACATTCTTCTTCGACCCATATTGCCATCGTTTCCCTGGATGTTTTCTCGAATGAAAACCGCAAAAGGCACCATCTGACTGACTAATCATAAGCCACCATCCAATTATTCATGGATCACACAACCACGTTCACTTAAATGTCACATGTTATGTATACACAGTCAAATTTTGCGCATAATTTTACATTCTTTGAATAGATTTGGTTTTCATCATCCTTCCTTCAACAATAATAATTATATCCACCTTCACTATTTGGCACTTCCATATGAATCCATGCATGTAAGAATTTCTATTTTTCTCATGCAAAAACCATTTTAATATGTAAGAATATTAAAATAGGTGGAAAACAGTGAAATATTCACTGTTGAGACCGCAAGGTGGATGTAACGTCCCAAAAATAATAACATCAAATTTTCGTTTTTAGATTAATAAATCATTAATACATATCATCTCAATAAAACCAAGGTAATCAAAATTTAGCAAAAACATCATTAAATCAGAGTAATTCACAGAATGCGGAAACATGTGGTGTGTGTTCTGCAATCATCCCAAGCTATTCCATTTGAAAACTGAAATACTTGAAACATAAACTGAAAACCGTAACCACAAAGCTTAGTGAGTTCCCCAAGATACCTCATACCATACACACGTACATAAAATCACATACTAGCCCCCCACCCTCCATCGGGCATCGCCTGGTCTCGAGTCCCACTCGGCCTCGGGCCCCGCCTGACATCGAGCCCCACTCGGATTACAGATCTTTCAACCACTAGGCCTCGCCTGACATTGGGCCCTACCCGATACACACATAATCCTATAACCGTATAATCATATAAATATATAACCTTACTAACACATGCAATAGTCACAAAGACTATAGCATACCATATCGTCATCGAGCCCCACCAGGCATCAGGCCTCGCCTGGTAAGCATAAAAACAAGTACTAATAACCAGCATACAATATTACCCCTAACCTAACTTGGTCCAAGACCAAGGCCCAAACTCACCATCTAAAAAGCACAAAAACCAAATAATCAACCAATGACCAAATATGGCCCAATTTTCCAAATTGGTCCCACACCCCTTACATGGGCCTTACTCTAAAGCCCAACCAAATTTCCTAGTCCAAAATACTTGTACTCAAATAGCCCATTAAAAACTCATACACCCAAGCCTAAAAGAAAGCCCAAACTTGAAGCCCAAATACAAAAAACCTCTTGACTGAGTACGCGGGGCGTACTCAGTTGTACACTAAGCGTACATGCAGTTTGGCTTCTATGTTGTGCGTACTAGGGATGAGATTTAAAACCGGAAAACCGGACCAGAACCAGAATCGGACCGGAACGGAACCATTAGAATATGTTCCGGTTCCGGGTTTAAAATTTGGCTTTATCTGGGTTCCGGGTAATCCAAGTTTGGGTCCATCGGGTCCGGGTAAACCGGGTCTAAGAATCGGAACTGGTGTTAGGAACCGGAACCGGAACCACTTTTAGGGACTGGAACCGGTTTCTGTGAAACGTTAAAACATGCATATCTCATTCGTTTTAAGTCGAATTGACATGCGGTTTGTTTCTAATGTTTAGTTTAGAGTTTGTACATGATATTAGACTATAAATTTGTTATTTTTAGTTTTATATTCATTGATTTACAGTCCCTCAAAGTCGAGATATCAAAGCGGGAAGTTTTTACTTTTTCAGCTTTTTTGTATTCTGTGAAAGTTTTAAAATGTGCATATCTTATTCGTTTGAAGTCGAATTGACACACGATTTTTTCCAACTTGTAGCTTAGAGTTTGTACATGATTTTAGACTATATTTTGTCATTTTTGGTTTAATATTCAATGACTTACAATCCCCCGAAGTCGGGATATAAAGCTGAGAATTTTCAACTTTTCAGCTATTTGTTTTTGTACTTCGTATTATGTGAAAACGTTAACACCTGCATATATCATTTGTTTAAATTCGGATTGACATGTGGTTTTTTCCAGAGTGTAGTTTAGAGTTTATACATGACTTTAGGTTATAACTTTGTCAATTTTGGATTCATATTCAATGACCAACAGTCCCCCAAATTCGGGATATCAATATGAAAATTTTCAATGTTTAACCAAGTAGTAAGTAATTGCCAAAAAAATTCCGATTTTTTTGGCTTTTCCGATTCTAAACCCACTTTATCCGGTTCCAACCTACCCACTTTGATGTTTCTGGGTTTTCCAGTTCTATACCTACTTCACCTGGTACCGTACCCGGAACCGAACCGGAATAGGTTCCTATATACTGGTTCGGTTTTCGGTTCTACAAAATTCCATTAAACGGTTCTGGGTTTTCCGGGTCCAGGTCCAGCCGATCCAGGTTTGGACCCATTTTCATCCCTAGACTGCGTACAGACTTGTACATCCAGCGTACTCATCCATTAAGCCAAAAACAACATTAAGCTCTTAATGCTTAAGTCCAGAAGTCCAAACCATAGATCTGAGTACTAATAAGTGTGTAGAACCATAAAGTCACTACCTTGGTGACTTTGCATGCCCCAAAAGAACCCAACTACAAAATAAAGGATTATACTTTCACCAATTGGACACCATCTCATGCATGGGGGATTCCAAACCCTAAAGGAGACTACTTTATGCATCTAGAACCTCAGAAACATCAAGAGTGGCAACTCATAGTAAAAGGTTTATAGAATATTACAATTGAAATTTTTGTTACTGATTACATTCTTTGAATGCCCATTTATAGGCATAATACAATAAGGTAAGAGAGTAATTTCAGGAGTGGCTACAGGAGATATGAATGGTAAACTATTGTATACAATATATGATGATATACATTCCTTTTATGATGATTGTGATGGTCTATCACTTATACGCCCCCACAAGATGGAGGATCCATTGGATACGCCAATCTTGGATCGGTTTCGAAGAAAAGGAGCTTTCGTCAATGGTTTAGTGAGCATATCGGCAAGTTGGTCGTGAGAGTTGACATGAAAAACATGAAGTTGTCCAGCAGATACTTGTTCCCGTACAAAGTGGTGGTCAAGAGCGACGTGCTTCATTCGTAAGTGATAGATTGGATTAGCACATAAATATGTAGCACCTGTATTGTCACAAAATAGAACCGGTGGTTGGTTATTGGTAACACCAAGTTATTTTAGTAAGTTTTTAATCCAAAGAAGCTCAGCAGAGGCATTGGCTAAGGCTTTGTATTCTGCTTCAGTAGACGAACAAGAGACCGACTTTTGGCGTGTAGACTTCCATGAAATGATATTCGTACCAAGGTAGAGAATATAGGTTGTAGTGGATCGGCCGCCATCATGAACTCCACCCCATGTATAATCAGAAAAGGCTGAGAGGGTGAGAGGCAAGCAACGATTTAGGGAGAGACCGTGATAAATAGTGCCTTTTAGGTACCGTAAGACTCGTTTCAAGGCTTGCCAGTGAGCTTGTCTAGGAGCATGCATGAATTGAGAGAGTTTGTTGATAGCGAAGGAAATATCAGGGTGAGTGAAGGCGAGATATTGAAGCGAGCCAACAAATTTGCGATAAGGAGTGGCATCAATCAGTGGTGATGGGTCATGAAAGTTCAGGGGTTCCGTGGCACTGAGAGGAGCAATGACTTCCTTAGCTCCATCCATTTTGAATTGATGGAGGATATCTTGGATGTGACGGTGTTGAGACAAGAAAAGTCCATTAGGAGTAGGTATGACTTCAACACCTAGAAAGTAATGAAGCATCCCTAAGTCTTTGATTGAAAACTTATTGCTCAATGCCTGAGTAAAGTGATTAAGAAATTTAGGATCATTGCCGGTGAGAACAATATCATCATCATAAACCATGAAGTAGCATATGGTGTGATGATGTTGATATATGAATAAGGATGCATCGGCGAGGGACTTACACAACCCAAATTAAAGAAGAAAGGTAGTAAGTTCAATGTACCATGCCTGTGGAGCTTGTTTGAGACCATATAGAGATTTTTTGAGCTTACAGATGTGGTTAGGAAACTGAGGATTAACAAATCCAGGTGGTTGGGTCATGAAGACATCTTCATGGAGTGTCCCATGAAGAAAGGCATTATTAACATCTAGTTGCCATAAGGGCCAGTTTTTGGAGAGAGCAATGGATAGAATGGTTCGAATAGTAACTGGTTTTGTAACAGGACTAAATGTATCAAAGTAGTCTTTCCCATATTGTTGAAGAAATCCCTTAGCTACGAGACGAGCTTTGTATTTTTCAATGGAACAATCAGGATTGCGTTTAATACAAAATACCCATTTTCAACCTATTAGTTTATGGGAGTGTGGAGACACAAGTTCCCAGGTTTGGTTTTGAATGAGAGTGTTGAACTCATAATCCATTGCTTTTCGCCATTGAGGGTATTTAAGGGCTTGGGTTGGGGTTGTAGGTTCGAGGGCGGTTGGTATAGGGTGAGCGGTAGTGGTGTTGATGAGGTTGTCATTGAAATATTTAGGGTTTTGTTTTCTTGACCGTTGAGGTCGTTGGTTGGGTTGTGGAGGAGAGGGTGATGGATCATTGTTTGAGCTTTGGGTGGATGGTGAAGAGGGAGTGGGTGAGGTGGATGGAAAGGTGGGTGAGGGATCCGTGGTATGAGAGAATGAGGGAGTAGTAGGTTCAGTTTGAGTGAAGGGAGGATTTGTGGGAGTAGATATGTGTATGGTGGGCGTGGGTGTATGCAAGATAGGATGATCAGAGATGCTTGTTGTTGGTGGTGGTGGGTGTGAAGGTGGATGGGTAGGTAATATGAATGAATCGGTTGATGGTAGGGGGAGTTGGATGCAAGTTTGGATGTGAATGGGAACTCATGTTCAATGAATTCAACATGGCGGGAATGGTAAATACGTTGAGTGATGGGATCATAGAATTTGTATGCGGATTTGGAGGAGGAGTATCCAAGGAAGATGCATTTAATGGATTGGGGATGAAGTTTTGAAGGAGCGTACGGTCGTAGCCATGGAAAACACAAACAACCAAATAGTTTTGTGTAAGTGGCTGAAGAGTTATATAACTTGTGGTATGGTGATTGAAATGCCAAGATTTTTGTGGGAAGGCGGTTGATTAAGTAAACTTCAGTTTCAAATGCATGGGACCAAAATGACAATGGTAATTTTGCATGGTGGAGGAGAGAGAGACCGGTTTCAACAATGTGGCGGTGACGTCTTTCGGCTACACCATTTTGTTCTGGAGTATGCGGGGGAGTGGTGAAGTGAGATATGCCATGTTGTTTGAGATATGGAAGAAGTCCAATATATTCACCACCATTATCTGAGAAGAGTGAGACTAAAGGGTTGTGAAAGTATTTTTCAACTAATGTCTTGAATTGAGGAAACAAATGGAGACATATGATTTTCGCTTCATAGGGTAGAACCATGTATATTTAGAATAAAAATCAACAAATATCACATAGTAGGTAAAGCCATCGTTTGAGGATTGGACCGGGCCCCAGACATCAGAGTATATAAGTTGCAAGGGTTTGGAAACATGAAATGAATTTTCACCAAAAGGTAAATTATGGCTTTTATTAACGGAGCATGAATCACAATGAAAAGTAACAATGGACATGTGTGACAACCCAAAACTTTCCATTCTGTACAACCATCTACTTCAATAGAAGTTAAAATTGTTTCTACTAACTTTCAAGCTTGTTGAAGTAAGTTTGAGTGTTTTAAAGTTAGTGCTTCAAGAGATATCAGGAGAGAGGATACCCTAGGGTTTATTACATAACAATAAGTGTCCAAAACTTCAAGAGTTGGAATTTACAGTCCAAAAATGGTATTTGGACCAAAAACCCCCGAGACTATATAAGGAAAACTTAGCCATTTGGAATTCATTTCTTACATTTCCAACTAGAGAAAAACCTGATTTCTCTCTCAAGGATCTTCACCCGATCACCCCCAATTGTGAGTACTTCAACCTAGAGTGTATATAAGTGTGTTATATGCCTTAATAACATGAAAAATCAAGCCAAAACGCCAAGGAAATGGTGTTCACGGCCCAAGATCTTCTTGGACCGTGAACACTAAATCTAGGGCCAAAGTTTGCCCAATGTCCCCCTAAAACTTGGAAACCAAACATGGAACAACCCTTAACATGTCTAGGCCTCAAAAACATTAAGATTCAAGGGTTAAAAGTGAGTTCACGGCCAAGGATGCTCTTGGGCCGTGAACTCCATTTTATGGTGCCAAAGTGCCCTAAATGCCTTCCTTAAGCCAAGAGACTAGCCTAGCACTTTACCATGATGTGTTTAGGACTCAAAGCAATCAAAATACCATCACCCATAGGTGATTACGGCCACAAACACATGACCAAATGGTCCATGGGCCGAAAACTCAAGATAAGGGTGTTTTGATGCCACAAACACTTCCCAAGGCTTAGGCTTGAATTTAGGATGCTTCTTTATGACCTTTAGGACCCTCATTAACATAAATGACCATGAGTTTATGGTAGTAAACCCATTTGGGCCGTGAAATCCTCAAAAACTCCATAGAAGGTGGTATTTCTCATCCTAGGGTAGAGCTAATGTCCCTAAATCATCTCCTAGCCTTCAAACTTGCACTAACCCATGAGTAACCATGAGTTTACGGCTGTAAACTCCCTTGGTCCGTGAAATCATGGTAGTAAACTCATGTGAGTGCCTTTATACCTTCCTATGTTGAATCACATGTGATTCCAACACTTGGTCAAGGTGTTTCCTAGTCCCGGAAGGTGTTTCCTTTCATGTAGTTGTTATAAACACTATATTCATGTCAATATGTGTCCTTATATGTCATTTAGGACTTATTGTGTCTCGGGACTTCATTCGTGGAACTTCTCATCCTTACACGCATACCCGTTTGAATCACCCACATCAGGTGAGTTCATACCCCGTAATGAATCTTTTAACTATTTTAACTGTTTTAAGGGGGGGGGGGGAATACAGGTTGAACACAATGATAACTGTGTAAATGTTTGTTATTAACCATCTTTCAAAATGTTACTTATGTTAATTAAGTTGTCAAAACATTTCAAAACTCGTTTAAAGTTATGTTATTTGATAGTTATACAAAACTCTGTTTTTAAAGTAAAAGCATAACTTAGTAGAAAAATGAGTCTTTTCAGTAACAGTCCAAGTAGAGCATTAGTAAACTATTATAGGTATAGTTTAGGAGAATGCTATTCATTACTTCTAGTACAATGAAGCACACAAAGAAACAATATCAGAACAGAACGAACAGTGAAGAGAATCAAACATTACCAGAACAGAACATAATAAATTAAGTTGTTATAGCATGAGAACACACAGACAGGATCTAATTATACCAATGAATCACTAACACATTAGTGATAGTTATATTGGGTATACATGATCATATAACTTTAATGTGAATTACACGGCTTGTATGGATTTGTCGGGGTCGTGTTGGGTTCCCTTAATCTCCTTTCATTGAGAGCGTTTAGTATGGGTTCTAGCTTTCACATTATGATCGTAATAAGACAAATATGTTTTAGGTTATCAGTACATCCGCATGTCATTATAAACGACATCTGTGTACTTACTTTTCCCATTACTTTCATAAAGTGACAATACCACTTGAAAATTAATCTATTTTCTAGTCAAGATAGTTATAAACTAGGGAGAATATACTTTACATTTAACAAAGGAACAGTCGAGTTTAACACAGAATAGAAGACACCTTGGTAGAAGGCTACGATTAAAGGTTAGGATCATGATGCTAACTTTATGATTCCTTAATGTATACACTATAGGATACATATATGCTAAGTAGATCCCGACAGCTAATAGGATGTGTGCTCTTCGCTATATGTCCTGTTCCCGTTGGATGTGGGCTTGCACCAAGGTCACCCAATCTATTATCTACCCAAATCTATATATATTTATACTTAGTATACATTAAGTCATCATAAGGGTACCAGGTATGGATCAGGTCATAGGACACAGAGTCAACGCACAGTTATTCTAGTACAAAACTTACTTTTCGAAGTCAGTACTTTTGGTATACAACTTACATCACTTTTACATATACATTTTCCACAACACTTTACAGCTTACTCACATCACTAAAATCTTATGAACTCACCAGCTTAATTGCTGATCAACTCTTTCAAATAACTTGTATTCTCAGGAGACTATTAGACAGGTGCTCGTGTTGGGATTCAGAAGATGGAGCATTACAGCTTCAAGTCTTGTTTTGTTATTTGTTTATGACTTCTATGTTTTGTGAACACACACATTGTAAAAACTTTCTTTCTAAATGAAATGGTTGTTCATTACTTTCTTACCATATACATATCTCTTGATACTTGACATGACGTCCTCCACCCCTGAACGTTTCCGCCGTTCCGGTTTTGGGGGTGTGACAAAATGTTATTGTAAGAAATGCCTAAAGTCTTAAGTAAGTGCTTTAGAAATTTTATTGAAGGATGTCCAAGCTTGTGATGCCAAGAGAGAAGAGACCCGGTGGAAGTTGTGGTAGAGTTGATTTGTGACAAACGACGAAAGGAGTTGATGGCTGCATAGTAGACATCATTGATGTTCATTCCCCGCATGAGAGGCGCCCCCGTGCGAAGATCCTTAACCAAAAAATGATAGGGAAAAAATTCAACCGAAACATGGTTAGATTTGCAGAGCTTTGCTACTGATATAAGATTATTTTTTTAATTGAGGAACAATAAGAATATTATGTAAATGTAATGGGCAAGAACGAGATGGAAGTGATGTGTGTCCAGTTTGAGAAATGGGCAGAGTTGTACCATTGCCAAGCACTATTTCATTTGGTCCCCCTAGATCTGATAGAGTGTGGAATTGGGATCTGTCGGAGGATACATGATGAGACGCCCCACTATCAAACATCCATGGTGGAGTCGGTGAAGAAGATGCAGCCGTAAAGTAGTTGACCACGGGAGTTGGTTGGGAATCCGATGAGATAGTAATATTGTTTTCTCGTAGAAAACAAGATAACTTTCTGCAAACCTTTGTGTCATAACCTGAAATTTTGCAAAATTGACAAAAAATATTGTTACGATTATTGTTAAAATTAGTCCAGTTATTTTGAGGCTTGTTGTTTTGTGGCCCATAGTTATTAGACCGATGATTGGGCCTGGAATCATATCATGTGCGTCCAGTGAAGCGCTTCTGTGTGTGGTTGATGGTAGCAATGGTGGGTGTCGAAATGATTTCTTGAAGCGATCATTCATAATCAAAAAGTTTGACGAAGAGATCAGAGAAGGTGAGTGGTGTATCCCTGACTTTTAGTGCAGCGGTGATGTGCTTGTAATCGTCCCCTAATTGAGTTAGGATGTGAACAATTAGGTCTTCTTCTTCAATTGGAGCTTGTGCGAGGGCAAGTTCATCAGCAATTCCTTTCATCTCATGAAGAAATTCTGCCATTGGTCTGGAGTTTTTGGGGTTCCTGGCGAGTTTTGATTTTAAGGAGATGATGTGGGATCGAGAGGCACTAGCATAACTATCTGTCAAGCATTTGAATGCTTGACGGGAGGTCTCTGCAGAGGAGACGATGGGTTGGATAGTTTCTGAACAGCTACCGAGAAGTACACCAAGAAGAATTTGATCCTGGCGGTACCATGACTGATATAGTGGATTGGGTTTGTTGTCGATTCTCTTTGGTGGTGGTTCAGTTGAGTCCTGAATATATTTGTCAAGATCAAGGCCGATTAAAGTGGACAGAACCTGTTTTCTCCATACATGGAAGTTGGTTGATGTCAGCTTAATTGGAAAATGAGTGTGTGTGGTGATTTCAACAATAGTGGTCATGTTGAAGAGGAAGATCGTGCAGGCTTTTTGGATCGTGAAGGCTCAGAGGAGCAGAAAGCTCTGATACCATAAAAGGTTTATAGAATATTACAATTGAAATTTTTGTTACTGATTACATTCTTTGAATGACCATTTATAGGCATAATACAATAAGGTAAGAGAGTAATTTCAGGAGTGACTACAGGAGATATGAATGGTAAACTATTGTATACAATATATGATGATATACATTCCTTTTATGATGATTGTGATGATCTGTCACTTATACATAGCTCATGGAGTGGTACCAAACCGCTAGATCTCATTCTTGGGGCCAAAAAGGGACCAAAAATCACACAAAATAGATCTAAGCTAACAATGAACAAAGTCAAAGATTTTTACCTCAAACAAGCTGGAAATGAAGCACATAATCAAGATCCACAAGCTCATCCTTGATCCACAACCTTGCACCAAACTCCATCTTCTTGAATATGGGCCAAAACACACCAAGATGCACACTATGAGCTCAAAAACACAACCATGGAGGCTCAGGGGCAATTTTCTAGGGTTTTGGGGACTTGGAGGCTGGTAGAGAGGCCAGTCGAAAAGACTTAATGTGCTTATATAGGGTACACATCCAAAAATTAGGGTTTTTCCCTTACCCTTCATACGCCCCACGTACTCCTCGTACACCCAACGTACGAGGTCTCGCACCCCTGATCAAACCCTTGCAGTACGCTAAGTGTACACCACATTATGCCTAGCGTAATGCCCTTCACATCAGTACGTCCCGCGTACTCCCTAGGTACGCCCCGCATACTAGGGTTTCCTCTTAAACCCTTAAGCACTCCGAAGGCTATAACTTCTTCATTATAAATCCGATTCTGACGATCCTTAATTCATGAAAAGGTAACGAGAAGCTCTACACTTTAATCAACCCAATCCCGAACGAACATCTAATTTCCATAAAAGCCTGAGCTGACAAATTATCAAAATACCCTTTGGCTCCAAAGCATAAACCAAATACCTGGATCATCCAAAATACATCTTCCACCCCCAAATGAGTTCAAATTTCAAGTCTTCAAGGGTCCTAAATCTGCTAATACCCAATCCTTGTTTACCACACTGAAATGGGAAACGATTCGAAACAAGACGTTACAATGGATTTATTGAAGCCCGAAAGGTTTTGGAAAATTCAAAGTCATATTAGCAAATGTATTGCTACATATAAATTATATTTAAATTGTTTTACATGTTAATTGGCCTTAGTTTCCATTAAATTCATAGTTTCCCCTTTGATCCTATAAAATATCAAATGTGAACTAAATGCATGTCATGCATATTTTAATGTTGTACTAGTACAACCAATAACAATGAGTTGACATGCTCCCTTTCAAGTCATGAGAGGATAATCTTTTTAGTTTTCATAAATTTTTGTTCGTGTATATACATTTAGTCTCGACCAAGCATTTTTTATAATAGGGGTGTGTTTGTCTTTGTCTCTTATAGAAATTAGATGTTGGTATCCAGACTACGCATATATGATTTTAGTTTGCTGAGGTTGGAGTATGAAAATAACATGACGTATAGATATGCATTTTAAAAACAATAAGTGTGTGTCATTAGTTAATTAGTCTGGTATTGTAAAAAAGGAAAGAGAACTTTCCTAACGAGGGTTTCCAAGCCAGCTTTCGCACACGACTAATCATCCGATGCAAACATGAAGCTTTGCCTCATGCCCTGGAGTCACTGCAGACAAACCTTCATGGCCACAAGTGTTGAGTGGTGTCAAGATTTGAGCATGGGTCAATAGGTTATCAATTATATCTTCCACATGCCTTACCAAATTACCACAACCCAAGTAACTAAAACAACATTAATATATTTTTAAAAATGAAAATATTGTATTTTAAATAACATGTAATATTAGGGTAAAATATGAATAGTGTTATGATATAAATATCAATAACTAAGTTAATATTAATATTTCTTTGTCAAAAATTTAACCATGTAGTTTTACATTGCGCAATAACTATTCACCTAGTAATATAAAGAATGTTAAGTTTCACCTTTTTATCCATGTTTCTTATAAAATGTTGTATTTTGAAATCATGACTTTTGTTAATTTAGATTTAACCGGCAAAAAAAATCAACCGAACCAATTAACCAAAAACTGAATAAACCAAACCTTATTCAATTCGGTTTTGGTTAATATTTTAAAAGAAGCTGATTAAACCAAACCAAATAAACTAATAACTAATTAAACTGGCCAAATAACACCCTTGGTTATAATAAGTGAACCGAGAAAACTCGACCACCCTTACCATTGTTCCCCTTCAGCCCCATGCATTGGGTTTGATGTAAAACGAAATATAAAAGGCGAAAGGAGATGATCTTGAACCAAACAATCTTTTATTTCCCTCTAGGAGGAAAAAAAAACTCCGCGAAAACATTGCTTCACTAGAATGTCTCCCAACCAAGTATCCTCCTTAAAATTTTCCCATTGGCCATTCCTCGCCTTTAAAGAAACAAAACACATTTAAGTCCGACCCTAAACCTGATAATGGAGCGGGTTTGGAGCGAATCGGTCTTGATCCGAACCCTTTTAACAAATTTCAAAATCCGATCCAAACCCGCTCCGTAACCAGCAGAGTTTTAAATAATCAGACTCATACCCTTATCCACCGAATCAACGAATATTCAAACTCGCCCCGTAACCCAAAAGTTTTTTAAATATCATACACATTTTAATTAATTCCTAAAACAAAATTTCTTAAATAAAAAAAATGTATACTATATCTTAATACTTAAAATAACATTTTTTTTAAATAAAAAAAAATTGATTTAGAAAATGACATTACATACTCGAGGTTTCAATCGGAATTAAAAATCACTATTGTAACAACTTTGAATTGATTTATGACTGTCGGTACGTTGTAGTGATAGCGAATAGCAATTGCCAATTCTTTTCATGTTAAAAAATGATTTATTGAATTAGAAACCGACTTATCAATTCCTATGTAAAAGCCTTTTTTTCTTTGGCCTTTGGCCTTTGGACTTTTGATTGAAATTAAAATTACACGTTAAGAAGTATACAATATAAATGTATAATTCTAAAATTTATATGAGACAGGTTATAAATGGAGCAGATCGGTGATGATCCATACCTGACTCATTTAATAAAAGGGTTAGCGAGTATGGATCGTTAACAGGTAAACAAATCAAAAACTACGCTCCAAACTCATATAATTCTTATGGGTTTGGATCGGATCAGGGTTAAAACCCGCTCCATTGTCAGGCCTATCCGACCCTCGACCTTGAAGTTGTAAGAAGCTAGAACAATATTAATCTATTGGCGATTAAATAGACCCCTAATCATGGAATAACCAAAATGATCGACTTCTTTATAGATGGATTTGATAAACCAAACCCACAACGCTTGATCATCTTCAAGAAACCTTCAACTTCATTAAAAGAGAAGTAGACGGTTAAAGGAAAAAAAAATGCTACCTACACCAAGTCCACCAACTTTCTTACTAGAATTTAAGGATGATTATATTTGATGGAAAAGTTATTTATGGAAAAGTAAATTCCAACTCTCTCCGTATAAATTCAAGTAACTTTGATGGAAAAGTTATTTATGGAAAAGTAGTACGGAGAGATTATATTTTATAAAGTGGTTAATCTTTAAGAATAAATTCAAGTAACTTTGATGGAAAAGTTATTTATGAATTTAAAAGTACTACTCACGCTTATAATTGTTTAAATTATATCACATGATATTAGAGATGGTCGTATGGAAAAAGGACACTGATATTTTGGGAAACGAACATGAAGTTTATGTAATAGTTTTATTTTGGTTTTTTAAAAACTATGTAAACATTATGAATCTTGGGCACTTTTAAGCATGTAAAATATTTCGTTAAAAAAAATTGTGAATGTATGGTTGATATGAAAATATATTGTGATGTTTAAAAAAGAATTACATGTGTTATAGTCCGATTGGTCGATTTACAGATTCAGAATTTTAATGAAAATATTATTGGGTACACTTGAAGCAAATACCAAATACCATGAAAGTAATTATACTATAATATATTAAAATTATATGTCCTTAGCTACAGTATTGACCACAGATACTGTTCCTTGGGTTACCTACTTTACCTGGATTAGTTAAATCGCACTGCACCGCCTCAAAGGTGTCCACGTACTCACTCCACTGCTATTCTTCAACCTCTCCACCGTCTCTTCCCCCCCACAGGTGTTCAACCTCACCATATCCTTCGCTGCTTCTCTCTAAAAACCCACCGCACTTCCAATAACACCGAAGATAACCATGAGGATGACAAACAAGAACCCTCAAATTGAAGACGGAGAAAAAATCGACACTGTTGAAGATGGAGGAAAAATCGACACTATATCTTGCAACTAAAGTGATGCGATACTCAACGAAAAGTAAAACCCATCGTCTCTATCACATATCACCGTTGTTGGTCGGCTCTTCTGATTCAATCTCATAAAACCCGGAACCGGTACACATAGGTCGTCGCCTCCTGCGTCCGAAGAAGTCGGTGCACCACCGTCCACCATCGATTTTGGTGACACCGACGGCAAACCTTCTCCCTTTGTCCATGGATTGAAGCTTCCATATTCAATTGGAGAACATCTGGAGCCTTTATTTGAGTTTCAGGTTAGAAAATTAATTCCCCTCCCTCTCCGTTTTCCCATTCCATCATGTACAAACAGATTCTATTCTACTTTTTAGGCTATTTGGGTTTTGTGAGAAAAAGCCCTAGCTGGGTCAATCACCCGGTTCACCATCTGTTTTTTTTTTTTTTTTTTTTTTTTTTTTTTTTTTTTTTCGGTTTTTGCCCCATCATTTCTTTATCGATCAGCTTGAAAGAAAAGGGATACGGGAGCAATGAAATCAGACAGCGAGAAGGAGCGTCAAGCGGCTTCGAGGCCAGATCATGGTCGTCATCTCGCGAAGGGAACGGAGTGCCTCCGAGTTGGTAAGGCCGAAGATGGAGATGGGAGGGTGCGACCGGTGGGACGCTGAGCGACGGCGGTTCCAGTAAGGTTCGGTGGCAGACACAAATTCCCTGCGTTTCCCATATTAAGGATTTTAATTTCTTCCTGGTTTTTTATTAGGGCTTTATGGCTCCTTCCGCTACGTCGACACCTTCGGTGATACCCAATACAGTTGCATCCGAGATGTCTACAGTTATACTAGAGACGACTATCATGGAGTGAGTTTTTAAAGATTGAATTTTTATTCCATTTTATTCATTGTTTGTTTTTTTATTAATCTTAAATGCATCTTATGTCGAGTCTTGCATTGATTAGGCATTTTTGTTTAGGTGAAGAATAAAATCGAACCAGCAGGTGGGTGTTTGGGAATGTCAATAGCAGGGGAAGAAAGAAATATATATATATATATATATATATATATATATATATATATATATATATATATATATATATATATATATATATATATATATATAAACAACCACAATGAGTGAAGTACAAAGGATGCTTAATTAGGTATTTTCTGATGCATTATATATATTTTAATTTTATTTTTTTTGCTTATAAACATTATTTTATTATTTTAATATTTCTGATTTGTAAACTCAGATATAATTTGTTAGTTGTATTTGATTGAGGTTGGCATGGAGACTAGCAATTATGGGTACGTAAAATCATTTAAAATCGAAGCTGAAGTGATGTATCCCAAGAGTAACCAATAATTAACAGGTTCATGATTTAAGAAGCTGATACCCCCTGTAAACAAGAGGTATAACAATCTTTTTTCAACTCACTTATTAATCAAATAAAGAAAATTATATTCTTACTTTTATTAATTTCAGTGGCAATATTTGTTTTTTTATTAGTTTACATGCCACAAAATTGGCAACGCATTCTCATATTTTTTGTATATACTCCAGCTTATGTCCAACAAGGTAAATGTACAAAAGGGAGTCCTACAACTTCAAGTATTGAAATGTCAAAAAATGTAGCTGTTAATGATTTACTTTTTGGAATATGTAAAGAACTTCTCTATCGACCTGTGGTTCTTAATTGTGGACATAGTAAGTGTTCAAAAAATTCATAGCACTATACATTATATATGGTTAATGTTTATTTTATGGTAACAAATTATCACATTTCTCAACTTTTTTATTCAAAAAACACCAATATTTTTTATTATTTATTAATATATGTTATTTACTAGATTAAATTACAGATTTGGTATTGGGATATCTTATTTTTTCTATTATTAAATCTAAGTACTTATCTGTTAATATTTTTAGAATGACCATTTTATCTCATTTTTTCTATTATTAAAAATAACTTACATATTTACTAATTTATCCCTCGAGGATTCAAGATTTTTTTTTTGTCAGGAAATGGTGTTGGTAGTTGGTAGAAACAGGTAATTATATTTCCATTTTACAGTGTTTATCATGATGAAATTGTAATCATCAGGTTTCAGGAATTGAGATTCTCTCTGGAGGAATTACTAGGTTACAAGTGTCAGAAGCAGAGGTCAACAATATATCCGTACGTTTTCTCTTTCTCCATAGAACGTAAGAAGATCTTTATTTTTTCTAATTATATAGTCCTTTAATTTGAAGATATTTTTTGACACTAACATCTGTTTTTTGGTTTTAAAATTTAGTGGTGAGCCAACTACAGGAAAGACAGGGCCTGAGACAATTCTTAGGCAACTTAATGCCAAAAAGGGGCAGGTATTTTAAACAACATGTAGCAATCAATCAGCAATTACCTTTTTTCTTTTATTAAAATTTGCTAAAACTGAAGATGCAATATCAAATATCAAATATGAAAGTTGAAATGCTATTATCAGGTATATAGTATGCTTCAAGCAAAAACAGATGTAGACACATTGTTAGCTATGGGAATTATGGAAGACGTTAGTATTGTTCCACAGCCTGCTGGAGGTAACATAACTAATGGCACTCCAATTTATATAATCAAGATTCAGAAAATAGAATGAAGTCTTCTTTATAAATCAAAGATGCTGCAATTTTACAGATTCAGGGAAGGTGGACCTCACTATTAATGCAGTTGAACGTGTAAGTGGAGGTATCACAGCTGGAGGTGGAATAGTGGGTATGTTATTATTATTATTATTATTATTATTATTTTATAAAAAAAGGATTTCATCATTTCGATAATTCGATGTATAGTTGTTTTACTTATGAGTTCTTTCATATGCAGAATCACAAGTGGCCCTTTAGCAGGACTTATTGGAAGGTAATAAGTAATAACTAATAATATAATGTGAAAGATTATACTGTTAATTGTTTTTTACATGGTTTTGACTTTTGTTTTTTTGATTAAAGTTGTACACTTTATCATCGAAATCTATTTGGGAGGAAATATAATGACATGGTATATCCACAAAATTTATTAGGGAGATATTTACGACATCCTAATTTGAAGTGTCGGTGTGGTCACTACTTTTATTGATTTTTAATGTTATTTCCTCTTTATAAATAATCAGTCTCATTTCCTTAACAAAATAAAGTGTAGCTTATTGATTGGCGGTTTTCTTCTTGTGTGACCAGGTTGATGTCAAAAGTTTCATTCTGCCTTTTTTTTTTTTTTTTTTTTTTTTTTTTTGTAGTGGGACACCCGCTTGCAGCGTCGGCGTCACTGCTACTGCTGACGATGGGGGTAGTGGGTTGGAGTCGTGATGGTGTTTCGCCTTTGCTCACCTCTTCTATTTCTCACCTTCTTATTCCTTTTATCTCTATCATCGGTGAAGAAGAAGACCACGACACCTGCGATGGAACCCTTCGAAGCTACAATTATTATTCTTAGCTTTTAGTTACTTTATTTCATTATTTTTTTCATACTTTTAATATGCCTCTGTTGCAGTTTATCCATATTTAACTGAAGTATCCATCATGTTATCTGATAACACAGTTCACAAGATAAACAGATTCTATGTGATTCACTGATCAACTATTACGGCTTCACTCATACGCACCCTTCCAACAATTCTAGATGAATACAAAACCTCATACATACAACTTCCCAGGTAAAACAATTTTTTTAAATATAAATATCTTTTACTTCAGCTTCACTAACACACTTCACTCGATATAAATATAAATGCCTACCATATCCAGTGTAATCATGTTATCGGATTAGTTTACCACATTTTGATAGTTGATAACCAAGACAGCAGCAAGCAACAAAGCTGTTACTGTTTTTATAGTTAAAAAAATTTGCATTCTAACATTTTTGCACCAAATTGCTAATGCATACTCTTTCTATAGTTAAAAATTTTGATTTTAAGATTTTTGGACCAAACTGCCATTGCATACTGTTTTTCAACTTAAAAAAACTGATTTTAACACTTTTGTACCAAAACTGCCCCTGCATACTATTTTTTATACTTAAAAAAATTGATTTTAACAGCTGTGGACCAAAATACCCCTGTATGTTCAAATAATTAGATTTAGGGGCAGGGGCATAATCGAAAAGTTGATGGTAAACTTCTATCCCCTTTTTTATTCAAAAAAACAGAAGCTTAATCCTTAAGTAAGTAAGAAAGTGAAATTGAAATCCATACCTGCTCTTGCTCTTGGCTACTCTTTTCCGATTTTTCATTTTCCATGTATTCTCCACAGTCATCTATTGATATCTCCAAAAGTGCCCCCATATTAAAATTGGTGGTGGTAGGTGTGAATACATTTCTAAACCTCTTACAACTTTCAATGCTTATGCTTTCAACAGCTTGAAAGCCAGAAACAAGGGGGCAAGAGTTATTTTCACCTTTTATACACCACACCTCTCTTAACTTCCATGAATTCTTCACTTTAATGTTTCTTAAGCTCCTCATGTTGTCTTCTTCTCCTATGGCATCAACACAATCCAAGTCGATGTTGAATAACGATTCAATGGAACCACATTTCTTGACTTCAAGCTCTTCAAGATGATGCAGCAGAGACATGGGGTTGTGTGGAAATAGATTCACAAGCTTATCACAGTTACTCACTTCAATCTTTCTCAACTTAACTCTCACCATTACTAACTTTATAATGCCATATTTCCTTTAAATTCTCCATCTCATCAATTTGAAGTGTCTCCAACTTAGGAATCACAACCTGCAAAATAATCATCCCTTAATAGCCACATCCAAACACTAATACATCATATAATCAAATTATAGACATATAGATATATATACTGAAACTTTTAGTTAAAAAGATTTTTTAACTTGTATTAACATAAAACATATATCTACCTCTTCCTTCAACAAACTAGATGTTTCCAACTTGTTTTGCGGATAAATGCATGTGAACCCTGGAATGCCCTTAAGTTTCAACTCTATGAGTTGTGGTAGCTCAAGTTTGTTGACATTTTGGCACAAACCCGAAAGCTTTGGTAGCCCACTCAAAGATAAAATCTTCAGCTTTAGGAATGTAATTGTCTCTTTTCCAGCATTCTCAATACATATGAGTTGTTCCATATTATTACATGAATCAACTTCAAGATGCTCAAGATTTGACAAATCCTTGGCTACACCAATTGTGAAAAGGTATCTCAACTCAACACACTTGGAAACGACAAAGACTCTTAGAATTTTGAACACAGAAGGTTGAGGAGAACGTGAGGACTTCACACAAACATCACCAAGATCATTCATATCATCAACACTTAAACAAAGCATTTCTGTTTCGACAAACAACTCGTTCATTCTAGAGTCCAATAGTTCACCTTTGTTAGTAACCAACTTCAATGTGTTTTGGACAGCAATCGTTTTCTTAAAGTAATCTGATCCTCCATATAAAGTGCATCCCATTGAGATCTTGAATCGTTTAAGTTTCCCAAACGACATATTATTTGGTTGGGCATTGTTTTCAAAGAACTGGAACTCTAATGCAGAAAGGCCTTTTGAACGTTCTGCTAATTCATTGTAGCTGACATCTGTCATGCTAATATTACCAAGAGTTTGATCAGGTCGATCAGAAAATCCCATATACAACTCTTCAAGTTTGACCAAATTGTTAAAGACACCGTGTGTTATATGAAGACCATGACAATCTGTTAAATCAAGTAACCTTAGCTTCTTTAAATTTCCGATAGTGGAAGGTAACATTTCAATGCCAGAATTAGCAAAGCTCAACACTTCCACATTCGCCATATTTCCAATACAAGAGCAATCAAACATCTTTAATGAACATTCATGGAGATGAAGCACTTGAAGGTTGGTGGAGCATTGAGGAGACAAGGGAAGCATTGGATACTTCATTTTATCGTATGATATAACCTGGAGCTTTTCCATTCCTTCATAAAAGTCTTGTGGAAATCTTAGCGACTTATCTCCATGCATAAGTTTCAAAATCGTTAGGTTTGGAAACTTGAAGTCTCCTGGAATGTTTCCAGACATACTCTCGCATGTTAATGAAATTGCTTTACAAGAGTCAGTCGGATCATTTTCAGTCCATCCAGGTATATTACCATGGTTGACAACTGAAGCATGCTCTACTTCAGAATACATACCTAAAACAAAAGCACGGACCAGATCATGCATCTTGACACACCCAACATCATCACTTTCAATTAACAAATTTGTCTGCACCAGTCGCTCAATGCAGGTGTTGATCCTGTTTCTTGCTTCTATAAATGTATAGACTCTATCAAATATCTTTAATCCCCATCCATACCTCATCAACTCCTCAGTAGGAATATTGAAGTCTTCCGGAAACAAACCACACATCAAAAACACTGATTTAGTCTCTTTGTCATGGAGATTGTGGTAGCTCGTTTCAAAGACTTTAGGCGCAACATTGCGAAGGTCATAGTGCTCTATACGCGAAAGTGCATCCTTCCAAGCATCCTTTCTTTTATTTCTAAGAGTACATGCCATGGTTTTGATGGCAATAGGTAGACCGCAACACTTCCTTACAATATCTTCTCCTATCTTATGGAGCTCGGGCTCAGAAGTTTCTACAAATTGTTGGAACAAACTTTGTGCTTCTGCTTCTATTAGAAGTCCCACATTAAGAATTGAATTAGATCCAACTCCCATTACTGTGCAAACATGTTCGTCTCGTGAAGTCAATAAGACCTTGAAGTCGACACCTTGATTTGGAAAAGGACTTAAACCAATATCTTCTAGATCAACAGACTGCCAGACGTCATCAAGTATTACAAGGAATTTATTCTTACCTTCTCCAGAGTTGGCCTTGAACCATTCACGAAGCTTATCAGCTCTTGCTGGTTTAGTGCTTTCTTTTAACTCTATACGAAGGTAATCCGCTACAGCTTGTTGAATAGCAATTGGGTCCGTCTTTTCCCCTATAACTGCCTCAACCATATAACTGAACATTCTATTTTGTTTGGCAACTTTTTTTAGTCTTTGCATCATTGTGGTCTTCCCCACTCCACCCATCCCACATAACGCTATCATGTGGGAAGCGTTGTTTGGTTCAAGTGCTTTCAATGCTTGAGTAAAAGTTTTTTCTCTTGACTGAAAGTCATTGTAATCGGTTGATGCTGTGGACATCGATGCCTTCATGGAATCAACTTTTCCCAGAGGAATGGGATGATCAGTCCAGGTGATCAAAGAGTGTTGTCTTGTGGCACTTTCAATCTCCACAATTAGCTTCAAGGCTTCCCTTCCGACTTCATGTTTGATCTTGAGACTGCAACAAGCGGTGACATCACTAGGAAGGGTTTTTACTTTTGCATCGATCTTTTCTACTTCTAACCAACTCCTAACTTGATTTGAAATCTCAAGACGAGTTCTTATGTTCCTGTCCAAGTGGTCTTCTTCAGCATGTCTTGCAGCGTTCAACTCCCTCATTTTGTTACTCATATCCCTCACATGTTTTGTGCTGGAAATGATGTAGCCTAGATGTTTCTTAACAGGTTCCATAAGTGTCTCGGCAACTGGTTTAAGAATGGCATTAACAACATCCATTGCTGGAAATTCTTAATTGTGGAAGTACCTACATAGTAACCAACAACTTGTCACATGAAATTGGATGAAAACTTGTAATGGATTGGGCATCTAAATGCATCCTAGATTCATTGCATTCATAGCCTAATAGGAATCAAGAAAATGGTTTATCATTGATTAATTATAGAAAAAAAAAACCAAAATATGATTATTTTAAAAAAGATGATAGTGATTACATGTATTAGATAAGTGAAGTCTTCATTTTTTCAAAAAAAAAAAAAAAAAAAAACATGGAAGACTCCAATAACATATATAAAGGTGGATAGATCTTGAGCGGATGAGTGAAATGGGAAATAGATCGTTTGTGGGATACTGTTGTAGCAAATCCTTTAAAAACTAACCCAGATCCCTTCACAAAAATGGATTTTACAGAGGTATCTCTTAAATCGCTCTCATCAGAAAGGTAAAGTCAGTACCTATTATTCTTCAAAAGGTATGTAAAATATGGATCAGCTTATAATGAGCAAGTTGCAAAGCTACTGATTCAGTAACAGAGCCAAGAAAGAAACTTAATTTCCTAGGCGATGATACAACAGTTTGCAAAGCAGTATTTCGGGATGAGCAACCTGATACGTGTCTGGTGTGTCAAAAATAATCCAGCTAGATTCGGAGATCAAGACACAAGAATCACAGCCCTCTGACCAAGCTCTCCTTCGTCGCAGAATCGGATTCAAATCAGAATCGAGGAAAGAAAAAAAAAGAGGGAAGTTGGAAGTTGGAACTTGAAACTTTGAAGGAACGACTGAACGTTAATGAATTTGACTAGGTCTTCATAATGGAGTGATACTGATCGCCAGATGTGTGAGTGTTAGAAAGGAAAAAAACAATCCAGTCCATTTCATATTTTGGGCTAAAATAGCCAATGGGTTTGGCCAGTTATGTATTTTGCTAAAAAATCGACCCGAAAGCTACAGTCAAAAGTATCGATATTCAAATATTATGATTCAAATATTAGAGGTAAGCATGGACTGGGTTGAGTCGGTTTTCAGCTAAAACCAAATCTAATACTAAACTTTCGGTTTTCAAAAAACTAGAACCCAATCCAACTCAAAACATATGTGTTTGGTTTTTCGGTTTTACCGGATCGGTTTCGGGTTTAAACACAAACTCATTCCAAACTCTGAGAGAATTGTCAATTGAGGTTGCTTATATTAGAGTTAAAAGAGGATGTAAGTTTCATATAAGCACCACGGTTGTATATTTATAATTATTGTATCTAAAAAAATATATTAAATGTCAACAAAAAAATTGCAGCCTAATTTGAATTGTAAGAAAAGACAAATTAATGTGAAAAGTAAAATAAACATAATATTTTAAATAGGTATAAATAATATTTAAAATGGTTATGCATATATATAATGATTATGTATAAATAATATTTAAAATGGTTAGAAAAATTATATAATTTTATTTAATTCAACATTAACAAATAAATTATAAAATAAATTCTAAAATGAAGCATAGTTATATGTCCAAAAAGAATCATAAATCTAAAAAAACATGGATTGCCCTGCGTGCAAAAGAAACAGAGGGACGAAGATGATAGAACTTAAAACTACAGAGACTAAATTATATGTTACATTAGGCGTGAAATTGAAAATTAAGGCATACAGTTCTGATTTCTTAATAGAGAAGAAGGATAACTGCAAGGAGATCAAACTCCCTTCAAAAGCTTAAAAAGTAACAATGGGTGGCTGCGTTGTGGTTTGATTTTGGTATTAAGTGGCGGAAAATTTGGGATAAGATTCATCGATGAAGCTCCGATGAACAACAGGTAAAAAATTAGGGTAATTTTTTCGAAGAAGATGCACAACGTCTGGGATAGAATAGCTTTCACAAGTAGTATCTTAGTAGTTAAACTTTGATTGAGGTGCAATACTGAATCCCAATTTTGTCTCCTGTATCTTCTGAAAATTTGGAATTTTGTTTTTTAATTTAATTTTAGCTTGGTATTCCCACTTGGTTTGAGTACAGTTAAGCAATTGTTTGATTTTATTAAAGTTCAGTTTGAACAAATTATTGGAGAGTACTGGAGAACGGTTATAAATGTTTATGCATACATGTAGTAAGCCGATTTTTTACATTGGACTTTATATATATATATATATATATATATATATATATATATATATATATATATATATATATATATATATATATATATATATATAACTTTAAAAATATAGTAAAAAAACGTTTAGAAAAGTAGTATGAAATTTGTGATAAAAAGTTGTATAAGAGTTGTTTTTCCCATGCTCTTATTATGTTTAATTTATCCGTTTCTGGCGTTATTTAAACTTTTATAATCAAGACCATTCACACCAATAAATGTTGTCTTACTGTTATGTAGGAAATCTTAGTAATGTTACACATGGACTATTAAAGAAGATTTGCCGATAGAGGTTGACTATTGACTCAAGTGTTGCAGGGCCTAGGAAATTCCTTCAAGGACAACAGAAAGAAGCTTGTAAGATTCCTAACGCTTGTTTTCCTAGTTATACCTTTTTATTAATAATTGCTATATTGTATTTGTCAATCAAAGATAATTCTATACTTCAAAAATATCATAATGCATAAAAAGGTAATTTGATTATGGATAACGCATTGTAGTATAAGAATATTAGCTAGTTACAATATTTTTTTGGATTTACGTAATTAAAAGGAAAAAAATTTTAATTTTCCAAAAAATAAGACATTTTTAAAAAGTTTTTTTCCGGTAAAAATAACAAATAATTATTTTATAGTATATACAAATGTCATTGAAATAGCAATGTCCTTGTTAAAAATGTATTTAGATTAATGTAAAGTTTCATTTTTTTTCCTATTACAACGATGTTTTTTGAAAAGATGTCTTAATACTCTAATAAGCAATGTACTTTCAAAAGTACATTGCTATAGTTCACAAAAGCGTGACAATTTGGTCGTTAATGTATGCATAGAAGCTAGTTTTCAAAATTATTCATACACTGGGCCGCCATTTTTCTTTTTTACTTTAATTGTAAAAGGTGAGGTGTTTGGGAAGTAGTGACCAATAGGCTACCCATTTTTTGGTTATTTTTTCATATTATCTGTTTACTTGCTATTTGGTATTTTTATCAGGAATACATAAAAGTGGCAATTTGTACAATGCTCTTCTCAACATGACTCTTAATGATAAAAAAAACATCCATACTTGACCATTTAAAGTGAAATATACAAAATTGGGACACATCACAGAATATTAATGATTGGTCCATGTTAAACTTAAAACTATACATAAAGTGAGTTGTATGATTGGTCCCTATTAAACTTAAAACTACAAAATCGGTACACACATCACGTAATATACATAATTGGTCCCTGTTAAACCCAAAACTACATAAATTGTCTTTGTACGATTGGTACCTTTTCTACACAAATATACAACTATAATAAAAGTAGGATGTAAACTATTTTGTTTTATTAGTTTTTATTTGTGTTTTGAATATTCTAAATATTGACAGGTTTGTTTAGTATAAATTATAGCAATGAACTTTTGAAGTACATTGCTATTTTATTGGATTTTCCAACTTCAAGAATCTATCAAAATAGCAACGTACTTTGTAAAAGTGTGTTATTGCACGCTGACACTTAATGAGAAAAAAAAATCCATATTTGGACATTTAAAGTGAAGCAAAAAGAAAGTTATTTATTAAAAATTAAGTCAATCTTATCTAAACTCATGTGAAAGTACAATGCTATTTACTTAAAATAATTTTTGTACTTTCACATGGCTTGTGAAATCAGAGTTTAAAGCAATGAAATTGGAACTTGGTAGTCAAATTTTATTATACAGGTAAAGAAATTATTGTGTGTTCTTTAAACGCTAACTATTCTTTATACATTCAAAGTACAAATGCTTTAATGAAAATATGAATAAAAACTATAATGATAATTATTATAAACATAAAAAATCAAACATCAAAGTACTAACCTGTTGTTGTTTGTTGTTTGTCTTTGTGTTATCGTGGTAGAAGACGTGAGCGTGTTATCGTGGTGGAAGACGTGAAGAAAACGAATCGAAGACACTGAGAAATATAGAAAAGGGACGATTGAGATAAATCTAATGATAGGTCAAAATGTTTTTTTTTTTGATGTAAAAAGGTAAATACTATTATGTAGGCCTGATTTTTTGGGATTCGTATTCAGTTACACGATTTAAGTATAGAATGTTTCTTTAGATAAGAATGCTAAATTTGAATTAAATTTTAAGATAAGATATTTGTTAATTATAGGAGATTCTAATTTGAATTTAAACCTCTATAAAATCAGATATGAATTGCAGGAACGATTATAAGATGGGTTACAATGATGTCAGGTGGCATAATGAAGATTAGAATGATGACAAGTGGCAAAATGGACATTAAAAATGGACATGTGGCATAATTTGGTTTTATTTATTAGAGGAGGTAGATGCAGGACAAATTCCAAATTTAACGAAAGAATTTACAAAAGATGTGGGATAAGTTGTTGTTGAACACAATAAAAGAATACTTATCGTAGGTGAGTTTGGAACCTGGGTGGGGTAGCTGAAGCTTCAAGCACCTCAACCAGCGAACTAGGCTACCATTTTGTTTTTAAGTCACAAATACATATATATACATGTAATTGCAGAATATAAACACACACACACACACATATATATATATATATATATATATATATATATATATATATATATATATATATATATATATATATATATATATATATAGTTAGGATTAAATATGAATTATAATTATTATGTGATTGTATGACTATATTTGAGACATCAGATCATAATTTTTAGTGGTTAAGCTTGCTATAGTATACCATACTTACGGTGACATGCATCACATATTAACCATGCTTTATTTTTTTTTTTTAAAAAAACTTGTATTTAAGGGCATTATAGACATTTTATTCAACATCAAGTAAGGAAATTGTTGTTATTCAGGGAGGTATAATTCTTCTTTTTTTCAAATTAATATATGCTAAATTGATAAAAACCTAAGGATAATCAAGATGCGTTATATATTATCATCTTCCAAAATTAATTTGATAACCCATTTTTTATCATTCTTTCAGTATAATTTGTTTTATAGCTATATAAAGCTAATTATTAACCTAATTAGGAGCTATTCTTTTAGAATACGATGTTTAGCAGTAATAAAATGCTAATTTTTCCTATTATTTTAAAATAATACATTTAAATTTATAGAATGATAACTAGTAACCATTCTTTTAGAATAATTTTCTTTATAAAGTGCTTCTTTTATAGTAGAATGGTAATTAGTAATTTCTTACATTCTTTAGAATAGTATGGCAAAAGTTACACCTTTTAGAGATCCTTGGTAATTTAGGGTCTGTATTATTGTTACTTAATTGTTTGAATAAGTTACACTTAATTTATACATCTATACAAATCCATTTTCTTTGCCCTTCTTGCAGAATCAACTATATTTTATAAATAGTGGGATATTAATTAGTTTCCGTGCTTTCTTAATACATTGTTTTACAATCATAGAATGCTAATTACTAATTAGTTTCTCCTTCAATCAATCTTTGTTGTTCTTGTTGTTCAACTAGTTCTTCCATTGGTAATTCTTGTAGAAGCTCTGCTTACGGACTTTTATGGTGTTGTTCTTGTTGCTTTAGTACACCTGCAACTACAAAAAAAAAAACATGTTACCCATTGTTCAAATTTCAAATACATTATTATTCTACAAGCAATATACACCATACTTTTGTATGCAAGTTAAATTAATTCAATTATAAAAAATAATTGTCTCAAGGAATCATACATGAAGCATTCTATATATATATATATATATATATATATATATATATATATATATATATATATATATATATATATATATATATATACTAGATGTGTGCCCGTGCAAAGCAGCGACGATAAATAGCTTTTTGGACGAATAGTTTTCTTACGGAAAAATAATTATAAGATTTTGTTATTAGTTATTACGTAATAAGAGAAAATACCACTTTTTAATTAAACTATTTATGTTTAGAACTTATATTTATATTGTATGTTTATACATTAGATGTAAATTAATTATTATCGGTATCTAGTTTAAGAAATGTAAATTAACTTATATTGATGGATTTAATGTTTTTTAATTGTTATTTTGCTCCAAATTAATTTTTTAATAACCTTCTTTAATTCAATGTTTCAAAATTTTGGCAAGTATTAATGGTTTTGTTATGCATAATTGATTTGTATAAAAATTTTTTGTATATTGTACCTCTTAAAATAAAAAATATGACATATATATATGGGTGAGATCAGTTGAGAACTCATAGTTTTCTGAGAACCTGAGAACTGAAGGTGGAGCGTTAGATCAAAATTAATTCATTAATGGTATGATTGTAATCTTATCGATCTCATGTAGTGTTTTTTTTGTGTTATTGAACAAAATTAACATAATAAATCAAATTTTATAATTTTTTTTTAAAAATAATTTTTGATTTTATTTTTAAAAAAATGGAGATTTTTTAAGTTTTTTTTAAAAAACATTTTTTTAAAAAAATTGAAAAAAAGTAGTTCTTTAAGAAAAATTGCAATTTTTAAAAAAAACTTCAATTCTTTTATAAAAACTGTTTTTTTATTAAAAAAACTGTATTTATTTTCAAAAAAAAAAACTACAAGTTTTTCAAAAAAAACTGCAATATTTTTTGAAAAAAAAAGCAATTTTTTTTTTGAAAAAAGCTACATTTTTTCAAATTAAAAAAAAAACCTAATTTTTTTAACAAAAAAATCAACGTTTTAGGTGCATATATGCATATTTTTTCAAATCCATATATGCATATTTCTTGTACTATAATATTCGTACGTAAATCATAAAAAATCTTATTTTCATTAATCAATCTATAAACATAATAGTACAAGTATTTAATTCGATACAAAATAAAATATAAAAAATAAAAAATAAAAACTACAAAGATTCACAGTGTTATCATTTCTTCATATCAAGATTTCCATATTTTCTTCAAATTCACTTTTTACATCTTCAAAATTGTCCACAAATTCTTTCAAATCTACAAGAAAAAAATGATTAATGCAAGAACACTCACAAAAATGCATATATATATATATATATATATATATATATATATATATATATATATATATATATATATATAATGCAAGCTTCATATGTGATTATATAATTTGATATTCACATGTGCTTGTATCTTTCAAGATTCAAATATGAAATTCACAAGAAAATAAAAACGAATAACACTCACACAAAATGCATGTGTGCATATAGACGTAATTCATATGTGATTCACTCGTGACTTACATATGAATTACATGTGATTTATATGTGAATCACATGCGATTTATATGTGAATCACATGTAATTCATATTTGATTCATTTGTGAATTACATTTTTATGTGAGTCACATGTGATTTATATGTGAATCACATGTAAATCATATTTCATATGTGATTCACTTGTGAATTACATGTGATTCATACGTGAATTACATGTGATTTATATGTGAATCACATGTGATTTATATGTGACTCACTTGTGAATTACATGTGATTCATATGTAAATTACATGTGAATCACATATGAATTTATTTGTGATTTGCATGTGAATTACATATGAATCATATGTAATTCATATGTGAATCACTTGTGATTAGTAACTAATATGTGATTCACTTGTGATTTACATGTGAATTCACATGTAATTCATAAGTGAATCACTTATGATTTACTTGTCAATTATATATGATTCATATGTAAATTACATATGAATCACATGCAACTCATGTGATTCATTTTTGATTTACATGTGATTTACATATAAATCACATATAACTTATATAGGAATCACTTGTGATTTACTTGTGAATTACATGTGATTCATATGTAAATTACATATAAATCACATGTACCTCATATGTAATTCACTTGTAAATTACACGTGCTTCATATGTAAATTACATATGAATCACATGTAACTTATATGTGATTCACTTGTGATTTACATGTGCATTACATGTAATTTACATGTGAATCCCATGTAATTCATGTGTGAATCACTTTTGATGTACTTGTGAAATACATGTAATTCATATGTAAACTACATATGAAGCATATGTAACTCTTATCTGATTCACTTGTGATTTACATGTGAATTTAAGGGTGGTAAATAGGTAAATTAATATATTGGAAAATTTTTATTATTGGAATACTACAAATGTAGATATGTAAATTCAAGATTGGAATTGGAATTGAAATCGGAATGTGAAATTTTGGTTGGGCAGAATGGAATTCAATAATAAAAATGAAATATTTATTTATATTTAAATATTTTTTGTTTATTATAAATGCATAAAACTATTTTTTTTTATTTTAGTATATATAATGAAAGCATTATGGCCTTTAATAAAAAAGAAAAAATGATAATATTGAGTACCTTTGATGGAAGCAGTAATGGCCATGAAAATCTGTTCCACATTGGTAGAATCTTTTGAACTGATTTCCAGGAAAGGAATTCCAAGTTCAATTCAATGGAAACAAAGAACAAAAAAAAAGGAATTTAGAAATTACTTTTTCTTTGTGTAATTCAAGTACTCAAGGACAAAATACAAAAACAAATCTGAGAAGTCCAATACAAAAAAAATGCAGAAATTTACCATTTGTAATAACAGGGGGTGTTCCAAAGCTTAGTCAAGCACCCAAACCCTAACAAAAACAAAAATTAGGTTTTAAATAGGTTTGAGGTGAACTTTTGACATGGGTCACACCAGGATGCAGAAAAATATAAGCCCAAATTTTTACCATTCAAGGTGTCGATTGCAACCTGAAAATTCCAACATGTAGCAATAAAACACCCAATTTTAGGTTTTGTATAACTACTTCATATGGACATCTAATACAAGTATAACTATTTCACATATGATTTGTAATTGATTATTACCATTGGCCAATTAATTACTACACACTGATAGTCCAACTTCCAATTAATCATAGCTGAAAATGTGAAAATTTATTTTCACCATATTAGGGATATGCATATATGAACATATATGAAATTGTGAAAAATCAACATATGCGCCAATTCTCAAGTTTAATAATCAATTATCTAATTTAATAATATAAACAAGCTAAATATGTGAAAAAAATGATAATAAAAAACCTTATTTTTTAAGATTTTACACACCTACGGGCTTCAATTAATGAGAGATGATCATTATAGGGGTTTTCAATCACATTCATCACCTGAAAGAAACAGCAAAAAGTAACACGTTTACTTTAGCAAGGGTAAAAAAGTAAATTTGCATGAATAAAAGTAAAAGGTTTTTAGATTGATTACATGAAGCCAAATAAAAAGACCATTGCAGAGCAAGATTATGGTGTTCTTTTCTTTTTTTGACTTATGGGGCACATGACTTATTCCATTTCCATTTTTAGGGAAAGCAGGCTTTCTCAACAATTCATAACAGTTTACAAAATCACTCTCATTTACTTTTTCTATCCATTTCCCCAATTGTGTTGTTATTTTTTCTAATATTTGTTAAAACATCGTTATCCAGACTGCACTTTACCAGTGCGGCACTTAATGGACTAATCTGATAGTATTCTTATACAATTATGTCTTTTAGTTTACAATAAAGAAAAAAAATGAATATAACAGGTGTAATGTAGATTTGCTATAATCAAATACTGCAAAATGTATTGAAAATAGAAGGAGTATTCTCCTATTATAATCAAATACTGCAAAATGTATTGGCAATTGCAAGCTGATTTTTCAAATAAATTATGATAAGTGTAACAAGAACATTAAAGGATTGTATTATTAAAACGTGTAAATTGTTGATATCCAAGGACCCGAAACCTTTTTCTTAGCTATATTTTTCATGGTTCTTTTAATTGTTGGTTTTCATACTTCAGTATGAAGTATAAAACTTTATTTTGAAAGTTATATGTGTTGGTCTCTGCATTTGTTTAAGTATAATTGAAATCCTTTTCTAGAATTTTAATCATATCTTTTGGTTAATACAAATGAAGATTCACTAATATGCAACTTTGGTACACAATGAGATAACAATTTGATGTAGCTGAAATTCTTTCTTAAGAAAACCTGGAGGTCTCGTTGTTGATCCATAGGTAATATTTGTTCATACAACATGACCATGGGAAGACTCAAAGTTGAACATACGAACCCCAAAGTAAACCTACCAAATCTATTCAGTAATTAACAAGAATTCCCAGAGCAGGCATTAGCTAATAATCAAAACAGGAACAATATCACAAATCAAGTTACAATTTTAATTGAAATTATGCAAAAAAAATGAGCTCATATATGAGCAATCGTGGAAAAGAGAATAAATAGATAATTTGATAACTTCATTTTGCGATTCAATCAACTAATTTTTACAATGCTCATGATGAATTTCAACTTTTACATCACCTAGTAAAGTAAGAATTAGGTTAAACAAAAGAGAAGAAAGTTAAATACCTGGAAGCTAAAATGGTAATGTAGACAACAGAAGGAGTATTCTCCTAGAAAAGTCGAGCAGCAGCGAACTCATCCATCTGCAACTTCCTAGGCGCAACGCCAACGAAAGCATCAACTGATTTCACATCGGTGATGAAGGCAGAGGTGGAAAGAGCTACTGAAGTGCAAATTATGAAGCACAAGTTCAGAAATTTATCCAAGGAGGATCTGTGGGTAGATTGGCAATCAACAATGGTAGAGGTGGCCAATGAACAGAGGGGGAAGGCGATCGATGGAGTAGGGAGGAGTTGCTCATCTTTGATCGTTGGTGAAGAAGAAGTGTGGAGAAGTGGAGATATACCGATCTAGGGTTTGTGAAGTGTGTGTGTGTGTGTGTGAGAGAGAGAGAGAGAGAGAGTGTGTGTGTGTGTGTGTGTGTATGTGTGAGTGTTTTAAATGATTTTTTAAAATAAAAAATTTATATACCTGATTTATCCTTATGATAATTTTCTAAAAACCTAATTTACCATTAAAGTTGATCATATTTACAAATATGTCATCTTTGATCTAGGCCATTAAAAATTTTGATATAACGTTCCATTTTTAGTTCTCGGGTACTTGGGAAACTATAGGTTCTGAAATGATCTTTCCTCTCTCTGTAACGCCCCATTTCTGGTATGTAATTCAAATAAAGTATTTTCATTTCTGAAGGGGTACTCGACGAGTCTGTAACCCCAACTCGTCGAGTAGAGACGGGACGATTACGCGTTTTGAGCTGGCTACTGGACGAGTCCATACGGTGGACTCGGCGAGTCCGCCTGTCTGGATGAAGCCCTAATTTTAAGGGTTTGCACCCTATTTAAACACACTTATGCACCCCCAACCTCGCCTCTATCACTCTCGGAACATTTCCCTGTAAACCCTAGCCCCATTGTTGAGTTTGAGTGTATTTGTGATAGCTTGGAAGCTTTGGGAAGGAAAGAAGGTCCATAGAAGGGAAGGAAGATCCAGGAGTTAGCTTACATCTGTTTTTCATTCAGGTGATGAAGTTATGACCTTGTGCATTCCCCCATTATAACCTCCTTTATGCTTGTTATGCCCTCTTTGTACCCTCTGATGATTCAAACTTGAGATATGGACTTCCCTTTTTATGGAAACATCATATATGGACTCTCATTGCATTCTAGAAGTGTAAAGTTTCAGTTATGGTCATGATTGAGGTCCCTCTTGAGCTTGGAACCCCATTAAGAGCTTAGGGTTGGCATTTGAAGCCTTTAAAGCCATGCATGCACGTAAAGTTTGTAGTTTTACGTGATAAACATGCCCTAGAAGCTTGGATCTGTGATTTGGAGCCTCTGCATGGCTCAAATCAGGTCTGTATGGAAAAGGGATTGAATGGACTCGGAGAGTCGCAAGCTTGACTCGACGAATCATATGAAGATAGCTGTGGACTCGACAGGTTGGATGAGCAACTCAACGAGTCCGGTGAAGATTGCCTTAGACTCAACGAGTTGTTCATACAACTCGGCGAGTCGGATGAGTTTTCCCGAGAAAAGTAGTGTTCGAGTGAAATAGCTTCATTCCTTCTTAGTTACACGTAAAGTTAGCAACTTTACGTATTCAAATGGTTCCAGGGGCTCAGATCTACAAGTTAGATGCTCTGGAATGGTTTAGAATTCAATTGTTTGGAATTTGCACGACAGGACTCGACGAGTTGTTCTTCGGACTCGACGAGTCGAGTCGTGAGTCCCCGTTTTTCTTCGACCTGTGAGTTCAGGGTGAGTCAGTGAGTAGGAAAGGGACTCGGTGAGTTAAAGTCAGAGTTAGTAAAAGAGGGACTCGGCGAGTCTGCGCCCTGACTCGGCGAGTCAGGTCAACTGGAAGCTGACTTTGACCAGGGGCAAAATAGTCATCTTACCCTGAGGGTATTTGCAAGTAACTAATCTAGTGTTTTTGGGATTTGTAGTCGGACAGTTCCAGAGCAGCAGTCAGCCACTTTTAGAGTTCGCATCTCAGCAGCCAGCATTACGAGGTGAGTTTCCTTCCAGTAGGAACGGGTCTACAGCCACAATGTCGACCCTTTTAGTTAGCGGAAGTTCCGGACCTCGGTCTGATGCAGTAGTTAGAATGCTTGATGTCTTTGTGATTCAAGCATGTATTTGTGTTATGTGTTCCGGACTTCGGTCCGATGCAATATGCAGTATATGTGTTCATACTAGTTGAGATGTTTATGCTATGTTATGTTCAGTCAGTTCCGGACTTCGGTCCGATGCAAGGGACAAGGTCCCAGTCAGTTCCGGACTTCGATCCGATGCAGTCAGTTCCGGACTTTGGTCCGATGCAGGGGACAAGGTCCCAGTTAGTTTCGGACTTCGGTTCGATGCAGAGGGCAAGGCCCTGGTTAGTTTCCGGACTTCGATCCGATGCAGTTTTCGGACTTTGGTCTGATGCAATGGGCAAGGCCCAGTATGTGATTTATATGTTATTGTATGGTATGTGGTAGTTTGGGGGAGCTCACTAAGCTTTGTGCTTACAGTTTCAGTTTTGGTTTCAGGTACTTCCGCAAGCAAAGGGAAGAGCTCGGGATGATGGCATTGCACACACCACAGTTTCAGCTTTTGTCTTGGGAGTTTATTTCAGATACTATGTTATGTTGATACAGTTCTTTTGTCATGACACATCTATTATAACTTTTTGGGATTTATGACGTATGATTTCATGATATATTATAAATGGTTGATATCTTTAGTATTATTTAAACAAAATTTTTTGGTCGTATTTTGGGTCGTTACAAGTTGGTATCAGAGCCTTGGTTTGAGGGATTCAGGCACACTTACGGGTGTGACTAAACTCAAACTAAGGAAATAGTAAAAAGATTTTCGAAAGAAAAATGTTTTCAAAAGAATTTTTGAGAAAGAAACTTAAAAAGAAAAGATTTTTGAAAACGAGAAAAGGGTGTGGTGAGGGTGATCAGCCGAGCTCAAGTAAGTACTCCCAAATTACCCATACAAGTTTATGTTATGATTATTAGTTTTAGTTTCAGTAGAACAACATGCTAGAATAGGACTAAGGATCTAGGAGGATGCCTTATGTACCTGCTATATGTGCTTCAGCTTTATGAGAATTGCATGCTAGTATTGAGTAGACAGCAGTAGGATAGCCTGTTTAGGTTATGCCTGACAGTACGAACTTAGCATTGTATGCTAGTACAGTTTCTTATTATGAGAATAGAGTTGCTTGATTAGTTTCATGTGTCCGAATGTTGCTTGCTTTGTGCTTTATGGGACTCTGGGTGATGGGAGTTAGCCATTAGGTGAATACGACACATCGCATGAGATCAGGGTTGGATAATTTCAGAGTGCTGGATTTGGCTCTATTGCGCAGCTTCTGTTTAAGTCCAACCATTGTAGGAATGAGTCTTTTACTCGAAGGATTATCTGAGCCTCGTCATATGTGATGGTATTCAAGTGATGTCTAATTGGCATTACAATGAGGCCTTCAGCAGCTGAGGACTGGTTTTTGTTGAGTCATAGATTTCCCTTAGGGCAAGCCTAGGATGAGAGCAATAGAGATCAATAGTAGTAGTACTGATTTGGTGGAGTCGAGGCGGTTCTTGAGGAAAGTACGGATAGATGTGGAAGGTAGTAAGGGCCCATACTACTAGAAGCAGAGGATATGTACTTGAATCAAGGAAGGTCGAGGTGAGACCGGGAAACCTGTAGTAGTAGCGATCCCTCGAGATATATCAGTGTTTCTGACGTTTATCATGATGTGTTTTCAGAATGGTGGTTTTACGCCCTAGGCCAGCAGTCGGCAGCTCAGGTACTGGGGAGGGATTAGGATCAGGCTCAGGGGCCGAGCAGTTGGATGAGCAGACTAGGGAGTTTTTCACTTCAGAGGTTACCCATATCATACTTGAGTAGACTCCTATGATCTTCAGTTCGATCAAGGAGGGTATCTTGGAATTGATGGATGAGAAGTTGAGCACATTTCGTGCTGAGATGGCGGCTATGATGGGGTCGCGCACACTCGCCTTCAGGTAGTTCCAGGCTTGTGAAGCTCCAGACTACCATGGGGCGCGGGAACCCATTGCGAGTACTAGGTGGTTGGCAGATGTTGTCAACGCGTTCCGTACTAGCAGATGTCCTGAGGGGGACAAGGTCAGATTAGCATCTTGTCTCCTGAAAGATAGGGCACGTGACTGGTGGGAGGAGGTTGGGCATGGTATCGGGGATGACACAGCACTTAATACTATGACTTGGGCTGATTTTACCACCAGGTTCAGAGCCGAGTTCGCACTGGTTATTGAGGTGCAACAGTTAGCCAGAGAGTTTCAGGACCTTACTCAGACTACAGAGATAGTGGCGGAGATTTCCGCCAAGTTCAGGGAGAGGGTTCTTCTTGTTCCTCAGTACGTAGCTGACGAGGAAATGAAGAAGGCCCGTTATCATGAGATGTTGCGGAGTGATATCTGCCAGTTTGTGAGCCGGTCCAGCTGTAAGACGCTGGATGATATGATTGCGAGGGCTAGAGAGAGAGAGAGAGAGAGAGAGAGAGAGAGAGATTGATCTTGAGATGGAGAATAAGAGGAAGCCCGAGGCGGCTTCGGGTACATGGAGTTTGGGCAAGAAGCCCAAGGTTTCGGATCATAGGTCCAGAGGTCAGCAGAGCCACAGTCGGTGTGGCAAGTGTGGGAGATTGCACGATGAGGCGTGCAAGGCAGGGAGTTTCGGCTGCTACAAGTGCGGTCGGACTGGGCATATGAGCAGAGATTGTACAGTTTCTACCACCGCCACTGCAACATCAGATCTAATTTGCTTCCATTGCAATCAGAGGGGACATAAAAATTCCCAGTGCCCGAGCTTAGCAGCAGCAGGGAAGGTGTCGGCACCTGCCCCCTGCTACATTGAGGATTACGGACGGTCGTCAGGGCCGGGACAAGGCGCCAGTGGCGAAGAGTAGAGCTTTTCAGATGACAGCAGAGGAGGCGCGAGCGACTCCTGACGTGGTGACGGGTATGTATTTTCCTTTTATCTCTGCATTTATTATTGATTGTTTCTAATGTTATATGTTTATGTATAGGGTCGTTCTTAGTGAATGGCATTTCAGCTACAATGTTATTTGATTCGGGGGCTACCCGATCGTTTGTCTCTCTTGCACTTAGCAAGAGGTTTAGTAGAGCTCCTGGGGAGCTGGATTGTCCACTCGAGGTGGAGATAGCCGATGATAGGACCGTCAGGGTCGCGAGGGTGCATAAGGCATGCTCGCTGTAGTTATTCGATGAGCAGTTTTAGGTGGACTTGGTCCCTATTCCTTTGCGAGGGAACAAGGTCATAGTAGGCATGGATTGGCGGAGCCTCAATGGGGCGATGATTGATTGTGAGTTGCAGCTAGTGAGGGTTCACACTCCCAGCGGGGGAGAGTTGGTGATTCAGGGCGAGAGGCCACAGTGTGGACCGATTCTTTGTTCAGCAGCGAGAGCAAGGCGATACTTCCAGCAGGGATGCGCAGGTTATGTCGCATATGTGATGGATACCCGGGATAAGAGTACGATGACAGTAGATGATGTAGCAGTGGTGCGAGAGTACCCGGACGTATTTCCAGAGGAATTGCCTGTGATACCTACGGAGAGACAGGTTGAGTTCAGGATTGACCTGGTTTCTGGTGCGGCTCCGATAGCCAAGGCACCGTATCAGTTGGCTCCTCCAAAGATGCAGGAGTTGTCTACACAGCTGCAGGAGCTGCTAGACAAGGGTTTCACTAGACCAAGTAGTTTGCCATGGGGATCCCTGATCTTGTTTGTGAAGAAGAAGGATGGGTCGCACCGTATGTGCATACACTACCGGGAGTTGAACAAGGTAACAGTGAAGAAACGTTACCCACTCCCGAGGATAGATGACTTGTTCGATCAGCTTCAGGAAGCATCTTGGTTTTCCAAGATTGATCTGCGCTCCGGTTATCATCAGATGCGGGTCAGGGGTGAGGATATTCAGAAGACAGCTTTTAGGACCCATTGTGGTCATTATGAGTTTGTGGTGATGCCGTTTGGGCTCACCAACGCTCCAACCGCGTTCATGGACCTCATGAACCGCGTGTGCAGGCCGATGTTGGATCGGTCAGTGATTGTATTCATCGATGGCATCTTGGTTTATTCCAAGACTCAGGAGTAGCACGAGGAGCACATGAGGGAGGTGCTAGAGGTCTTGAGGAGGGAGAGACTTTTCGCAAAGTTCTCCAAGTGCGAGTTCTGGTTGCGCGAGGTGCAGTTCCTTGGGCACCTCTTCAACCAGAAGGGTATACTGGTAGATCCGGCCAAGATAGAGGTCGTGATGCAGTGGGAGGTCCCGAAGTCTCCATCAGAGATTCGGAGCTTCCTAGGTTTGGCAGGGTACTACAGGAGATTCATTTAGGATTTCTCCAAGATAGCAGTTCCACTCACCCGACTAACCAAGAAGTCGGTGGTGTTTTGTTGGGGGCCTGAGCAGCAGGTGGCTTTCGAGACTCTCAGACAGCAATTGTGCAAGGCACCGATTCTGACCCTGCCAGAGGGAGTGGATGATTTTGTAGTCTACTGTCATGCCTCGATCACAGGTATGGGGGCAGTGTTGATGTAACAGGGGCATGTGATAGCTTACGCATCCAGACAGTTGAAGTCTCACGAGGCTAACTATCTGACGCATGATTTGGAGTTGGGGGCAGTGGTGTTCGCCATCAATATTTGGAGACACTACCTCTATGGGGTCCGTTGCACCATCTACACGGATCACAAGAGTCTGAGGTACCTCATGGACCAGCCGAATCTTAACATGAGGCAGCGTCGGTGGTTAGATGTGGTGAAGGATTATGACTGTGAGATCCTTTATCACCCGGGGAAGGCCAACGTAGTGGCCGACACCCTGAGCTGCAAGGCGGCAGCGGCCCGATCAGGGATGTATGCTTGAGGGTGACAGTGATTACTCCATTGTTGGAGCAGATCAGGGAGGCACGGTTCGAGGGCCTCAAGGAGGATAGGCAGAAGTGTGAGAGGATCGTGGGCTGAGTAGCTTCCTTTGATTATGACAGTCGGGGATTGTTGACCCTTCATTGGAGGGTTTGGGTACCGTACTGGCGCGGAGTATGACAGGTGTTGATGGACGAGACTCATAAGTCTCGATTTTCCATCCACCCAGGGGCAATGAAGATGTACAGAGATCTTCGACCCAACTATTGGTGGCCCTGCATGAAGCGGGATGTCGTCTGGTATGTGGAGAGATACCTGACCTGCAGGAAGGTCAAGGAAGAGCACCATAGACCCCACGGTAAGATGCAGCCGTTAGATATTCCCGTATGTAAATAGGAGGACGTTACCATGGATTTTGTCACCAAGCTTCCCAGGACCGCTCGGGAAGTGGATTCGATTTGGGTCATAATGGACCGGCTGACCAAGAGCGCGCATTTTATACCGATCCAGGAGAGCATATCGGCTGAGAAGCTAGCCGACATCTATGTGCGCGAGATAGTAGCATGGCATGGAGTGCCTGTTTCGGTAGTGTCAGACCGAGACGTACGTTTTACTTCCAGATTTTTGAAGCAGTTTCATGACGAGATGGGGACTCGTCTTCATTTTAGCACCGCCTTCCACCCCCAGACGGATGGGCAGAGCGAGAGGACGATTCAGACTCTCGAGGACATGCTTTAGGCATGTGTTCTAGACTTTGGTGGTAGTTGGGATAAGTATCTTCCACTAGAGGAATTTTTGTATAACAACAGTTACCACGCTTGCATTGACCGTCCTCCTTTCGAGATGCTTTACGGAAGGAGGTGCAGGACGCCGATTTGTTGGGGCAAGGTCAGTCAGCAAGTCATTGGGAGCATTGAAGTGGTGCTCCAGACCACAGAGTTGATCCAACAGGTTCATAGTAGACTGCAAACTGCGCAGAGTAGGCAGAAGAGTTACACCGACAGGAGACGTTCGGACTTGGAGTTTCAGGTGGGCGATATGGTCCTCCTGAAGGTATCACCCTGGAAGGGTGTTATCAGGTTTCGGAAGAGGGGCAAGCTGGGTCCCAGGTTCATTGGCCCTTTTAGGGTTTTGGCCCGGGTGGGTCGGGTTGATTATCGGTTGGATCTTCCGGCAGAGCTTAGCCAGATCAACAACACTTTCCATGTTTCTCAGTTGCGAAAGTGTTTGGTGGACGAGTCAGCAGTTGTACCCTTGGAGGATATTCAGGTTGATAGCAGCCTGGATTATATCGAGAGACCAATTGCGATCTTATATCGGAAGACGAAGACCTTGAGGAACAAGGTGGTTTAGTTAGTGAAGGTGCAGTGGCAGCACCGAAAAGGTTCAGAGTGGACGTGGGAGTCCGACGGGGAGATGAGGGAGCATTATCCAGAGTTATTTTCAGCAGCATCAGCAGACTTCAAGGACGAAGTCTAAGATAAGTGGGGGAGAGTTGTAACGCCCCATTTCCGGTATGTAATTCAAATAAAGTATTTTCATTTCTGAAGGGGTACTCGACGAGTCTGTATCCCGACTCGTCGAGTAGAGACGGGACGATTAGGCGTTTTGAGCTGGCTACTCGACGAGTCCATACGCTGGACTCGGCGTGTGCGCCTGTCTGGATGAAGCCCTAATTTTAAGGGTTTGCACCCTATTTAAACACACTTATGCGCCCCCAACCTCGCCTCTATCACTCTCAGAACATTTCCCCTGTAAACCCTAGCCCCATTGTTGAATGTGAGTGTATTTGTGATAACTTGGAAGCATTGGGAAGGAAAGAAGGTCCATAGAAGGGAAGGAAGATCCAGGAGTTAGCTTACATCTGTTTTTCATTCAGCTAATGAAGTTATGACCTTGTGTATTCCCCTATTATAACCTCCTTTATGCTTATTATGCCCTCTTTGGAGCCTATTATGATTCAAACTTGAGATATGGACTTCCCTTTTTATGGAAACATCAAATCTGGACTCTCATTGCATTCTAGAAGTGTAAAGTTTCAGTTATGGTCATGATTGAGGTCCCTCTTGAGCTTGGAACCCCATTAAGAGCTTAGGGTTGGCATTTGAAGCCTTTAAAGCCATGCATGCACGTAAAGTTTGCAGTTTTACGTGATAAGCATGCCCTAGAAGCTTGGATTTGTGATTTGGAGCCTCTGCATGGCTCAAATCAGGTCTGTATGGAAAAAGGATTGAATGGACTCGGAGAGTCGCAAGCTTGACTCGACGAATCATATGAAGATAGCCGTGGACTCGACGGGTTGGATGAGCAACTCAACGAGTCTGATGAAGATTGCCTTAGACTCGACAAGTTGTTCATACAACTCGGCGAGTCGAATGAGTTTTCCCGAGAAAAGTAGTGTTTAGTGAAATAGCTTCATTCCTTCTTAGTTACACGTAAATTTAGCAACTTTACGTATTCAAATGGTTCCAGGGGCTCAGATCTACAAGTTAGATGCTCTGGAATGGTTTAGAATTCAATTGTTTGGAATCTACACGACAGGACTCGGCGAGTTGTTCTTCGGACTCGACGAGTCGAGTCGTGAGTCCCCGTTTTTCTTCGACCTGTGAGTTCAGGGTGAGTCAGTGACTGGGAAAGGGAGTCGGTGAGTTAAGTCAGAGTTAGTAAAGGAGGGACTCAGCGAGTCTGCTCCCTGACTCGGCGAGTCCGATCAACTGGAAGTTTACTTTGACCAGGGGCAAAATAGTCATCTTACCCTGAGGGTATTTGCAAGTAACTAATCTAGTGTTTTTGGGATTTGTAGCCGGACAGTTCCGAAGCAGCAGTCAACCACTTTTAGAGTTAGCATCTCTACAGCCAGCATTAAGAGGTGAGTTTCCTTCCAGTAGGAACGGGTCTACGGCCACAATGTCGGCCCGTTTAGTTAGCGGAAGTTTAGGACCTCGGTCCGATGCAGTAGTTAGAATGCTTGATGTCTTAGTGATTCAAGCATTTATTTGTGTTATGTGTTCCGAACTTCGGTCCGATGCAGTATGCAGTATATGTGTTCATACTAGTTGAGATGTTTATGCTATGTTATGTTCAGTCAGTTCCGGACTTCGGTCCGATGCAGGGGACAAGGTCCTAGTCAGTTCCGGACTTCGATCCGATGCAGTCAGTTCCGGACTTCGGTCCGATGCAGGGGACAGGGTCCCAGTTAGTTCCGGACTTTGGTCCGATGCAGAGGGCAAGGCCCTGGTTATTTTCCGGACTTCGGTCAGATGCAGTTTCCGGAGTTCGGTCCGATGCAGTGGGCAAGGCCCAATATGTGCTTTATATGGTATTGTATGGTATGTGGTAGTTTGGGGGATCTCACTAAGCTTTGTGCTTACAGTTTCAGTTTTGGTTTCAGGTACTTCCGCAAGCAAAGGGAAGCGCTCGGGATGATGGCATTGGACACACCACATTTTCAGCTTTTGTCCTGGGAGTTTATTTCAGATACTATGTTATGTTGATACAGTTCTTTTTTCATGACACATCTGTTATAACTTTTTGGGATTTATGACATACGATTTCATGATATATTATAAATGGTTGATATCTTTAGTATTATTTAAACAAAATTTTTGGGTTGTTACAAGTTGGTATCAGAGCCTTGATTTAAGGGATTCAGGCACACTTACGGGTGTAACTGAACTCAAACTAAGGAAATAGTAAAAAGATTTTCGAAAGAAAAATGTTTTCAAAAGAATTTTTGAGAAAGAGACTTAAAAAGAAAAAGAGTTTTGAAAATGAGAAAAGGGTTTGGTGCATGCGATCACCTGAGCTCAAGTAAGTACTCCCAAATTACCCATACAAGTTTATGTTATGATTATCAGTTTTAGTTTCAGTAGAACAACATGCTAGAATAGGACTAAGGATCTAGGAGGATGCCTTATGTGCCTGCTATATGTGCTTCAGCTTTATGAGAATTGCATGCTAGTATTGAGTAGACAGCAGTAGGATAGCATGTTTAGGTTATGCCTGACAGTACGAGCTTAGCATTGTATGCTAGTTTCTTGTTATGAGAATATAGTCGCTTGATTAGTTTCATGTGTCCGAGTGTTGCTTGCTTTGTGCTTTATGGGACTCTGGGTGATGGGAGTTATCCATTAGGTGAATACGACACATCGCATGAGATCAGGGTTGAATAATCTCAGAGTGCTGGATTTGGCTCTACTGCGCAGCTCTTGTTGGAATCCAACCGTTGTAGGAATGAGTCTTTTACTCGAAGGATTATCTGAGCCTCGTCACATGTGATGGTATTCAAGTGATGACTAATTGGCATTACCAGGAGGCCTTCAGCAGCTGAGGACTGGTTTTTTTTGAGTCATAGATTTCCCCTAGGGCAAGCCTAGGATGAGAGTAACAGAGATCAGTAGTAGTAGTAGTAGTAGTGATTTGGTGGAGTCGAGGCGGTTCTTGAGGAAAGTACGGATAAATGTGAAAGGTAGTAGGGGCCCATACTACTGGAAGCATAGGATCTGTACTTGAATCAAGGAAGGCCGAGGCAAGACCAGGAAACATGTAGTAGTAGCAATCCCTCAAGATATATCAGTGTTTCTGACGTTTATCATGATGTGTTTTCAGAATGGTGGTTTTACGCCCTAGGCCAGCAGTCGGCAGCTCAGGTGCCGGGGAGGGATTAGGATCAAGCTCGGGGGCCGAGCAGTTGGATGAGCAGACTAGGGAGTTTTTCACTTCAGAGGTTAACCGTATCATACTTGAGCAGACTCATGTGATCTTCGGTTCGATCAAGGAGGGTATCTTGGAGTTGATGGTTGAGAAGTTGAGCACATTTCGTGCTGAGATGGCAGCCATGATGGGGTCGCGCACACTCACCTTCAGCGATTTTCGGGCTTATGGAGCTCCAGACTACCATGGGGCGCGGGACCCCATTGCGAGTACTAGGTGGTTGGCAGATGTTGCCAACGTGTTCCGCACTAGCTGATGTCCCGAGGGGGACAAGGTCAGATTAGCATCCTGTCTCCTGAAGGACAGGGCACATGACTGGTGGGGAAACATCATATAAGAATTGTTGGATAAAGTGTCTAAGTCCATAACTTATTTGGTATATACTTGACCCGACCCGGCATGGTCCATTTGGGTTGCACTTCACCCGAACAATTTATGGATAATTTTATGAGAGTTATACACATATGTTTATTAATATATTATAAGTTATAATATATTAATATGAAGTTATGTTATTTAATTAGTCTTAGTCTTAAATTAATTATGAATTAATTTAGAGATTAAAAGGAAGACTAATTAGATTATGGGCTATTGGTTTTATATGGTGTGGGCTAACACTCATTTGTTAATGGGCTAGGCTTGGATGGAAGTCCATGGATGATCCATGGAGCTTTTAACCCATGGGTCCTTGGAAAAGGAAAGGTCATGGGTTATTAGGGTTTCACCCTAACCATGTACACTATATAAGCATGCTTATGTTGCATGAAATAGCCACTAGTGTGTGTGCTTGTGTGTGGCCGAAAATATAAGTGTGTGTACACTCTCTCAAAGTTTTCCAAGTGTTTGTGGTGATTTGTGATTCCATTTGAGGCATTCACATTATTGGTGCTTGGCTCTCAAACTCCAAAGAATCAACCTCATCAAAAAGGTATGTAATCTCATCTAACTCTTTTATGTTTAAATGTTCCCCATGCCATGTTAGATAGGTTATGAACCTTGGAAAATTATTATTTTGCATGTATTTAGACAAACATAGATCCAATGTTTATTAGGGTTGCATGCACACTTAGGAAGTGTTAGATTGCTCAAAACCCAACAGTGGTATCAGAGCCTAGGCTTGTTTGTTTGATACTTGATGCAAAATAGTTGAAAAGGTCGAAAAACTTGCTGTCTGTCTGATGAACTCGCCGAGTCCATGGGGGGACTCGCTGAGTTCATGTGTATCTTCAACATTACCCTAAACTGTTTTGGTGTTTTAAAACTTGTTTTAGTTGGTGTAATGGTTGTTCTAATCCATTTACAATAGCATATATCAAAATTCCATGATTTTTATGTGTTCATATGATTCTTGAAATTTTGATAATCATGTTCATGTTCTTATGAATTTAGAAGATGATAGGAATTGTTTGTTGAATTGTTTAGAATTAATTCTTGATCATTTATGTGTTTTAATGGAGTCCATAATTTGTCCTCAAGTTATGGATATCCAAAGGTCACTTTTCTTTAACACACACATTTAAACACATAAGTTACATGAAAATGAAGAGTCTTCATTTTTATGAACCTTTAATTCATAAGTTATGAAATGAAAAGTTTTGGATAGTTACAAAACTTGCCCTCAAGTTTTGGAATTTGTAAAGTTTCACACACTTTAATAAACTTTAATTCCAACCCTTAGAGTTTTAATAGTTAAAATTCAACCCTTATACTATTTATAACATTAATGATTAATTATTATATATAAGTATAAGAATAAGTCATTCTACCGTTAGTAGGCCTCATTCACGAAGCCGGTCTATAAGGTGGGTATAAGGTTGTTGCCTATAAAATGGCAACTTAATGGGTGTCCGCTCTCACCCACCGCTTGCTTGACTGGTGGAGGGTCGTTAGCCGAACGGGTAGGACAATGACTTTAAATCCTCATTAAAAGTATAATGATTATTATAAAGTAACTAAACCTTTTTAATTCCCAATCTTAGTTATTTTAGGAAAAATGTGAACATGGTGCTAGTCCATGGAATTCACACTTTGTACCTTACCAAGTCGTTGGTGGAGCGTGTGTGGTTAACCGGCACACTAACTTGGACTAGTAAGGATCACGAAGGGTGACTTAATGTTTGTCATAGATCAATGGAGCGTGTGTGGTTAACCGGCACATTGATTAGGTGATAATATTAAGGGTACCAAGTGAATTAGCATGGTTATTCACACCTTGTTTTGTGATCCTCGGCATCCCAGTCACAAAACTTGAAGGGCACAATCGAGATTGAAACATGCCATTGAAAAGTTCAATGAATCTCAAAAGAATCTAGGAATTTCAAATACAATTAAAACCTAATAATACATTTTGTTTTTCATGGTGGAAATTGGTGAATCGTCATTCACCTACCTTTCAAATATATTATTACTTAGATTACGGCATCCCTCTTCTAAGTATAATATATTGTGATTGGTTCCTAGCCTTAATATTACATTTGGGTGTCTTATTAAGGATTCTATATATCTAATCTAAACTTGCTTTCTTCTTTCAGATGTATTCCAACACTAATGCTTCGGGCTCTAACCCAACTGGTTCTTTCTCTCTCATGAATCTTTGTGGGAGGGTCATCTTTGATGGTTCCAACTTCATGGATTGGATTAGGAACATCAGGATGGTTACTCGTTATGAGGACAAGGAATATGTCCTCGATAAGGAGTTAAAAGAGCTTGATGAGTCTACTGCTACTCCTGAGGAGATCGCTGAATTCAGGACACATGAGAGAGATGCTACTAAGGTGGCATGTATCATGATGGCCACGATGACAGCCGAGCTCCAAAAGTCATATGAAGATTTCTACCCTTTTGAGACACACCAGGACCTGATGGAAAGGTACCATCAGAGTGCTCGTCAGGAGCAGTATGAAATAATCTCCTCCATAATAACTACCCGCATGAAGGACGGTGATTCCGTCACGGCTCACATGCAAAAGATGCAAAGGTATGTGGACCGTTTGCTGAAGCTGAATGTGAACATCCCTGAGGAGTTGGCAATTGACATCATTTTGCACTCCTTACCTTCTTGTTATGACCATTTTCGTATGACATATCATATGAACAAGGAGGAAGTTACCCTCAGCAAGCTTCAAGGACTCTTGAAGACCGCTGAAACCGGTCTTAAGGGCAAGGCGGTTGTTACCTCTACTACTCCTACTCCAACATCTACCCCTGTTTTGGCTATCGGGCAAGGCAAAGGGAAAAAGAGGAAGCACCCTTCGAAGGGTACCAAGGGAAAGTCTCTTGAAGGCTCCTCATCGAAGACCAAGAGCGGTTCTGTCACTCCTTCTACCATTCCCAAGGATGTTGAATGCTTTTATTGCAATGAAAAGGTACACTGGAAGCGAAACTGCCCTAAGTACTTGTAGGATCTAAAGGATGGGAAAGTGAAACCCACCCATGCAGGTATTTACACTATATTGTCTAATTACTCAACATATTCTAACTCTTGGGTGCTTGATACAGGATGTGGTATTCACATATGTTCTGATTTGCAGGGCCTAAGAAGAAGTGAGGATGTGGAGCACGGGAAGATAAACTTGATCATGGGGAATAGGAAGGCTTCACCTGTTTCCAAGATTGGAGTTTATACTTTGTTGCTTAATAATGGGTTAAAATTAGATTTGAATAAATGTGTGTACTCGTCTGAAATAGCGAGGAATATTATTTCTTTTCATGCTTTGTACAAACAAGGTTTTACCTTTTCGTTTGATAATGAATGTGGTGGTATTAATGCTTTCTTTAAAAATGTGTTTTATTTTAAAGCGTTACCTTGTGATGGTGTGTATGAAACTGTGTCGATTGTAGACAACTTAGGAAATAATGTATTGTATATTGATTCTTCTACTAGCCTAGATAAAGCATCATTGTGTCATTGTCGTCTTGGACATGTAAACAAGAAACGCATAGGCCAACTCCAAAAGAGTGGAGTCTTGGAGTCATTCGACCTCAAATCGGATGATAGTTGTGAATCTTGTCTACTTGGAAAGATGACAAAATCACCCTTCACTGGAACTTGTGAAAGGGGTGAGGGTTTGTTGGACCTAATACATACTGATGTATGTGGGCCTTTCAAAACCGCCACAAGGGATGCTAATCGGTATTATGTGACTTTTATTGATGATTTTAGTAGATATGGGTATGTCTACTTAATCAAACATAAGTCAGAAACCTTTGAAAGGTTTAAGGAATTCAAACAGGAAGCAGAAAATCAATTGGGCAGGAACATTAAGATGCTTCGATCCGATCGAGGTGGTGAGTATCTTAGTACCGAGTTCCTTGACTATCTTAAGGAGTGTGGGATTGTCTCACAATTGACTCCTCCCAGGACACCACAGCTGAATGGTGTAGCTGAGAGGCGTAATCGAACCTTGTTGGACATGGTTCGCTCTATGATGAGTCGAGCTTCGCTACCAATCTCTTTTTGGGGGTATGCCTTAGAGACTGCCGCCCATATCCTTAATCTAGTCCCTACAAAGAAGGTTACCAAAACACCTCATGAGATGTGGACTGGGAAGGTTCCCAATTTGGACCACATCAAGATTTGGGGTTGCGAGGCTTTCGTGAGGTGTGAAACTCATGATAAGCTCGAACCCCGAAGTGAAAGGTGTATTTTCATCGGCTACCCACAGAAATCCTTCGGTTACCTCTTCTACAGACCCAGTGAGAATGTGGTCTTTGTAGCAAGAAGAGGGGTCTTTCGTGAGAGAGAATTTATAAGCCAAGGACACAGTGGGAGGCAAATTGATCTTGAAGAAATTCAAGAAGCAATTGGTGAAGGAACCTCAGACACTAGCAATCAACCTGAGGAGGAAACTCCTGTTGAGCAAGCTGACATGTCTGTACCTCCGAGGCGTTCCACACGGGTTAGGAACACACCTTCGTTTTATTATGGCTTTCATATTACTACGGAAGGTGATATGTTTATCAACGATAGTACACTGGTAAATTTGGATGAACCTAGCAGTGTTAAGGAAGCCATGGCAGGCCCGGAGTCTGCTAAATGGAAGGAGGCTATGGACAGCGAGATACAGTCCATGTATGACAATCAAGTTTGAAACTTGGTTGACAATGTACCAGGCCGTAAAACAGTCGGGTGCAAATGGATCTTCAAGAAGAAGACCGACATGGAAGGAAAAGTGCATACTTATAAGGCTCGACTGGTTGCGAAGGGTTTTACTCAGACTCAGGGTATTGATTATGATGAAACCTTCTCGCCGGTAGCAAAGATTAAGTCTATTAGGGTTATGCTAGCCATTGCTGCATTTCATGATTATGAAATATGGCAAATGGATGTCAAAACCGCTTTCCTTAATGGAAAGTTGGCTGAGGATGTGTACATGAATCAGCCAGAGGGTTTTGTCAGTGCAGAGCACCCTAATAGAGTATGCAAGCTTGAGAAATCCATTTATGGATTAAAACAAGCATCTCGTAGCTGAAATCTTTGTTTTGATGAGAAGGTCAAAGAGTTTGGCTTCTCGAGAAGTGAAGATGAGTCTTGCATGTATGTCAGAGCTAGTGGGAGTATAGTTAGCTTCTTGGTACTGTATGTGGATGACATACTACTTATAGGAAATGACATCCCAACCTTGAAGGAGGTTAAGTCCTGGCTTAGGAAGTGCTTTGCTATGAAGGACCTAGGGGAGGCTGCCTATATCCTAGGGATAAGGATATTAAGAGAAAGGAGTAAAAGACTAATTGGACTTAGTCAGAGTACCTACTTGGATAAGGTGTTGAAAAGGTTCAACATGCAGAATTCCAAGAAAGGAGATTTACCGATCCAAAGCAATGCCAAACTGAGTAAGACTCAGAGTCCGAGTACAGAGGTAGAGATAGCTGAGATGAGCCAATTACCGTATGCTTCCGCTGTTGGCTCGATCATGTATGTTATGACTTGTACCCACCCTGATGTGGCCTTTGCTTTGAGCATGGTCAGCAGGTATCAAGGGAACCCTGGCAAGGCTCATTGGACCGCGGTAAAGAACATTCTCAAGTACCTGCGGAGGACTAAGGATTGGATCCTTACCCTTGGTGGGAGTGATGACTTGAGAGTATTAGGGTATAGTGATGCTAGTTTTCAGACTGATAGGGATAACTTCCGCTCTCAGTCGGGTTGGGTCTTTACCTTAAATAGAGGGGCAATTTCTTGGAAGAGTTCCAAGCAGGAGACGGTGGCTGATTCGACTTGTGAATTAGAGTATATAGCAGCGAGTGAAGCAGCGAAGGAGGCGATATGGCTAAAGAACTTCCTCGGAGACCTTGGAGTTGTACCAGCTATTAAGGAACCTATGGAGATTTTCTGTGACAGCAATAGTGCGGTTGCCTTAGCCAAGGAACCGAGAGATCATGGCAGATCCCGACACATTGACAGAAAATATCACTTCATAAGACACAAGATTGAAGAAGGACTCCTTGTGGCAAAGAGGGTATCGTCAGATGAGAATCCTGCAGATCCCCTTACGAAGGGACTGACGAGGGTTAAGCATTTTTAGCATGCGAGGCGCATCGGGCTGAGGGACGATATTAGTTTTACAGATTAGATAGTTTTCTTGAAACTTGTAAAATGTAATCGACATTTGATGATGAATAAAATTTGTGATTTATTTATGAGTAAAGTGTTACTGTCATTGTCAATTATTTACTATTGTTTCAGTTTTGCATGTTTTGACTTCCAGAATAATTAATTTATTCAAACCTCCACAATCGGTCATACGTCGGAAGTAGGTATGAATCAAGATTGTCATGAATTGAGTTTGTAGATGGCTAAAGGTGTTTAGACATGGCAATGGTTGCTGCAACGTTCATGAGTACTCATAAGTTATGAGTATTGGTATAAACCCACGCTCACTTGTATCACTTCATGGAATTTATCTCGAGTGATCGTGAGACGATAATATCATATAAGTCTTCAAACCTAGAGATATGAGTTGTTACCTATGAGTTGGTTGTGCATTGATTGCACGTAAACGCATCAGTAACTTGATGTTGTAAAACGTGCCTTTGTGTACAATTCAACAAGTAGTAGAACAAGCATATGAGTCGAAGTTTATATGTTCCTTCTAGAAATAGTAGCGATATCTGGGCCCCTCGATGATTTTGTGTTGACCCATGTACCGGGCCCGGTCAGAACTAAACTGATGTGTTCAGTAAAGTTCTTTGTCAAACAAATCGGAAATCGAGAAACAACTGCCAGACAGTAAGCAAGACATAGTTCCATGTGTTTGTCCGGCTGATATCATGAGAACAGAGGATTATATGATCACTTGTCTTAAAATGGCGCTTCATAGTTCAACAGAGTTTTCGAGAGCTACGATTGCTGGTTGGTTCCTGAAGTTATATAGGCAAATACAGTTATTAGACTTATCCAAGTGGGAGTCTATTGGATAAGGTGTCTAAGTCCATAACTTATTTGGTATATACTTGACCCGACCTGGCATGGTCCATTTGGGTTGCACTTCACCCGAACAATTTATGGATAATTTTATGAGAGTTATACACATATGTTTATTAATATATTATAAGTTATAATATATTAATATGAAGTTATGTTATTTAATTAGTCTTAGTCTTATATTAATTATGAATTAATTTAGAGATTAAAAGGAAGACTAATTAGATTATGGGCTATTAGTTTTATATGGTGTGGGCTAACACTCATTTGTTAATGGGCTCGGCTTGGATGGAAGTCCATGGATGATCCATGGAGATTTTAACCCATGGGTCCTTGGAAAAGGAAAGGTCATGGGTTATTAGGGTTTCACCCTAACCATGTACACTATATAAGCATGCTTATGTTGCATGAAATAGCCACTAGTGTGTGTGCTTGGTGTGGCCGAAAATATAAGTGTGTGTACACTCTTTCAAAGTTTTCCAAGTGTTTGTGGTGATTTGTGATTCCATTTGAGGCATTCACATTATTGGTGCTTGGCTCTCAAACTCCAAAGAATCAACCTCATCAAAAAGGTATGTAATCTCATCTAACTCTTTTATGTTTAAATGTTCCCCATGCCATGTTAGATAGGTTATGAACCTTGGAAAATTATTATTTTGCATGTATTTAGACAAACATAGATCCAAGGTTTATTAGGGTTGCATGCACACTTAGGAAGTGTTAGATTGCTCAAAACCCAACAAGAATATCAACGATGAGGTGAGGCGACGATATAAGGAGATCTCTCACCGCAGGCAACATCGGGGTCATCAATTCTATCGGAATTTGGTCGTGATTAGAAGGCAGGGTAGAGGGAGAAAGGGAGAGATCATTGAAGATCTACAGGAGTGACATTGGTTTTTAAGAGAGAGAAAGAGTTTGATGTATTTCAATGCCGATAACACCCCTAGCTAAGAAAAACTTAGATACCCCCGTCTCTTTTTTTTCACAATTATTTACAAAGTTGCCATTAGAAATTACAGCCTTCCATTTTTTTGATCTAATGGTCTAAAATTAGTTCTCGGGTTCTCAAATGATCCTTCCTTCCTTTCTCTCTCTCTCTCTCTCTCTCTCTCTCTCTCTATATATATATATATATATATATATATATATATATATATATATATATATATATACTAGTTTATAATCTGTGAGAACCATGGTTATAAAATTAATTAAACTTTCATATTAAAAAATCAAAATTATTAATCATTTATTTTAAATAAATTATTACTTAAAAGATATTCTTTTTAGTTATATAAAATTATAATCGTTGATTTAAATAAATACGTGAAGTTATATCATCTTATAATCTATATAAATTTTATTTTATTTTTTAATCCAATATTATTTAACTGATATAATTAAAGTGAAAAATTTTAAAATTTAAAGTTTAATGTAATCAGGGTGGTAATTTAAAATTTGAAATGGATAATTAATATGTTGACAAGTGACATGATAGGGAAATATAATATTAATGAGAAGTTTTGATATAATGACACTTGTCAATAAAGAAATAAATCTATTTATTTATTAGAATAGCGATATATATATATATATATATATATATATATATAGAGAGAGAGAGAGAGAGAGAGAGAGAGAGAGAAGTAGGTTCCTGCGAAAACCTAAATAAGTTGTGAAAATGAAAAGAACCAATCAAGAGATTACAAGTGTGTTTTTAGAATGATAACTCATTTACAATTAATTAAAAACTTATTTTAAATATTAAGGATAATATGGTAATTAGTTAACAAATGTTAAGTGTGGCGGTTATAATTTTAGATATTTGGACGGTTTGCAATCCGCACTTTGTTTGTATTCTCTCTCCCTAACTACTCTTTCAAACATAATCACTGCCTCCTCCTCTCCCCAACCCACCACCAAGACCGGTGACTTCCACCTGCTGCGCTCACCATGCCCCCACCGACATCACCACCACCCTAGACTCCGATTTTACTCCTTCCGCCTTAAACCACCCAAAGTCGGTGTCTGCTCGGCTGCTCCCTTTTTTTCCACTGCGAACCACAATCTGTCACCAAAACTCCCACTGTCGGTGTCCTTTCCACCATGACGAACCACCATTGTAGCACCATCGCACCAAGGAAATGCAACACTGGAACCCTTCCACCTTCTTTATCTCTTTGTCTGTGTAAAAACTACCGCATCACCTCCATCGAGAACCTGCACGATCAAGATTCAGGGTGTAACGCTTGTAGATCCTTGTTAATCAATTCAGAGATAATAGGGGTCGAAAACGAGTTTTCGACAAAAGATTATTTAGAATAAATAATCTTAATCAAGTTTTAGAATATGTCTCAAGCGTTTCTTACATATAAAGAACGCTGAAATCCGACTTATAACGAAGAAGTTATGACCCGTCGAAGTTTCGCGACGGAACTGACACGACACCGAGAAGACGTAAATAGTGAATTTACGATAGAGCGACTTTTAGCCTTAGTAATATAAATGAAAGTCGTAGAATATTTTAACCTGACAGCATCCATAAAAAGAACGCCCATCTGACTCCGTATGAGGAAGTTATGATTTTTCGAAGTTTAAGCTTAGCGGTGTACGACCCGAAACTCAAATTTTAGTTCGAGCGGTTTTTGGCCTACACGACCTAAATGAGAGTTGAAGATCTCATTATTAGGAACTCAATGGTTAAAAGACAGAAGAAAATGGAGTTCGTGTGAAGAAGTTACGAATTCTTCATGGTCATTTAACAACCTAAACTCCTCCTATTGTTAAATATAAAATCGGTCAAGAATTAGCCAACAGAGTCTAAATGAAAGTTTTAGATCTTGTTTTTGCCTACGCATGGATAAAAAGAACATCAAAAACGGAGTTCGTATGCAAAATTTATGAATTTTTGAAAATCGACTGATTTCCACACTATGTGTGATGCCACGTGTTAGCACCAGGTTGTGCCTGGCTGTAGCCAGCCTGGCTCACGACATGAGCACCTTAAAACTCACGACGTGAGTGACCCTCCATCCTCCTATAAATAAGAGGTGAAGCCCTCTTCATTCCTCACACCTCCCCTCACTTCCCTTTCTCCCTCTCTAGAACTTCTCTCTTGCCCCGAAACCCTCTGAAACCCCCCGAAAAGCCTAGGGAACCTCCCTAGCACGAGGCGGAAGCCCCGGAGTGCCCGAAGGATCCGAGAAGAAGAGCCTTTCAACTCGAGAACACTGCTCCAGCGGCGCCCGGTTTTGAGAAAAACCCGTTGTAAGTGAGCTACGCCTACACTATTTTTAATATAGCTTTTATTTAATTATAGTAACGTTATTAGAAACTTATAATAAATACTTGGGCTATTATTATTGGTTATATAAGTATTTTTTAACGCTTATATAATAGTAATAATAGTTAGACTATTAATTAGTCTCGGTGAATATTAAACTAAACCCTAGTGGTAATCATACTAGATTTTGTCGAGGGAAATTGTTTTAAGAGTAACGAAGCGCTGTATGAATTCAGAGTCACCACCTTATCAGGTGAGTGTATAGTCACTTTCATCTTACACATAGATATGAAGTATTATATATAAATTAGATGCTATGTGTAGATATTATCTGAATACTTGTTGTTTATGCTGGATGAATGATTTTATACATTTTTCAAATGAATTAAACTGTATATGTATTTTATATCTATAAAATGTGTTGGGTAAAACATGGGTAGATGTAATAGTTGTTGTGTAACCAAATAAAATAATGAGAGGACTCGTTATAGATGTTATTGATGATCCAGTCATCTAGCGGAGTATAGATGACGACCACAGACTATTCTAGACAATCTAGTGGAACGCTAGCAGGCTCGCAACCTGTAGGTGTTTATTTGAACTGTGTGTTTATTTGAACTGTGTGCTCATCAGCAGTACTCCATCCCCCACATGGTTGCCATATTTGACATGAATTGTTGAGGAACCCCTGAAGCATGTGTTGTCACCCCGATGAAAGTCCTTAGACTAGGTCCCTTGTTTTAGATGTTTTAGGGATGTAAAGTGAGGATAATAGGAACGAGTAATCGGGTTTGTTTGGTTTGATAAAGTTAATAAACTTATTTATTGTGGGTTGAAAACCCTATGTACTCACCAGGTTTCCCAACCTGACCCACTCAGTTTATTTATATCACAGGTGTTGATATAAAGTCACATTACACTGAGAGAGTAAGGAGATATAAATCACTAGTAATAATGAATGTAAGTTCTGCTTATGCTTATCTTCCTGTATTGACGATGACATCCCAAATTTTTTAAAATGAATAAAAATAATTTTCTTTGGAAATGCTTTCATAACGTATTTATCATGTTTTACTGGGAACAAATTTCGCAACATTTTTATTAAAAGAAGTACTCTGACTTTTATAAAGAATAAACAAAAATCGGTCTTTTTTGGCCGTGAAAATGGGGATGTCACCAGGGTTTCGGTTTTAGATCAGTACCAAACTACAAAGAAAGCAAACAAGCATAAACAAAAATGGAGAAATCAAAGACTGGGAGAAGATTTGAAGGGAACGCTGTGATTTCACAATTTGCCCTAATTTCCATTGAATTGATTATTGCATTTCACGATTTTAGGTGTGCTTTTTCCCTAATTTGTTTCAACAGACTGTATCTTTCTTTATTTCGATTCATCCATTTTTTTTCATAAAATGATATGTTTTCTTGAGGTTTTGATTTCAACCGGAGCACTACCTCCTATAGGTTCATGGCGATATGTCAAATATCCATGTGGATTTCTCTTAAGATTCGTGTAGGTGTAAAAGATATTCAAATTGATGGAAAAATCAACAACATTTTTTAATTTCCGGATTGAATAAGTTTTTTTAATCGGGGGGAATTCTTAAAATCCGGATTGACTATTGTAGAACAATAGATTGAGTTGTTTCATTTGCATCTTAATTTGTTTTCTTTTCTGTTCTTTTTAAGTCTATCTTTATAGAGTTTTTTATGGTTTAGTTGGCTATTGAATCCCATTCATTTCAGCCAAAAAAAAAGTCGTAATAGGTTGTGATTCTCAGTTCTTTTCTTGATATGTGGTTCTTATCTTCAGGAGGAACTAACTCAACACAAGTCTCCTGATTATGCATTGAATGATCTGAGGTAAATCCATTAAATGCGGTTTGTACTGTGTGTTCTTGACGTTGCTTGTTTTGCTGCAATCAGAATCGATTTTTAGATGCTAAAAAGGTTTCGAGTAGGATAGAGCATACCCAGAACCGGAACCGACGGTTCCTAGAATGTTGAAATCAGAACGAGTAACAATGGTTACTAAAATATTGGAACTAAACCGGAACATGTGGAGAGATGTTCCAATAGGGGCTACACGGTTTGTCAAATTGCTAACGAATTCTTGTCATATGCAGGGGCTTTTGTTACGATAATAAGAACAAAAGAGTAAATTATATGTTGCCCCTTATAATCATTGATATTGTAAACCAAATGAATGTGTCTCTGTTGGGTTTAATTATGAGTTTTAGTCAAAAGTGGTGACTGGTTCAAAGCATAAACAAATTCTTATTTGTAGATCAATCGAATATAAATGACAATATATCTTTTTGCACTAAAATAAATAATCTACAATAATGATGTTTTCTTTATTTATAATTAAACCAAAAAGTCAATTATGCATTTAGTTCACACATATGCTATCCCATATTTGATTGTAGCAATATGAACCACCCAAATGCCATATGTTTTATAAAATTAGACAAATATAAAAGCAATGCCTTTTTTTAACAATAATCTTAAATATAATTCTTACTTGAAGTGCTAAAGAATGAATGTAGTTTATTAACCTTTTTGGTAAATTAGTAGAATTTACTGCTATCTTGTGTCATATAAAACATAATTTCACTTTCTATGTCTTTCATTTATCAACAATAAATCAAATTATCAAAAAAGTTATTAGTAGTATAATAAATTAATTAGAATTTTCAGCCATTGTCATTAAAATGAAGCATATAGTGAAAAAAAAAAGATGAAGTATATACAGTGAAAAAAAATGGATTAACTAATTTGCAAAAAGTCAAATTTATCTTTCAAGCCAAAGGGCAAATTTGCAATCTTTTTCTTAGGAAATTCGACTCTTCAGCCAAAGGGTAAAAAACTAAAGTGCAGGTTCAATAGTTTTCAAGACAAAAAGAAAATCCAACGTCTTCTTATGTCTATTATATTGTAGTGTAGATTGAAATGGAAATGCAACCAATTCAAAAAATTGGAATTCAAAAAATCAAAACCACAAATCAAATTGTTAGAAACATAAGAAGGGACAAACCTGTTAGCAAGATAACTCAGTGTATTAGACGACAGAGAGACAACCATCGATGTCAAATATTCCCGAAAACTGAATTGCAACAAACATACGAATCAATCAATAATTAAGTTGCCGGTCAAAGTGGATCAATAACCCATTAAAAAACTTAAAATTGGCCAAGTTGCAGGTGTCGATGGAGACTCATCCCATGAGTTTGATTCCCTTTTTCCAGTTATAGAAGTGATGATTATTATGGAGCTTAGATGAATCTTGCATCTCAATAGCCACCATATGGACCGTGGAGGGAGTTATGTCGAAGTCGGTGTGTCAGGCGTGCATCTCCAGTGTTCGATTCTTGTCATCTCGTCGGCATGTGAAAGAGAAACATGAAAAAAAATAAACCCTAGGTGGTGGTTATAGAAGATAAATTCCTGCACAACGTAATATTGCTTAAACTCCTTAATTATAGGCTTTTATGTTATTTAATTAATTAGTTAATTGTAATTTGACTAATATGCCCCTAAATATTTATTGGCCTAGAATTAGTCGTACAGTCACAAATATTTATCTTCTCTTCTAATAAAACAGTACATAATTTGCCACATGGCACCCCCTTAGCCCCTCCGTCTTTGCTTTTCCTGCTCATTTATTCTAACTGAATTTCCACATTTTCCCTTCACAGTATGTTTCAAATTAGAAGAAGAAGATTTCATTAATCGGTAATTTATATTTAAATCAGGAAACATGATATTTCAAATTTGAACTTTCAATTATACCATATAATTCTGCAAGAAATCAACAAATCATATTTCAATCCCAATAAATCAGCAATCGAATATCAATCGAATATATATACACTTTTACCTACATGTTTACCTTCCTGTGACGACTACGCATATATCAGTATTTATTCATCGGGTAAGGAGACTACATTGTTTATTGTATGTTTTCTCTCTTTTTAGTTTTCGATTGCATTATCAACTAGGTGAGTTATTTGATTAATAACATACATCTTTACCTCTCTCTTTTTATAACATGTTAACCCTGTTTGATTTTATCCGATATGTTCATATCCAGTATGCATACAGCTTATGAATAAGAAACTACCCATTATCATTATGCATACAACCTATGAATAAGAAACAACCCATTATCAGTATGTATTTTTATAATCTGTTTCTAAACTATTAATCGTATTTCTTTTGATTTTTTCAATTTTCAAGGTATAATGGAAGATATTACTCTAATACAAGATATTAACTCAATCAATGAAGATTTCACAATTAAATTTCGAATCATACGTCTTTGGACTCAAATGTCAAAATTTAATGCAAATGACACATACTCCATTGAAACTATTCTGATGGATGAGGAGGTATAACATTAATATATTCAATTATTTTTTTTATAAAATATTATTTGTAGAGCTTAATTGTGTTGCGTCATGGGCTTTATATTTTGTATCCGGATTGGGCCTGTCCATCCGTGATTATCTAGTAGGGTTATACTATAAGTATGCATGCATGTATGCATTATACATAGTCGATCATTACGTTCATTGTTTTGTAACCCTAAACACCTCTACAGTCGAAGTTCTTAATCGAGCTCTTCTGATATTAATCATACGACATATTCAAATCCATATTCGTGTTCATATTTACGCTCATAACTGTTTGCTTGCATAGAATCTAACGATCCTAATTGAACTTAGTTCTAACAATTGGTATAAGAGCAGGAGACATTGTGATCAATACACATTCCTTCTGTATTCAGAATTCTTTAGGGTTTCCGCTTTTATCGTATAAATAGAAGTCGTCTTCTTTATATTAATGGCTACTCTATTTCAGATAAAACCCTAATCTCAAGTTTACAGGTTTGATTCTAGCAGCTCACCATGTATCACGAAGATTCGCAAACAAATCCCATCAACATCTCAAACAACATTGGATCTACAACCAGAATACCCATTCTTTACACTCAAGACTATGAAGTTTGGGCACATCACTTTAAAGACTATGTGGTTGGATCGGAAGATAATGGCTATCTCATCTGGGAGGCTATCACACTTGGGCTGTTTGTTCACTCAGGAACAAACACAACTGTTAAGTCTCAAAAGGAATATAACAAGCTAGTGGGGAATGTAGATAAGATGCCACAGGACGAGAAAGACAAGTTGTTGTGTAATGTGAAGGCTATGAGAATGATAAGATTCGCCTTACAATCTGATACTTTTCTGTTGGTCAGTTCATGCACAACTGCCAAAGAAATCTGGGATAGGTTGAAGGAACTTTATTCAACTGATAAAGATCAAGAACACTCCAGTCAAACCTTGCTGCTGTCAGAATTTGGAGTTTTTGAACAGAAACCGGAGGAGAAACTCATACAAACTTTTGATCGGTTCAATCATCTCCTAAGTTAGATGATCAAACATGGAATAGAAAGAAAGTTGATCGAGCAGAAGGTGATCTTCATGAATGGACTGAGACCGGAATGGATGGTTGTGGTTTCAACCGTGAAAGCTCACAAACAGTTTAAGTCTTACTCACTGGCGAAACTTGTGGGAATACTTAAGTCCCATGAGAGTGTGGTAACCAAAGAAGCGAAGGTAGTTTCTGGTGTGGGATTTCTGGCCCTCGTCTCAAAAGGAAAAAGCATTGTAGAAGAAGAAGAAGAGTCTGATATGTTAGAATGTGATCTTACAAGTGAAGAGTACGCTATGATGGTCACCAATCCAAAGAAGTTTGCGCGAAGAAAATTTCCTGTCAACAAGAACCGAAACTAGCAAGGAAGTTATAGTTCTGAGAAGGTGAAGGATGAAGCGAAAATCTCTTCTCAAAAGGATGAAGACAAGAAGGAGAGCAAGCTTGCAGGAGACTCTGGGTTCGATTGCAATTACTGTCACGACAAGAACCATTTTGTCAAAGATTGCATGCTAAGGAAAATGGACGAGAAAAGAGATGGTGAAGATTATGAGGCGTACTATATGCACAAGTTGGAAGAGATCAAGAAAAAGAAGGCAACTAACAGCTCTATGAATGCCTTGATTGTGTAGGAGAATGCAGATGAAGATGAGTTCGGTGGCGTTGAAGTTTGGTCAACCGACTCTGAATATGAAGAGGTAAGAAAGCCCACTCATGGAAAGGATTGTGTGGCAAAGGAATTAGGTTCGGTTGGAAAATGTTTAATTTTCACAGCTGGTTCATCAATCGAAAGTACAAATGAGGAACCGAACCTAACTGAGAACAAGTGTTTTGTAGCCAAGCCTGTCAGTGAGAAGATCAACAACTGCGATCGGTTGATCAAAAAGGTACAATCCATCCTTGAATTACTTATAGTTCCAATAACAGATTATGAAGAAGAATTAAATGAATTAAAATTTAAATTTTCTAACTTAAGTGGTAGTCTCATGCAAACTCGCTTAGCGAATTCTAACCTAACTGACCAACTCAGCAGGATGTCTTCAAATAGTGAGGAGATAAGGATGTGGATTGAGCTAAAGGAAGCGGAGTTAATTAGGGCTAGGGATGAAAGTATTTATCTGCAAAGAGACAATTTGAAGTTTTTAAAACAAAGGAATGTTTTTTGTTTAATTGCTAAGCGTTTATACACTAATATTGCTCAATTGCATTTAAGCTGTGAGATAGGAAAGAAGATTCATAAGATGATTTTATCCTTCCTTAAATTTAAGGAGGATGAGGTCATAGCAGAATGTAAATCAGTAGTGTCATCAGAAGAGACATTCGTGTCTTACAAAATTGGACTAGACAAAATAGAAACCTTCATTGATTCTAAGGAACACAAATGTATGCTAAAAGATATTATAGATGAAAATGATAGGTTGAAAATAAAGACAAATACTATTCAATCATTTGACCTGTCCAATGCCAAATAAACTCCAGAAAATAAAATGAACTTAGAAAATACGTCTGAATTTGATGAAGAAAGTGAGATGAGTGAAATCTCAGTAGAAGACATAGTTGATTGCTCTAAGTTTACGAAGAGTGAAACCGAGAATGAGAAACCCCTCATTTCTGAAAATTCGGTTGAATTCGCTCGCATGTTAAAAGACAAGCAACAAAAACTCAAGGAAAAAGCTATGGTTTATGAAAAGGTTCAAACTGTGCCAAGTCAGGTCTATGCAGTTAAAGGGGTCACTACAAAACAAACGGCAGAATTAAAAGTCCTGGTTGACAAAGACAATGCTGAAGGGTGCGACGATTACTTCTGGTCTGCCCTTATTGACAACGCAGACGAAACCATAGGCTTATCTGAGAAAACTTCATGGAGGGTTAAAGGAAGATATGTTGCTGAACCCATCAACAAACCCTCAAGTTTCGACAAACCAAGCACAAGTGGAACTAAAGAAATCCATGAAGAACTGATGACAGAACCATATGTTCAAACAAATATAACCAAAAGTCAAAAGCAGAAGCCAAAGGCTAGCTTCAATATCCACAAATCACAGAAGGAGATAGCTAAACAGAAATGCTTAAGAAATCAAAGATATGCAAAGAACTTGAATGAGCGAAAACGTCACTGGGAATCTCAAAATCCCAACTACGTACCTCCTAAGAAAGAATCAACGGAAAAAGGGAAGGAAAAACTAAAAGGAAAAGAAAATTTCAGCCCAAATTCCTACTATTCCAAATGTCCGAACCGAACATCTACTCTCGGTTCCCAAACTAGCGTACCAAACCGAATGTCAAGTTTCGGTCCCCGCATTGGCTCTCAGAACCGAAAGTCGAGTTTCGGTCCTTCTAACTCACAATGCAAAATAAATTATGTGAAGGACATCAAAGGAAAGGGAAAGCTAGCATCAGATTTTGAGTTCCAAAATAAGAAAAAGTCAGCTAACCCTAGGATTCAAAAGAAAATTCCTAGACCATCTAACAACACACCAACTAATGCACCAAACTTTAAATAAGATAAAACTAAAATCAAGGTGTATACCATTAAACGAAAACATCAAACCACTCTAGTAAAAAGAACATTTTTGGTTGATATTTCTTCCATAATTCCTTTTTATGTGAAAGACTCACCAGGACACAAGAGACTTTGGGTTCCTAAATCAGCTTGAATTTACAGGTGCTTTGTGACGAGAAGGAAGGAAGACCTGAGGGAGTGGCTGCTCGCGTCACATGACAAGAAGGAAGGAAGACCTGAGGGAGTTTCGGTCCCTAAAAGATGGTGGGTGTGTAAAGTATGGAAATAACTCCTATGGAACAATCAAGGGATACGGTATGATAACCAATGGAGATTACTCGATTCGAAAAGTGACGTATGTGGAAGGATTGCATCATAACCTCATCAGCGTGTCATAATTAGTTGTGGGAACAGGTCTAAAAGTATCATTTTATGATGAGGGTTCTGAAATAATTGAAAAGCATTCGAAAAAGGTTTTGCTAAAGTCTGAACGCAAGGGAGAGATGTATCCTTTAAATCTCAACCCAATAAGAGGAAAACCATCAATATGTCTGCTGTCAAAGGCAAACACAGATGAAAGCTGGTTGTGGCATCGACGTCTATCGCATCTGAACTTCAAAGACATTAATAAGTTGGTGATGGGTGACCATGTTCGAGGCCTCCCTCTTCTCAAGTTTGACAAGGACCATCTGTGTGCAGCGTGTGAATGGGAAAACAAAGCAGAAAGAGTCACCCTACAAGAATCAATACAAAGATTGTTGAAGCTCTTAAACTATTGCACATTGACTTATGTGGACCTTCGGCTATCGAAAGCATCGGTGGTAGTAAGTACATACTTGTCATTATAGATGATTTTTCACGTTTCACCTGGGTTTTCTTTCTTAAACAGAAATCAGACGCAACTTCCAAGTTGAAGACATTTATTAAGCAAGTGGAAGTTCAGCTGAAAACGACGGTGAGGAATATCAGGAGAGACAATGGGCTGAAATTCAAGAATAAAGACTTTGAGGACTTTCTGGCTGATAAGGGGATAACTCACAACTTTTCGGCCCCTTATACACCACAACAGAATGGGATTGTTGAAAGGCGAAACTGTTCTTTATATGAGGCAGCCAGAACCATGCTCAGTTTCGCTTCTCTTCCGTTATACTTCTGGGCTGATGTAGTTGCAACCGCATGCTACACTTAGAACCGTTCCTTCCTTAACAAAAGATTATCAATCACTCCATATGAGATCTTAAATAATCGAAAGCCCAATGTTAAATTTTTTCATGCGTTCGGTTCAAGATGTTTCATCTTTAACTCACAGGAGAACCGAAATAAGGTTGACGTCAAAGCAGATGAGGGAATCTTTCTTGGTTATCCACTCTCTTCAAAAGCTTATAGAGTTTTGAATAAAATATCTAAACGGATTGAAGAAACGTATTATGTAACCTTTGACGATAATTACATGAAGAAAGTTCAAAGGAGCGAAAGTGACTTAGGGGAAATTTTTCCTGCGTCAGGACAAGTCTCGGTTCCCATATCCAACTTGTTCGAGGAGTACATTCGGTTATTTGATGAACCAGAGAAAGCGGCACACTCAGAGGCGAAAGCAACAGATAACAAAATTGATAATCTCAAAAGATCATCGATGATGCTGCAAAATAAATGGAAAATGAACTTCCTAAACCTACAGGCGCTCAATCCTCAACTGACTCTCCAATCAACGGCTCAATGTTCAAGGGGGAGAGTTTGTCAGCACCAAGGACAACCGAAGTATCTTTCGATGGGGAGAATTCAATACCGTCCCCAACTCATAAAGGTACATTTGAGGGGGAGAATCCAACTCCCACAGAGGATGCAAACTCTGATGCTGCCACGAGTTACACTTTGCCAATCGAGGGGGAGAAAGAGAATGCAATTGATGAAGGCGAGGGTGATCAATCAGAATTTGAAGAGGAAGTGAATGATGAATTGGATCCAACTTATGACCCAAATTATCCTCCGTTAGTGAAATGGACCAAGGATCATCCCAAAGCACAAATTATTGGTGAATCTTCTAAGAAAGTTCTTACTCGTTCTCAATTGAAAGCGAAACAAATTGCATTATTCTCTAAAGTTGAATTATGTATGTTTAACTCGTTCATCTCCAAAATCGAACTGAAAAAAGTTAATGATGCACTTGATCATTCTAATTGGGTTCAAGCAATGCAAGATGAGCTCCATGAGTTCTAATGTAACCGAGTTTAGAGGTTGATTCCCACACCAAAGGATGCTTCTGTGGTCGGCTTGAAATGGGTTTTTAGAAATAAATTGGACAAAGAGGGGAACGTCATTCGCAACAAGGCTCGGTTGGTGGTAAAAGGATATTGCCAAGAGGAAGGGATAGATTATGAGGAAACCTTCGCTCCAGTAGCTAGGTTGGAATCAGTTAGAATCTTCCTGGCATATGATGCCCATAAAAACTTTGAAGTTTTCCAAATGGATGTCAAATGTGCTTTCTTGAATGGAGAACTAGAAGAAACAGTATATGTTGAGCAACCTCCCGGGTTTGTGAACAAGAAATTTCCTGCTCATTTCTATGTGCTGAATAAAGCAGTTTATGGTTTGAAGCAAGCACCGAGAGCCTGGTATGAAACTTTAACTCGTTTTCTGAAAATGTCGAAATTTAAGCAAGGTTCGGTTGACCCTACCTTCTTTCGAAAGAAAGAAGGCAAACATCTAATGATAGTTCAGATTTATGTTGATGATATCATCTTCGGCTCTACGAATCCTGGCTTAACAGCTGAATTCAGAAAGTTGATGGAGACTAAATTTGAAATGATCGCATTGGGTCCAATTAATTTTTTCCTTGGTTTAAATATTAGACAGGGACCAGAAGGTATCTTTATCAACCAGGAGGCGTACACAAAGAACATGTTAACAAAATTTGGCATGACAGGAGACTCTAAAGCGAAGGTTCCTATGGCATTTGGCACTAAGTTAACACCATCTCTGGAAAAACCCTCTGTTGACATAACACTATATCGTCAAATGATAGGGTCCCTTATGTATCTAACAGCTAGTAGACCGGACATTATGTTTTCTGTTTGTTATTGTGCTAGGTTTCAAGCTAATCCAAGAGAACCTCACATGATGGCAGTGAAGAATATCTTATGTTACCTAAAGCGAACCTCATCTCTCGGTCTCTGGTATCCTGCTAAATCAGGATTCTTTATTCAAGCTTTTTCTGATGCAGATCTTGGAGGATGTGGTCTGGACCGAAAGAGCACTACAGGTGGGTGCCAATTTCTTGACGAAAAACTTGTTAGCTGGCAGTCCAAAAAGCAAACCTGTGTGTCACTTTCAACAGCAGAAGCTGAGTACATAGCTGCATCATCTTGTACTTCTCAAGTTATATGGATTCAAAGTCAACTGAGAGATTACAGGCTGAATATGATGAAGATTCCTCTCTATTGTGACTCAGAAAGTGCAATAAGGATTTATCACAATCCAGTGCAACACTCAAAAACTAAGCACATTGTACTTAGATATCATTTCATCAAGGATCATGTAGAAGATGGGAACGTGGAAGTGCATTTTGTTCGATCCTCTGATCAACTGGCTGGCATATTCACTAAAGCCTTACCTGAAGCATGTTTCAATAAAATCTTACAAGGCCTGGGAATGATGGAAGTAGAGTCAGTACCAAATCCTCAAATCTTGCACTAAAAATTAGACAGGCAAAATGGAGTGAATGCTCTGTCTATTTCAGCTCCATAATTTTCGGGAACCAAAATGAACCGATCGTTCGGTCTATTTCGGCTCTGGAATTTGAAGGAACCGAAATGAACCGAACGCTCGGTTTATTTCGCTTCACTCAATGAAGATAAGGTTTCGGTTGTATATTCTGTATATTCTATTATCTTTTTTATTTATTTATTTTTTTTCTATTTTTGTTTTTATTTTTTTATTTTTTTAGAAAACTTCAAAAAATTCAAAAATATTTTCTCTTTTTGTTTTTATTTAGAAAATATCAAAACCTCATTTTTTTTGTTTGTTCGGTTTGTTCGTTTTGTTTGTGTGGTGTGTTTGTTTGTTCATTCTTTTACATAGGTTCCAAGTATACCAGTCCAACAGAACTTGGAGTTGAGGCAGGTATGATTCTTCTTTTATGAACTAGTTAAGGGTCCCTAAAAGCATGTTGTTGCATGTTGACCAATGCCTTTACGACCTAGAACAAGGCCTTAATAATTTGATCAATACCTATTGTTTCTTCCCAATCAGGTTGTTATAATCCACTCGGTCTAGAGCTACCTTACTCTTCTCACATGACTTAAGAGTTTTTCTGCTTAGTCACATCTTTATCACAGAAGGTACTTTCGGTTCTTTAACCAGCCTCCTTCCATTCTCCATCAACTTTTGGTTCACCACTGTAACCCTTGAGACTCTCGGTTATTACCACTGAGGTTTATGGTTACATAAAATATGTGTTTGTGATCTTAGATACGTATACCATGTGCTGAGTGAAACCCAAAATTCAACACCTATAATGAATTGACGGTGAATTATTATATTCAAGATCTTACTGGTTACCTACTAAAATCTCTTTTTAATTTTGAGTGATCTTTTATGAATTTATCTAACACCAAGGCTTTTCTTCCCATAAAGATCCAGTTTATTTTTGTTTTTGAGATTTCTATAACCTCTTTCGTCCTTATAAAATATATCCTACCTACTTGTTCAACAAACCACATCGGTCTCACAAGTACTTCTTCCAATGCTCGGTCTTACATTAAGAATCGATGTTCGGTTGAAGATAAGCCACCTTAAGCCTATGACTTAAAAAGAAGTCTTTCAATGTTTCTTTACAAACACTTGATCGTATTTTTCGGGAAACCACACAAGCACTTCAAGTCCATCTTGACTTTGAAGGAAGCGATTCTTGCCTGGAATCACCTACTTCCTGTCTTTTAATAAGACATCACTCACATCCAATACACATTTGCTTTATTTCTTTATCTTTTGTCACTCTATTGCACAAAAATTTTAATTTTCCAACATTTTGGTGACGATACGTTCGAGTTTTGTTTGTCTTTTAGCGAAACAGGGGAAATCCTATTTTTTGTAGCAAAATTAAATTTCAAATGATGATTGAGGATAAGCATTTGGGCGCGTGAATTTGAACGGTCTCTATACCCACGCGTGCTGACGTATACCTAGGAGTAACCAACTTGTCACACCGCGCTTTTTCAAGAAACGTTTTAGTGATCACGTCATTATCATAAAGATTTTTCTCTCTCCTAGCAACGGTATATAAAGGGGTTCTACTTTTATTTGTCTTTTACCAGCAACAAAGTCTCTCAACTTAAAAGGCAAGTTCAAACTGTTCATCTTCCTTCTTCGATCCACAATGGTGACTTCTTCCTCCGCTCACGATCAGACTGCTTCGTCCACATTCCTTTAGATTAAGCCAAATCAAAATATGATCATCGAACTCAACCCGTTTTTGTATGATTCATATATGTTGCACGTAGTTGAATGTTTGAAGTATTCATCGCTAGTTCTAGCCCTAACACAGGTTGAAGTCGTCCCGATGTCACTCTTGTCCCAGGTTTACTCTACTGCCCCATATGACAAGAACAAAGAATGCATCTACTTTCAAATCCATTCAAAAATGGCTTCTATTTCAAAAGGACGATTTTATTCGTTATTGCATCTTGCTGTGGATTCCTCTGTCATCTCACCCGTCTTCATCACCACTGCTCAGTTGTTTTCGATGCTCTATGAGATGGGTTATACGGATGTGCTCACCATAATTACAAAGGTTAAGAAGTCGTGTTTACCGTCTCAGTGGAATAGATTGCTTACTCTTCTCATCAAGAGTTTGGCGGAGCGGAGTGCTGGATCTGATGGCACCAACAAGGGTTTCCTAACCCTTCTCTATGGTCTTTATAATGGTCTCAATCTTGATTATGGATCCATTATCTAGTCTCAAGTGGTGCATAGCCTCAACACTTCTACGAGGCATTCTGAAATTTCCTGTGGTCGGTTCTGGACTCTTATTACAAGAAGGGCGATTGATACTTTGGCTATTCCGGTGATGAAGGATGCACTAGTCGCGTTAATTGCTACGTTTCACACCAAGAAGATCATCATTTCTGATCCAACAAAGTTCCCTGACTATGGCTCTATTCATGAGTCTATGTATCGATGTGTCACAGCCGAGAGTCGTGTTATGGCTGATTACCGCAAACTTACTCCTAAGGAACCGAGAGTACTCCTATCTCCGGAATAGTAGGCTGCCCTGGAAGCAGTAGACAAGCCTAGCAACTGAGGGAAACGGGTTACAATCAAGAGGGAAACAATGGAGGAGGATAAATCTAAGTCTTCTAAGTCAAAGAAGCACAAGTCAGAGAAAGGGGCTTCTTCTAAACCGAAGAAAATTAAAAAGATGGCAAAAAGATCCAAGAGTCCTACTCCTCCTAGCTCAGAAAATCAAGATGACGATGAAGAAGAGGAGATTTGTCATGACTCACCGAGAGGTAACACTCCTCCCCAATCTCCTACTCCAACCGAATCTCCTCATCACAAACTTCCAACCCCACCTTCATCACCGAAACAGACAGTTCTAGTTTCGATTGTTCCCCTTTCTCCACCTACCACATCACAAACAACAACTTCTTTTCCATAACCACCACCATTTTCTTCCATTTCTATTTCTACGACTTCCTTACCACCTCCTATAATTTCCCAATCCACAACCACTACTATTCCTGAACCTACATTAGGAGTCAACGTATTTGATACGGGGGCACCTACTGAAACCGAACCTCCAGCCATCACTAAACCTTTTTTACCCACACATTCAACCAATTATGGGGCCACTCTTGGTGGTGCTAATGATGAGTATGACTCTACGTATTTCAGTCCTTATCGGCTTCTTACTGATGAGGATGATGATGCTCCAATCACCAGCCAACACTTGCAGAGCATTCAGGAGAAATTGGATAAATTGCTTAATGATAGCAAGTCTTATAGTGGTGTTGTGCTAAAAGCCTTTCTGGAGACTGCCATTGATCAATACACTGATTCCATTGACAAATCAATGAAGGCAGTTAATGAATCTACTTCTACCTATCAAAAGGCCTCTGCTGATGTTGCAGACATTGTTCATACTACTCAGATTTTTCTCGATTCTCTTAAAGGGCATGCTGATACAAATGCAGCCAGGGTTCAAGCCTCTGTGGATTCGTTTTCCAAGTCTCTTCAGGAAGAGCACACCAAGTTTGAAGATGTCCGTTCTTCCATCCAAGCAGAGAACACTTCACTTCTTAGTTCAGTGTCTTCTCGGCTGGAATCACTTCACGCTGATCTTGCAAAATAAAGTGCTTTAAAAGAAGAAATTGCTCGCCAAGCCTCCACGATTGAAGTTCAGAAGGTTCAGCTAGCTCAAGCTGAAAAAGAAATTGGTTTGTTGAAGACGGAGAGAGCTGTTTTACGTAGCTGTGCAGGGGATGTGAAGGATATGCTCACCAACATCCTTGGTGCTCATGATCCTATCCTCACATTGACCATTCAGAATCATCTCACAAACAAACTTCTTCCTGCCCTTGCATTGTTACACGAGATGAAGGGTGTTTTGGAGAAGTTTATTGCTCCAAAACAAGGGGGAGAGGGTGCTCATCAACCGAAGGCTAAAACTGAAACTGATCCTACTCAACTAAAGGTTAATGTTACAACCGAACTGAAGGATAATGTAGCTTCAGGTTCTAGTTCACAAGCCAAGCAAAAAGATATTGAAGATGATAGCGATGATGACATTGAGGAAACTATTGTTGATGCTCTCAAAAGAAAGAAGAGAGACCGAGAGTTTGATGAAACTTTAAAAATTGCAAGGGAAGTAGAGGAGAGGGAGAGGAGAAACAAGGAAGAAGAAGAAGAAGCCTTAAACTGTAAGAAGGCCTTTGTTTCCCTTATGGACAAAAGAGGCACTTATCAATCAAGCTATAGATTTTCCAAGCGTTTATTGGTTGGAACCTGTTGCTTCGTTTGATTGTGACAATTCCAAGGACTCGCAGTTCGACATGCCGATAACAAGAAAGGCATTCATGTTTCATTGCTTTGATTCGACTTCCGAGGTTCCTTTTCCTCATCCAAAGGTTGACAGAGAGCTTATTGATTTCTATCTGAAGTATGGTCAACCTCGGTACTTGACATGGAGCGCACAGAAAATAATAATTGTCAAGGTATTGAAACCTACGCCTGCTGGGAAATTTATGAATGTCAATTTCAAAATCACTCGAGGGTCTGCAAACTCGGTGTCAATTATTTCCCTAGCAGATCTTCCAAATCTAAATCCTCACGATTGGATTCCTTTGTTTAATATTCTGCTCACAAATCTGAGGGAATATAAGTCGATACCGGAGCACTTGAAGAGAATGTTGGCTTCTTACATCTATGAGGTTGCAGCTATAGATCAAGAGATAGCAAAAGTGATGAAGAAGAAACTGACCATCAAGCCAACACCGAAACCAGGAGATGTAAATAAGATGAAGATGGGCCAAATAGATTCAACACATATTACTGTGATGTTTACCAAAGGCGAAGCTCATAGATTTTTATTCGCTCATGTTGATAAACATTTATTTTCAACTGACTGCTTGGAGCACATCATCAACACTATTCATCGGTGCAAGCAGAACTCAGAAGCAGACAAAAAGAACTTCACAGGCATGCTTCGGTGGTACATAACGTTCCGTCATCATCTTTTGGCTACCATTTCGAAGGTGTTCAAAACAGTAAAGAAGTCTTCTGCTGCTCAACCGAAGTGAGCTTTCAGTTCCATTGACGCAAAGGGGGAGATTGTAGAGCTTAATTGTGTTGCGTCATGAGCTTTATATTCTGTATCCGGATTGGGCCTGTCCATCCGTGATTATCTAGTAGGGTTATACTATAAGTATGCATGCATGTATGCATTATAAATAGTCGATCATTACGTTCATTGTTTTGTAACCCTAAACACCTCTACAGTCGAAGTTCTTAATCGAGCTCTTCTGAGGTGTTGAAGTATTAATCATACGACATATTCAAAGCCATATTCGTGTTCATATTTACGTTCATATTTACGTTCATATTTACGCTCATAATTGTTTGCTTGCATAGAATCCAACGATCCTAATTGAACTTAGTTCTAACATTATTGATTTTTGAAATTTGTAAGCAATGAAATTTTAATTTTTGTTAATTAATTAATTTGTAGGGAAGGAAAATTCATGCATCTTGTTTGAAGAAATGGTTTTCTAAATTTGAGCGTTATTTAAAAGAGGATACTTCATTATACATTAGGAAACCTAATGTTGCACCAAATACTTCAAGCTTTAATTTTGGTGATCCGGACAGAAAACTTACTTTAAATCCCTATACCACTATGAAAGAGTGTGAAAACTTTTCTGGTTCTGCACATGGCTTTGCTTTTGTTGACTTCAATACTATTCTTTCTAACAACATCCTGGAGTCAAACTCTATTGGTTGGTTCTTTTAATATTAATTTATTATCTTATATAGCATCCTACTTTCTTTCTTTTTATTATAATTATTAATTATTATTAACTTAAGCATATGTTTTGTTGCTTTTGTAGATATTATTGGACACGTTTTCGAATATGGGCGTATTGACACCTAGGAACAGGATAGATCAAAACACAAGATGCTCATGCATCTTCAACATATATAGTATTCACCATTATTAGAAAGATATAATATACTATATTTTCTTTTAAATTATCTACATTATTTTTAAAAAATTTCAGGGATATTAAGCTTAAGGTAACTTTATGGGGTCATAATGCTTACTACATGCATGATTTTCTTGTCAGCAATAACAACTTTGCTCCAATTGTTGTTGTTGTTCAATTTGCCAAAGTGAAGTTTATTAATGGTTTGTAATTATATTTAACAACCATTTTAAACAATTAAATATTTTGTAATTAAATGATAAATTATAACTTTGCAGGTCGTTCTTTTACATCCACCTACTTTGATGTTAGTAGGTTGTTTGTAAACAACGATATCGATGAAATTACAGTCTACAAGAACAAGTATTTTCATTTATAATTTCCTTTCAGTTATCATATTTATTTCATAATATAATAAATTTAATACCTTTCTTTGTTACCAATGAGCATGAAACAACCCAAAAATAATGACTAAAAATTTCGTTTGAATAACATTACTTAAACCATGATTGTCAAACCATAACATAATTCTTAACATAAAATCAGAGTATTAATTCAAAACATAATCTTATTATCAGAGTGAAACATCCCAGGCTGACTAAATATGGTGCGTGCCATGTGATCATCCCGAGCTCTTCCCTCCGCTACCAGAAGTACCTGAAACCAAAACTGAAACCGTAAGCACAAAGCTTAGTGAGCTCCCCCAAACTACCACATACCATACAATAACATATAAAGCACATATTGGGCCTTTCCCACTGCATTGGACCGAAATCTGGACTAACCGGGGCCTTGCCCCTGTATTAGACCGAAGTCCGGAAACTGCATCAGGCCGAAGCCCAGACTAACTGGGGCCTTGCCCCCTGCATCGGACCGAAGTCCGGCTAACTGCATCGGACTGAACTCCGGACTAACTGGGGCCTTGCCCCGTGCAACGGACAGAAGTCCGACTAACTGCATCGGACCAAAGTCCGGACTAACTGGGGCCTTGCCCCCTGCATTGGACCAAAGTCCGGAAACTGCATCGGACCGAAGTCCGGACTAACTGGCTGAACATGGCATAGCATAATCATAACTACTAGCATAAACACATATATTGCATACTGCATCAAACCGAAGTCCGGAACACATAACACAAAAACATTCTTGAATCACAAAGACATCAAGCACAATGAACTACTGCATTGGATCGAAGTCCGGAAACTACTACTAACTAGACGGGTCAGCACTGTGGCCGTAGACCCGTTCCTACTGGAAGGAAAACTCACCTGAACTGCTAAACTCGACCAATAACCCTCCGACTGTTAACCGACAACTTTCCAAAATGCTGTTCCTCTAGCTCCCTAAGCAACCAATACCAATAACAACACTTAGACTAAATTGTCCTCCCAAGGTCAACTAAGTCAACTTTGGTCAAAGTCATGGTCAAAGTCAACCTTCCTGATTGACTCTACTCGCCGAGTCAACCCGTCGACTCGTCGAGTTCTTATACTCAGAAAACTCACATAGCACGACTCAACTCGCCGAAGTCGCCCTAGGACTCGTCGAGTTGAACGATCTCTGAATTCCGTCTTGACCAACTCACTGAGTCGCCAACTGACTCACATATTCGAAGCTTAACCAAAAGAGGTTAGGGTTCTGTGAACTGACTCGCCGAGTCCAAGGCAATCTTCAACAGATTCGCCGAGTTGTTCTTCCAACTCGTCGAGTCCATGCCCAATTTCATATGACTCGCTGATTCCACCCAAGGAACTCGTCGAGTCTCTTCAGTCCTTCATCCATACAGATGCTTTTTGAGCCATGCAGGTGCTCCAAACTATAGATTCACTCTTCTAGGGCATAACCCCCACGTAAAGTTGCAAACTTTACATGAAACCAAGGAGTTAAAGGTCCAAATCCCTCTAGGGCTAGGGCTTAAGACAAAGGGCTTTACCAACAACTCTTTGACTGATGCTTTATGACATTCTAGACCAACACAAGTCTAGATCTGGAGTAGCAACCTCAGATCTAAACTCCAAACCCGAAATAGATCTCAAACATACCAAAATGGCCCCAAATCTCATTCATGAATAGATCTAAATGCACAAGAAGGAAGGCAACAACTTATTACCTCCAAGATGTACCCAACTGAAGTAGATTCTAGATCTACACCACTCTCTTGATGCAAGCCCTATTGATCTTCAAGTTTCTTCTACTAGAAACAACTTCCAAAGCTTCAATCTTCCTCCAAAGGCCTCACACACAAGCTTAGGGTTTTCTGGTTCTCAGGGGCAATAAGGAGGCTGAGAGAAGGACATAAAGTCCTTTAAATAGGGTGCAAACCTCGAGACTAGGGTTTTTCTCATTCCAGCACCAACTCATCAAGTCCAGCTTCCGACTCGGTGAGTTGGTCACTTAATTCGCGACCCAAACCCGCTCCGACTCAGTGAATAAGTATACTTACTCGTCGAGTCCCTTCTTCAATTTACACTTTAAGCCCGTAACTCAAACTTTTGAAATTTGGGATGTTACAACTCTCCCCCACTTAAATTAGGCTTTGTCCTCGAAGCCTACTGCAGTATATGCTTCTGAACTGACCACTTGCACTGCAGACTCCGAATTCCCAAATAACTCGGGTCCTTCCAAACCCTACCACCGCACCCCATTTTAAAATAACTTCTTCTCGTGTGGAATACTTGACAAAAATCGATGCCGACCACCGGCCTCAAAGTCAACACATAACAACCAAGTATCACCCAATGATACTGTCCCCTTCCTGACAAGAACACACTTTCGTGACTTGCGGAAGTTACATACCACAATAATTCACTGGTTCCTATCCCAGTGCCAAACTATCCTCACTTTTTCCCTATCTGACGATAACCCGAGCAACTCGCAAGGTTGGAACTCATTATGTCCTCTTCTTGAATCCATTCCTTTCATGCTAACCACCCCATGTTCTCACTAGAACAACATAATTCACATATCCACTTATCCATATGATTCATTTATACTTGGCCATAACTCAGATAATCGTGCTATGAGTGACTTGCCACTCCATAAGCTATCCATGAAAATCCAAAATACCATTACTGCTGGAGACCCAAGACTGTCTGAAAACACTGAACTGCCTGAACATTGACTGCCTAAAACACTGACTGCTTGAACACTAAACTGCTTGAAACACTGAACTGTCTGAACACTGACCGCTTGAAACACCGAACTGCCTGAAATAGCATGTTGCTACATGGCTGCTTTCCAACATCTCTCGAGACCTTCCTGGTCTCAATTCATTCGTCAGTCATCTGAAATATCGGGTTCCAACCCGGCTGCAGGACCAAAGGACTCCCTGTTTTAGTCTCCTCCCACGAATTCCGAACAAAATCCTTCTCTGGAACTAGTTGCCACTAGTTATCATGTCACCGAGGCTCTAACAACCTCCTGATCCAACTGATCGAGTCCGAGCGTCGAATCTTGATGTTACCAAATCGCGGCTAAATGTGATTGCTACATGACCAATTGTAGCCTTATATAACAAGTAACCTGAAGCAATCCATTGCTTCCTCGATCTCAAAACTGCAGTGACATTCCTATAGTCTTATCTTTGGCTCAACTAGGTCTAATCCATCCAAATAATTCCGAAATCCACTTCGTGGATTTCCACATCCTTACTGCTACGCCCGATTTGGGAGCTAATGTTCCTTCCACGTCCTAATAACGTGCTCATGCTATCTACCAATCTGGTGGATGCTACGGCTACACCTATAGATTTACAACACTCTATCACTATTTGGCTGCTAGTGAATGCTATGGCTACACCCGTAGACTTACAACACTCTATCACTATCTGGCTGCTAGTGAATGCTACGGCTACACCCGCAAACTTACAACACTCTATCACTATCTGGCTGCTAGTGAATGCTACAGCTACACTCGCAGACTTACAACACTTTATCACTATCTAGATGCTAGTGAATGCTACGGCTACACCCGCAGACTTACAACACTTTATCACTATCTGGCTGCTAGTGAATGCTACAGCTACACCCGCAGACTTACAACACTTTATCAGTATCTGGCTGCTAGTGAATTCTATGGCTACACCCGCAGACTTACAACACTTTCCCTAATGGTTCTATCACTAACTACTATTCCGAGGGCACCCTGACTCACCCGAGTCCTGCTAGCAGTCCCCCAACCTAATTTCCCAAAACCGGCCCTCAGTCATCAAATGCTACAGCTATCTTGTAGTCTTACATCCTTGCTAAACTTGCTTTCCGTCGAGAAATTCTTCAGACATGAAACTGACATGGGGAAATTTTCCAAACTCCCAACTCCTAAACCCACTAGACCCTTCGGGCTGCTTTCCCTTCCTACACAAGATTACCAACCCTTTCTAAGTTGAGCATACTACTGACCCTGAATACATGAAGGGTTCTCCCCCACTTTTATCTGGCTAATTCTTACAACTCATAGCTTGAAAAGGATTCCCCACCTGCCTATAATCTAAAGGGGTCGATCTACTGACAACCCACGTTTATCTCTGCTGGCACTTCAACGAACCCTTCATCAGACCAAAACCAATCTTGTCGACTAATCGAGCACCTTTAAATCCCTGATTGTTCCTGCTTCAGTGACTGCATCCTGATAACCTGCACTTAAGGTGGTGAACATCTTCGAACTACTATCCAATCGTCCTCTGGTTACTCCACTGGGAACTCAAGCTTACCATTGCTGAAAATTTAACTGATCTATACACAACTAACACCTTCCCAAAAATAGCGGGACACCACCGAGTCTCACTCACACTTTGCTATAATTACTGCATCCGAAGTGACCTGCTTACGGGGAACATCCTCAACTATCATTCTAGATTCCAAGGTATGTAGATGGCATATGACTCAATCCCAAATAGGTAATATAATATTCCAATATAAGTACTTACTAAATCGGTGCAGTAAGATAACATCAAACATCATAAATCATAATTGACAGGAAGGTAAAAGATACGTACCTCCAACATCCAGTGTTGCTCGAATCCTTGTTGAAATCAACCGGAATACTTTGCTCTGAGCTGTGGGCGCCCTTGCCCGACCCTGATGTTTGCTGGCGATTCTCGAAGTCCCAAGGGCAGGAGCTGGCACCTGCCCTGCTGTATACAAAATCGGACAATGGGCCTTTTTGTGGCCCCTCTGACTACAACGGAAACATATCAGATAAAGCCCCTGAGCGATGGTAGTAGCACAATCTCTGCTAAAATGACCAGTCTGGCCGCACTTGAAACAACCAGGATCACCACCTCTACTACTCCTACACGCACCCCCGTGCATCCTGCCATACTTACCGCATCGGATGCGGCCCTAGAAGTCTCTCGATCTCGAACTCGGACCTTTGGTTCTTTTACCCGAACCTGTAGGCCACTGAACCTCATCTAGTTTCCTCTTCCTTTCTGACTCCCAGTCAGTCTCTCGCTCCTGCGTTACCCCGTTGTCCCCATCAATCGTCTGAACAACCGTTGACTAATCCTGGAGCTTCTCAGTAAACCTATCAGTGACCCTCTTGACGATGTCGGGTAGCTCCTTGCGAACGACTTGTGAAACCTCCGCAACAACCCAAACATACAGAGGACTCTCCTGGGGACAGGGTGTCTCACTCACTCCCGTCCCCTGATGGCAAGAGCTACAAATGCGATTCCTCTCCCCTATGGATCCCTGGGATCCATAAGAATCATGCTCTAGACGAGCCCCAAACTGCCCTGAAACTATCCCGACCCTAAAGGCCTCAAGAAGACTGTCCAAAAGCTCCACGATGGCCTCCCTAACTGAACTGAATATCACAGGAGTATGATCAATGATGTTTCACATAATCTCTGCGGAAATGATGTCTCTCATCTGATCATCAAACTGTCCGACTCTAGAGCCTAAGTTGGATCCCTCCCCGGCACCTGAACTGCCAACTGATATCTCGCGCAACGTCACCATGCTGAAAACATATCACAATAACTGTCAGAATACTCATTGCTACTGAGGGGTCTCACACATACTCCACCATTCCCTGGTTTCTTCTTGGCCCCTCTTGAATCGAGTACGGATCCTCTGGTTTCGATAATGTCGGATTAGTGTCTAAGTCCATAACTATTTTGGTATGTACTTGACCCGATGGTGCATGGTCCTTTTGGGTTGCCTTCACCAAAGCAACTTGATAGGATGAATTATGGAGAGAGAGTATTAATTATGATTTATTAATATATTATGAGAATAATATATTAAAGGAGAAATCATATTGTTTAATTAATATTAGTCAAGAATTAATAAGAATTAAGTTTGTGGCCAAAAGACATTAATTAAACTTAAGGGACTAGAACTGTCAATTGTGTGATAGTTGAATATTAGGCTAATGGACTCCATAGAGGATGGAGTGGACGAATTCTATGGGGAAACCCATTAGAAATCGTCCCAGGCCTCTAAGGAGGGAGTCTCCTCTCTTATCATTCTTCATCCTTTTGCTCTTGGTGTTTGTGAGCCAATAGAGGAGTGACACTTGTGACTCTAAGCTTTCTATAGCCATTACAAAGGAGGATTTGAGATTGTTATTGCTACATAACAATCAAGGTAAGATCTAAACCCCAGTCTTATGTTAATATGATTAATTGTATGCTAGATCTAGGGTTTATAGCTTTGGATATTCAATTGCATGTTCATTAGACAAACTAGATCCAAAAGCTATTAGGGTTTGCATGTACACCATAGGAATGATGTTATGCTCATAACCCATCAGTGGTATCAGAGCCATGGCTGTTTGTTTGATGTATTTGATGCTATTATGGATTATCCTTGCTTAAAATTCGAAATTTAGGGTTTCTGGGGGCTGAACTCGCCGAGTCCATAGATGAACTCGCCGAGTTCATGGTGAACTCGCCGAGTCCATGCCTGACTCGACGAGTCAGCTGGTCAGAAAGAGGGAAAATCGGGATTTTGTGCTATTTTGGCTGTGGGATAATTACCAAAACGTTTTTTATTGATATAAATCAGATTTTTATGATATTAGGTGATTATCTTTGCCAAAATTAAAGATAACTTCATATTAGTTAAATAATTATTTCCTTATATGATTAGATTTAATTATTTGAATTATTTGGTGAATTATCTTGCAAGAATTTGGACTAGGTCAAATTAGATAACCACCAATTAATTATTAATTGCCTTATTTGAATTTTATGATCTAGAATATTCTTGATAAGTTTGGAAAAGTTTCAAATTAATCCCTTTAGGTTTTATAGTTAAAATTTGAACTTAGAAGTTTTGTTTTTGAAATTTAAATAAGTTAAAACCTAATGTTTTGAAATGTTTCAAAACTTGCCCTCAAGTTTTGGAATATAAAAGTTGATTAAAAGCTTAATTTAGAAATGTTAAATTCTAAAACCCTAGTATTGTTTTGAAAAGTTCAAATCACACCCTTATGGTTTTATTAATTAATTGAAGTGTATAATTAAAAGAGATTTAATAAACCCATAAAGTTTTGGTTTACATTTAATTAAATTAAAAGTATAATTTATTAAATTAGACCACCTAGTATTTTAAAAGTGTAAAGTACACCCTATACTATATATAACATTAAAAGTCTAGTATTATATATGTATGAGTAAAAAGTCAGTCTTACCATTAGTAGGCCTCATTCACGAAGCTGGACTATAAGGGGTGTTTAAGGAAATTGCCTATAAAATGGCGATTGAATGGGAATCCACTCTTACCCACCGCACTCTTGACTAGTGGAGGGTCGTTAGCCGAACAGGTAGGATAGGACAGAAACCTTCCATTATAAGTATAATGAAGTACAAAAGTAACTAAATGCTTTTACAAAATTCCCAATCTTAGTTACTTTAGGCAAAATTGAATTGATGCAATTCCATGAAATTACACTTTGTGCCCTTGCGAAGACGTTAGTGGAGCGTGTGTGGTTAACCGGCACACTAAATGGTTCTAAGCAAAGGTAGCAAAGGGTGACTCATTGTTTGTCATAGTTAGGTGGAGCGTGTGTGGTTAACCGGCACATCGAATAGGTGATTGTAACATTGAGGGCACAATGTAAGTTTGCATGGTTATTCACACCCTGTTTTGTGATCCTCGACATCCCAGTCACAATCGAGGGGCATATCGAGATTTAAGCATGCCATTGAAAAGTTCAATGAATCTCAAAAGATCTAGGAATTTTCAATAGATTTAAAACTTAAATTTCTTTTTCATTTTTCATGGTGGAAATTGGTAAATCGTCATTTACCTACCTTCAAATATTTTGTAACTGGATTACGACATCCCTCTTCTAGGTTGTAGAGTATTGTGTTGGATCCTTGCCTCGATGTTTCATTTGGGTGTCACATCGAGGATCCTAATCAACTTAACTTGGATTTTCTCCCGTTTTGTAGATGTCAAAGTATGACAACTATGGTCTTCCCAAATCCCGTGGAACAAGCTTTCCACAAGAAGATGATATTCCACGATTCGATCGGGGAACAAGAGATCATGCTTCACTTCCTCCACCTCCTCCAATTATTCTCCCAAACCCACAAGTTCGAAGGCTTGAAAAGTTCAAGCTCACTCAATCCATTTTGGCAAGTAAACATGGGAAACCTGTGTGTGTACACGTCTAAGAAATGAAGTCACACATTAATAGGTTAAGGATGTTGGGTGTCGAGATTTCAGGTAAGTTGGCTATTGACTGGGTTCTTCAGTCGCTTCTTGAATCATATAGTGAGTTCGTTAGAGAGTACTATATGATTGATCATGACGTGACCCTCTTTGATTTGACCTATTTGCTTATAGCTGCTGAATCATAAATGATTTGGCGAGCTGGTCGAGCAAATTTGTCTGGTAAATCAAACTCCCAAACTTCAATATTGAAAATGGTGACATTGGAGATCCAGAAAAGGTAAATTCTGAGATAGTTCCTTGTGCCATTCCAAAAGAGTCCACTTGCTTCTATTGCCAAGAGAAAGGTCATTGGAGACGAAGCTACCCTATTTACCTAAGAGATCTAAAAGATGGGAGAGTCAAAACGTATGGCTCTACTTTTGGTAAAATCCATTATCTAACTCTTTTAAGTTCCTATTCTAGATTTTTTATAAATGATGTGATAAGATTACATTTGGATGTTTTGTAGGATCGAAGAAAAGAAAGGAAGCTTAAGGGAAGAAGTGAGCTGAATCTAATCGTGAAGAAATGGATTTCGATCGCATTGCTTGAAGATTAGATTCTTAAGATACTAGTTGGAGTTAGAATAGATTGCTCAGGAATATGTAACAACATAGTTTTTCAGTTGAATTGCGCTGTAAGGACAAATTTTTCCGCAATAAAATAAATTTTTATTTTATTTATTTATTTATCCTTGCAATGGCGTGTATGAAAAATTGATGTTTGTTTCTATTAGCAATAATGGATTTGATTCTTAATTATGGAAAGGTCAAGAATTTACCAAATTGGGAAAGTTTCTCATCATCCAAGTTTCAATTGGACAGAAACTTGGAATCATACAACTTGGTTGCATGATGAATGAGAAATTTCATATTTGGAAATTAGACTAATTTGTTGACAAAGTGTCAAGTGAAGGACTAGGAGAACGAGTACACAAGGTTGTGTGTTGATCAAGTCCACCACAAGAGTAACAAAGATATTCGTCATGATTTACTAAGGTTAAGTAAATATGATTATACTTATGAGATTAAGTGTAATTCTCAGTTAATTGAAAGAGTTTCAATAAATAGTAGAACGAATAAAGAAGAATCAAGTAGGCAGAAAGATAAAAGTTTCTCTATTCTAAGAAGAAGGGAGAGTACCTTTTATTATGTTTTATGATAGGTCTTAATGATTAAGAAACATATCTCAATTGATCCTCTAAGTGAGTCTTAGTACAATTGTATGTCTAAGAAGAGGAATCAAAAATTGAAGAAATGGTTAAATCAAGAAGTCAATCATACTTCGTTCCAAAAACAAGTCTCAGAGTTAAGATTGTGAATTGAGTGACAAGTCTCAAGAAGGTTTATAACATTCATCAAATGTGGAATTTGGAAAAAGGTTTTCTTATTCTTGCACATTTGAAATTGGAAAGTTGTGATGTCTTAGATAACACAAAGACCAACTATGACAAATTTTGTGAAGTGTTTTGTCTTGATAAAAGCTACACTAACTCTTGAATATTTGTTTGTCAAGAAATGTTTATTGACAAGAGAATCTTATATGTCAAGGAGTCAGTGGGAGTCTCAATGGTCTTGAAAGGTTTCCAGAACAAATCAAGAATAAACCTTATAAATCATCACTAGCACACGACTTGAGGTTTATGACCTATCGTGTTGACATTATTTTGTTTCTGTGCCATTCCAATTGAGTTAGTTATGCATGTGAGTTCTATGAGTTCTCATTTGAATGCATAAAAGGCAAGCACCTTGATCAATGAAAAGAACATTGATATGAAAGGGTGAGCTGCTTAACTACTTGGAAGACATGGTGGGCACTCGTGTTACCATAAGGCAAGAAATCAAGATTGAGAAAGTTCAGTCCATATGAGTTTGGATTTGTCGCGAACTTTGGTTTTGACACATTCACATGGATAGGAACACATACACCATAAAATATAAGTGTCATAAGATTCCATTCTTCATGAAAATGACTGTGAGGAAATGCTTTCACTAAGAAAGATTTTAAGAAGATAGTGATTGTGAAAATTGTAACGACCGAAAAATTCCAACTAATTTAAACTTTTCAAAAACAACCCGATTTCATTAAATTATTACAAAAAGATTTTCAATACAATTAAATTAAAGTATTCCCAGAATCACATCACAACATAAACATGAGGAGCGGTACGATCACGCCTTCACCTTGCCACGGTCTCCTGAAGAACCTGAAAAACATTAAACCACAACTGTAAGCCTGAAAGCTTAGTGAGATATCCCCAAAATACCAACCACATATACCATACACGCATAACATGCCATATCATATCCGATCACAGAACAGCCATGCACCTCGGGTCTACTGTGTGACTGGTCCGCCGCACCGGCCAACAGTCCACCTGGTCCACCCTCCGAGTCTAGCCATATACATCGAGTCTGCAGTGTGATTGGTCCGCCCACACCGGGCCTTCAATCCACCTGGTCCACTCTCCGAGTCTACAGTATGACTGGTTCGCCCGCACCGGGCCTTCAGTCGGCCTGGTCCACTCTCCGAGCCTCGGCACGTCTGGTCCGCCCTCTTGGGGCCTACAGCCTATCCGGACCGCTCGCTGGGCCTTCAGGACAACCGGTCCCCCTGGGTATCTTGGCCTACAGCACAAAGCAGGACCCGCCTCAACCCAACTCCAGTCCAAACAACCATGTGAACATAAACATACAATCATATAACAATTCACAATCAACAAAGCCGATCAAACATATCACATAGCATATCATCATCCTAACCAGGATACCGACCTAACCGGTCACTAGCATAGCATCACCCTACATATCAGGATACCGACCTCAACCAGGTCTCTAACATATACCATCCTAGCTACCAGGATGCAAACATATCAAAGCAATAACATAACAACAAATACCCGGATCTCAATCCGATAAAGGGCCGACCTTGGTGCCTTAGACCCTGTTGATATAGTGAGGATAACTCACCTCGCACTGCCGAAACTCTGAACTAAAGAAGCAGATTCTCGAATCACCGACTCACCGAAAATCCCGAACTAGCCAACATAGCACAAATAATCATTAGGCTAAGCACAATACCCTTCCAAGGGTAAATTGACCATTTTACCCTTAACTCAATCCGGCCCAACACTAGGTAAGCTCCCAAGCCCACTGATGGGATTAAAAACAACTTTTAATCTACAAAGATCGATTAGATCTTGAACAAGTATATGAATATAAAACAGTTAAAAACGCAATAATAAGAACAAACAGCTTGAATCAAACGTGTCGAATGATTAGATAAAATCCTTAGAAGAGCTCGATTAAGAACATCAACTGTAAAGGATTAGAAGATTACAAGAACGATTACAGAAAAATATAATACTCTTGATCAATCGCTGTATCGATAACCTCTAGAATCTTAACCTAATATGCATGCAAGCATTTAACTTATATACATTACATAAAAGGCTCTCGGTTGGACAGGCCCAAACCGGAGAATAAAAGGCTAATCTAACGAGCCCAAAAGACGCAACATCAAAACTCTTTTCAGCCCAACAATCTCCCCCTTTGCGTCAATTTGGAGCGAGACTTTCACTTCCTACTTGGGCCGGTGGCTAAAGCTGGTACCTTCTTCTTCACGGTACTAAACAGACACTTGGTTATGGAAAGGATAGTCTGTCTAAACCGGATGTACCAATTGATCATATCATTGAAGTACTTGATATCATCAGCCGAATTGTCTTTACACTGCTTGATGATGAATAAGATATGCTCCAAGCAAGTTGTAGTGTAAAGATGTTTGTCAGCTAAAGCGAAGAGACATTTCTGTCCTTCGGCTCTAGTGAACATCACAGAGTTTCGCCTCGAATCTATCTTGCCCATTGCATTTGATTCAGATCACTGGCCGATCCCACAGGCTTGACTTTCGGTTTCTTCTTAAAAACTGTGGCAACCTCCTGATCCATTAGGGCCACCTCCATGATATAGCATGCCAGCATCCTTTTGACATGGTCTAAGATGGGACCATATTCGGCTTCGTTTGTCAGCAGGATATTGTACAAGACTATCCAATCATGAGGGTTCAGATTGGGCAGATCCGCCAGAGAGATCATGTGAGCAGTTCTTGCAGATCCTCGGATAAGCTTGAACTTGACGTTTGTGAATCTCCCCACGGCAAAAGGCTTCATCACCCGAACATTGACAATCTTCTGGGCGCTCCATGTAAGGTATTGAGGGCGAGCGGCCTCCAGGTAGAAGTCAATGAGCTCCCTGTCAAGCTCATCGTTCGGATGCGGGACTTCAAAGATGTTGGAGAAGGCGTGGAAGATGAACGCCTTTCGAGTCAGTGGCATATCGAACTGCGAATCGATGGTGTTGTTGCAGTCGAACGATATCACCGGCTCGAGCCATAGTATGCTTGGAGTCTCTATGGCCTCTTTTATCAAACGATCCCTGGTCCAGGCAGGGAAGAGCAACTTTCGGCTCTCAAGGAGATCGTGGGCTTCTTTTTGCTTTCGTTCGGCTTCTTCAGCCTCACGCGCCACACGACTGGCATCGTCTTCAGCATTGCGACTGTTCTTTCTTTTTAACATGTCCGCAACGCAAAAAAAATGGAGATTTCATGAAGGTACATTCGTCAATTCATTGGTGAAAACTTGATCAAGTTAATTGGTCACCGTCAATTCATTGGTGTTGAATTTTGGGTTTCACTCAGCTCGTAGTGGCACGAAGCTAAGATCATAAACACAGATGTTGTGTAACCATAAACCTCAGTGGTAGTTTCTGAGAGTCTCAGGGGTTACAGTGATGAAGCGAATGTTATGGAGAAGTGTAATGGGGATGGTGAAAGAAGACATAGTACCTCTGCTGCGAACAAAAGGACCAAGCAGGAGACTCTGAACTCATGTGAGAAAAGAGTGAGGTAGCTCACGATTAGAATAAATGAGTTAGCCTTATTGGGAAGACAAGGTTTGTGTATACCAGGTTATGAAGGCCATTATTCAAAATCTTATGAGGCTTGGGACACATACAGCAGCATGCTTCTAGGGACACTTAAGTAAGTCATCAAATATATCCCCATAAACGAATGAGCACACAAATAAATAAAATATTGTTGCAGTTTTTGAAATGTTTAATAAAAAAAAATTAAAAACAGTAATAGATAAAAATAAAAAAAATAAGAGTTAAAATAAAAATAAGACCTAAAAAAAACTCTGGAAAAAAAAATTGAAAAACCGAACCCGAACGTTCGGTTGGTTTCGGTTGGAAAAAGTTGAAAAACCGAACCCGAACCTTCGGTTGGTTTCGGTTCAGGAAAATTTTGAAAAACCGAACCCGAACCTTCGGTTGGTTTCGGTTCTTGAAAATTTTGAAAAACCGAACCCGACCCTTCTTGAGGTTCCGGTCTTTGAAAATTTTTAAGAAACCAAGGAGTTTAGATATGCAAAAAAAACTTTTTACATAAAGAAAAACAAATTCTGCACAAGAAATATACAACACAGAAAAACTACCTTTGAAGTAATGAGCGAGTCAGATGGTTGAACCGAACCCGAACGTTCGGTTGGTTTCGCTTCTTACGTTTGAGATTGAGAGGTAGTGTGAGGTACTGACTCTGATTCCATCATACCGAGCCCTTGCAATATTTTATTGAATGATGCTTCAGGAAGAGCTTTGGTAAAGACATCAGCCAGTTGATCAGTGGTTCTTACGAAGTGAACTTCGACATTTCCATCTTCCACATGATCTTTGATGAAGTGATACCTCAGTGCTATGTGTTTGGTTTTAGAGTGTTGCACTGGGTTATGACATATCCTAATTGCACTTTCAGAGTCACAATATAGTGGGATCTTCTTCATATTGAGTCCATAGTCTCGAAGTTGACTCTGGATCCAAATCACTTGTGATGTGCAGGATGCAGCGGCAATGTATTCCGCTTCAGCAGTAGACAGCGACACACATGTTTGTTTCTTGGATTGCCAGCTGACCAACTTCCCATCAAGAAATTGACAGCCACCAGTTGTGCTTTTGCGGTCGAGTCCACATCCTCCAAGGTCAGCATCAGAATAGGCTTGAACGAAGAAGCCTGAATTGGATGGATACCATAGACCTAAGGAGGTGGTTCGCTTGAGATAGCGTAGGATGTTCTTCACTGCCAGCATGTGAGGTTCGCATGGGTTAGCCTAAAATCGAGCACAATAACACACAGAAAACATGATATCAGGCCTGCTAGCAGTTAGATACATCAGTGAGCCTATCATTTGACGATAGAGCGTGATGTCAACAGCCGGTTTGTCTAGAGAAAGGGTAAGCTTGGTGCCGAATGCCATTGGGACTTTGACTTTTGAGTCTCCCATCATGCCAAACTTTGCTAGGAGAGTCTTTGTGTAAGCTTCCTGATTGATAAAGATGCCTTCGGGTCCCTGTCTTATATTTAAACCAAGGAAAAAGTTAATAGGACCCATTGAGCTCATTTCAAACTTAGTCTCCATCAACTTTCTGAATTCAGCTGTTAAGCTGGGATTCGTAGAGCCAAAGATGATGTCATCGACATAAATTTGAACTATCATAAGGTGGTTACCTTCCTTTTTGCGAAAGAAGGTTGGGTCAACCGAACCTTGTTTGAATTTGGACATCTTTAAAAATTTTGTAAGTGTTTCATACCAGGCTCTCGGAGCTTGTTTGAGGCCGTACACAGCTTTATCCAGAATATAGCAATGATTTGGATATTTTTCGTTCACGAACCCAGGAGGTTGCTCCACATACACAATTTCTTCAAGTTCTCCATTGAGAAATGCACACTTGACGTCCATTTGGAAGACCTCAAAGTTTTTGTGAGCAGCATAGGCCAGAAATATTCTAACCGATTCTAGCCTAGCTACTGGAGCGAACGTCTCTTCGTAATCTATCCCTTCCTCCTGACAGTATCCCTTGACAACCAGACGAGCCTTGTTCCGTATGACATTACCTTCCTTGTCCATTTTGTTTCTGAAAACCCATTTAAGTCCAACAACCGAAGCATCTGGAGGAGTTGGAATCAGGCGCCAGACTTTGTTCCTTTAAAACTCGTTCAGTTCGTCTTGCATTGCTTGAACCCAATCAGAGTGATCGAGGGCAGTGTTCACTGTCTTCGGTTCAACTTTTGATACGAAGGAGTTAAACATACAAAACTCTACCTTTGAGAATAGAGATGTTTGTTTTGCCTTCAGTTGAGATCGGGTCAAGACCTTATCAGATACATCACCAACTACTTGAGAGATAGGATGATCTCTGGTCCATTTGGTAAGAGGAGGGTAATTCGGGTCGTAGATTGGATTTGGTTCAGCATTGATCATCTCTTCGGGCTCAGATTGGCTATCGTCATCAAGCGTCATATCATCATGCTCCCCCTCAATTGATGAGTCTTGAGAAACATGAGTTTCAGGGGTTTCTTGTGGTGCTGGAGTTTCAGGCATTGAAGCACCTTCGTTTGGAGGGGCACCTTCGGGTGAAGTGGTAGAGCTTTGCTCCCCCTCGACATGAGAACTTGGCTCCCCCTCGACTAAAGCATTGTTGGTTGGAGAGTCATCAGTGGGCGATTCTCCTTCATGCATTCTGCTTGCAGCATCTTCGACAATCTGCTTCATATGATCTATCTTGTTGTCAGCTGCACTTGCTTCGGAGAGAGAAGCTTTTTCCGGTTCGTCAAAGAGTTCCAGAAATTTCTCGTACAAATTGGCGATTGAGACTGTGACTTGGCCAGTTTGAGGAAATATTTCCCCGGCAGTGTCATCTATGGCCTGTAGCTTCTTGACGTAGTTATCGTCGAAGGTCACATAGTATGTCTCTTCAATCCTTCTTGATCGTTTGTTTAGGACCCTGTACGCCTTGGATGTGAGTGAGTACCCTAGAAAAATTCCCTCGTCGGCTTTGACATCAAACTTGTTGCGGTGTTCTTTAGAGTTAAAGATGAAACACCTTGAGCCAAACACATGGAAAAATTTCACGTTGGGCTTTCTGTTGTTTAATATCTCATATGGTGTGAGCGTGAATCGCTTGTTGAGATAGGACCTGTTTTGTGTATAACAAGCAGCAGAAATAGCGTCAGCCCAAAAATAAAGAGGTAAGGAAGCGAAACTTAACATAGTTCGGGCAGCTTCACACAGAGATCGGTTTCGTCTTTCGACTATCCCGTTCTGCTGGGGTGTGTAGGGAGCTGAGAAATTATGACTAATTCCCTTTTCTGCAAGAAACTCTTCAAACTCCCTGTTCTTGAATTCGAGACCATTGTCGCTCCTGATGTTTCGAACGACCTTCTTGAGCTGGACTTCAATTTGGTTGATATACACTTTTAGCTTTTGAGTCGCTTCAGATTTGAGCTTTAGAAAGAACACCCATGTAAATCGAGAGAAGTCATCAACGATAACAAGAATGTACTTGCTACCACCGATGCTTTCAATAGATGAAGGACCACACAAATCGATATGAAGCAATTCGAGTGGTTCAACAACTTTTGTGTTAATTATGGATGGGTGACTTTGACGACTCTGCTTTCCCATTTCGCATGCAGCACATAAATGCTCTCTGTCAAACTTGAGCAATGGAAGACCCCTAACGTGACCTCCAGTGACAAGTCGATTGATATCTTTGAAATTGAGATGAGAGAGTCTTCGGTGCCACAACCAGCTTTCGTCGGATTGAGCTTTTGATAGCAGACATATGGCTGGGTTTCCTTTGATGGGTTTCATGTTCAGAGGAAACATTTCACCCTTTCGATCTGACTTCAGAATCACTTTCTTTGTCTTTTTCTCTATGATTTCAGAACCTTCATCATCGAATGAAACTTTGAGACCTGTACCTCCGACAAGTTGAGATACACTGATGAGGTTGTGTTGAAGTCCTTCCACATAGGCCACCTTCCTTATGGTAAAATCACCATTCGTTATCATCCCATATCCCTTTATGGTGCTGAAAGAGTTATTTCCAAACTTAACGTTGCCACCATTTGCAAGGGATCTGTATTCCCTAAGCTCCTCTTTCCTCCCTGTCATGTGACGCGAGCAGCCACTGTCGATGTACCATTCTTCGTCAAACTGCTCGTCACTTATAACCTGCAAAAATTAAGCAGATTTAGGAACCCAAAGTTTCTTGGGTCCATGTGAGCTTTTCATGGGAACAGGAATAGTAAGAGAGATGTCAACTAGATATGTTCGTTTTATTAGAGTTGTTTCATCTTTCTTTTTAATGGTAAAGACTTTTATTTTATGAACATTAGGGATGTTCGTTTTGGACTCAGGTTTGGATTCATCGACCTTTTGCTTTCCCTTCTGTTCAGCTAAAGAATGAGGTTTTTGAGGGCAAGCGGGATTAGTTTTGGAACTAGATGGAGATGAATGAGTGGAAGTAAAAGAACGAGAAGAATTAGGAAGAGAGGATTTGGATTTGGATTTGGATGGAGATGTCTTCCTTGCTGATGACTCTAGGTGACCCTTTTGCTTTTGATCGTTGGTGGGGTTAACCTTTGAGTCTTGTTCCTTTTTCATTTTGGAGCCGAACCTCTGTGTTCGGTTGGTGTTGTTCTTGGAACCGAACCTTTGGTTTCGGTCGAAGTCCTTTTCAGAACCGAACCTTGGCTTTCGGTTGGTATCTTCTTGTGAACCGAACCTTGGCTTTCGGTTAGTATCTTCTTGCGAACCGAACCTTGGCTTTCAGTTAGTGGAACTTTCAGGCTTTCGTACAGGATTGTTTTCATACTTCAGATTCTTGTCCTTGTGTGTATAGTATGCGTTCTGGGAGTGCCAGAATTGTTTCCTTTCAGAAAGATTTTTCCTGTATCTTTGGTTCCTCTCTATCTTCTTATCCCTCATCTGCTTAGGTTGATGATGAACGTTCGCTCTTGTTTTTGCTGTAACTTTGACTGATTCCTTTTGAACTTCAGGAGTTTTTCTTTGTGCAGAAGGAACAGATGGAATATCTGAAGAAGATTCAGTTTGCCCTGAGGAAGTGGAAGGAGTATCTGATGAAGTTTCGCTTCGAGCTGTAGGTGTTGAAGGAATGTCTTCTTTTGCTAAACAATCATCCTCTTGAGGAATTTCTTTGGTACCACTTGTACTTGGTTCACTGAAATTATCAGGCTTGTTCAAGGGTTCAGGTATGTACCTCCCTTTCTTCATCCAGGAGGTTCTTTCAGAAAGACCAACAGTTTCGTTTCCATTATCAATAGGAGCTTCCCAGAAATACTCATCACAACCATCAGCATTGTCTTCGTTAACAATAGCTGTGAGTTCAGCTGTTTGATGTTCGGTTACTCCAGTCACCTTGTATACTTGATTTGGAGTGGTCCTGACCTTTTGATACACAACAGCTTTTTCTACTAATTTCGGGGACTTTTGTTGGGACAATCTAGCGAATTCCATAGAATTTTCAGAAATAAGGTTTTTGTGGTTTTCAGTTTCGCTTTTAACAAATTCTGAGCAGTCAACCGTATCCTCCACAGAAATTTCACTCATGTTTTCGTCCTCGTTAAGCTCAGATGAATTTTCAACATCGATTTTGTTTTCTGAGCTTACGTTGGCGTTAAGAGAGTCAAATTTTTGCATGGTTTCGGTTCTCAGTTTAAGTCGGTCATTTTCGTCTAAAAGGTTTTTGAGCATGTCCTTGTGGTCTTTGGACTTAATGAAGGACTCAATTTTGTCCAGTCCATACATATAGGTTGGATTGACATCATCAGACGATATCACACTTTCACAATTGTAAGCTTCGGCATCGATTTCATCCTCCTTAAATTCTAGAAAGGGCAAAATCATGCGATGGATCTTTTGACCTATCTCACAGTCCAAGTGAAGTTGAGTAATATTGGAATATAAACGTTTAGCTATTAAACAAAAAACATTTCGTTGTTTTAACAATTTCAAATTGTCTCTCTGCAAATAAATGTTTTTGTCTTTAACTTTAATTAATTCCGACTCTTTTAACTCAATCCACATTCGCCGCTCCTCACTCTTCGACGCCGCCCTGCTTAATTGATCAGTCAGGTTAGAATTGGTGACTCGAGTTTGAGTTAGGCTACTATCTAAATGAGAAATTCTTGTATTGATATTTTTTAGTTCTTTCTCGTAAGAGGATGGTGGTACTTTAGATGAAATAAAAGCAGATTGTACCTTCTTTATCAGTTCATCGAGTTCATTGAACTGCTGGCTGAGTGGTTTGGCCGTAAAGCACATATCCTCCTGCACCTTCGGTCCATTGCTTCCTCCATCGGTGTTGTATCCCCTCATTTGAGACACCTCAGTCACCATGAAGCATTTTCCACCACTGCTTTCCTCCTTAGCCACATATGCCTTTCCATGAGTAGGCTTTCTCACTTCTTCGTCTTCTGAGTCAGTAGACCAAACTTCAGTGCTACCGAACTCATCGTCATTGACCGAACCCTGCACAATAAGAGCATTAATAGAAGGGTTAGCGGTAGACTTCTTCTTTCTTAACTCATCCAATCTCTTCTGCAGCACAACTTCCTCATCATTTCCATTGTCATTTTCAGCCATCTTCTTAAGAACACAGTCCTTAGCGTAGTGGTTCTTGCCACCACAATAGAAACAGCTTACTCCGGAATCGCCATCTGCTTTCGGTTCCTTTTTGGGCTCCTCAGCTTTCGGTTCATTGTTTGCTTTTTCTGAGCTGTAACTCCCCTGCCAGTTTCGGTTTTTGTTGCTGGGGAATCTCTTCTTTATGAACCTCTTAGGATTGGATACCATCATGGCATAATCCTCAGTTGAGAGGTCATATTCATCCAAGTTGAGCTCTTCATCCTCCACCACAACTTTACTTTTAGATAGGAGGGCCAACGAACCAAGACTGGAGACAACATTCTTCTCTTGAACCACAATCTTCTCTTGGGACTTTAGAATACCCACCAGTTTCGCCAAAGAATATGATTTAAACTGTTCATGGGCTTTGACTGTGGAAACAACTGCTCTCCATTCAGATCGCAGTCCGTTCAAGAAAGTAACCTTTTGTTCGATAAGCTTCCTTTCAATGTCGTGTTTGATCATCTTGCTGAGAAGATGATTGAAGCGATCAAACGTCTGGGTCACAGTTTCTTCGGCCCCTTGCCTGAATTCACCAAATTCAGATAGAAGTAAGGTTTGGATGGAATGTTCAAGATCTTCGTCTGTGGAATACAGTTTGCGAAGTCTATCCCACACTTCCTTCGCCGTAGTGCATGAGCTGACCAGCCTGAATGTGTCGGACTGAAGGGCGAATCTGATCAACCTAAGTGCCTTAATATTGCACTGGAGTTTGTCTTTTTCATCTTGCGCGATATTCGTCACGTCCTTGAGCAGATCATTGTACTCTTTTTGCGTCTTAATGATTCTGGACGACGTAGAATGAGAAAACGGTCCACTGATGATGGCTTCCCATATGAGATAACCATTGTCCTCCGATCCAATCACATAATCTTCGAAATGATGCGCCCATACTTCATAGTCATGGGTGTACAAGATTGGAATCTTTGTCGTCGAACCGATGCTGTTGGAAATATTAATAGGGTTTGATTGCGTTGCGTCCATAATGATCGTAAAAACCTGTTCAAAGATCAGACTTGTAATAAAGCAGATTAGGGCAAAACAATAAATACTAAGATACGTCAATTAAGATGACGGCTCAATAAATATCGATGATTGCGGAAAACCCTAATGGAAATCTTTTTCACAAAAAAGATGTGTATCGATTACACAGCCTCCTGCTCTGATACCAATTGATGGGATTAAAAACAACTTTTAATCTACAAAGATCGATTAGATCTTGAACAAGTATATGAATATAAAACAGTTAAAAACGCAATAATAAGAACAAACAGCTTGAATCAAACGTGTCGAATGATTAGATAAAATCCTTAGAAGAGCTCGATTAAGAACATCAACTGTAAAGGATTAGAAGATTACAAGAACGATTACAAAAAAATATAATACTCTTGATCAATCGCTGTATCGATAACCTCTAGAATCTTAACCTAATATGCATGCAAGCATTTAACTTATATACAATACATAAAAGGCTCTCGGTTGGACAGGCCCAAACCGGAGAATAAAAGGCTAATCTAACGAGCCCAAAAGACGCAACATCAAAACTCTTTTCAGCCCAACACCCACCAATGGCCCAAAGTCCAGAAGTCCAAAGAAAAGCCCACTATTGGCCCAATTTACTAAATTGGGCCCACCCCACCAAATGGGCCTAAACTCATGATCCATAACAACCAATGGGCCCATAATACTCTATCCATAATGTCCAGTCACGACCTAAAATCCAGCAGCCCAATAACAGCCCAAACTATAAGGCCCAAATTGAAAATGCCACAGATGGGGTACGTTGGGCGTACCCTTCTTGGTATGCTAGGCGTACAACAATGCTCACAACATGGGATTGGGACACTGGCCCGCTACGCTGGGCGTACTCATAGGTTACACGGGGCATAACCTCACAGCTCAACAACATCACATAACGTCTTAATGGTTTAAGCTCTTAAGCCCAAACTTCAGATCCTTAGGCCAAATATGCCTAATATTCATAAAGTCTCAAACTTTATCACTTGGGACGTCTATAAAGCTCTTAATCCAATGTCTTAATCCATTAGGACCCACATATCTCACACATGGAGCAACCACAACCCTTGGGACCTCATTTTTCTCACTCAAGACCTCTCCAAAGGTCTGAAAGGACAGATAATCTCGACCAACTCAAAACATGCATCAAGATGAGGACTTTTGGGACAAGAATGGTGTCAAAGCTTCACAACACATAGATCTACACAATATGAATGTCAAGCAAGAAGCTTTATACCTCAAATAGGCTCCAAAGGATGATGTCCTCCCAGATCTATAAGCTCCAGCCGTTCCTCTCCTTCTTTGACAACTTCTCCTTTCTTCCTTTATGCTCTCCTTTGCTAATCCAAGCTTTCCAAGACCAAACACACCCAATCAAGGAGGTGGGACGGCTATCTTAGGGTTTCTGAGGTTAAGAGGGTGATTATGGAGGCTAAGGAGGAAGCCTTTATGTTCTTTATATAGTGGTTGCCTTAAAATTAGGGTTTTGGGGACTCTGAGAGTACGCTGGGCGTACCTCTAGTACGTTGGGCGTACTCACCCAAACACCCGCGTTTCTTTCCTCCACTACGCTGGGCGTACGTCCAGCTTACGCTGAGCGTACCCAGCATGACCTCTTTTCCATGCATGGTCTTCCCTTTCCACTTTTCCCATAAAAGGACCATCATTACCCTTTCTCTTAAATCTTAGGGACTTTTTCATAAATACTTTAAGAACGGGGCGTTACAAAAATTGTATTCTCGAATTCGATTATGGTAATGGTATCCCTTTCCATAATTCGAATTGTGAGATTTGGCAAATAGTCTGAATTGTTTAGACACACATATGAGCCATCTAAGGAAAAGGTGTATAAGTTTAAGAAGCTTAGATAAAGGATTATCAAAGCATTAGGTATTAGAAATATGAACTTCATAAATTCAATAAATATTGTTTTCTAGAAGTTCAGTTGTTTTCTAAAACATGTCAAAGCTAGTGGGAGCATAAGTGTTATGCTTATATGATAATAATCATCATTATAGTGGGAGCATAAATTTTGTGCTTGTATGATTATCAAGGCAAGTATTGCAAGTTAGCAATATTAATTATAGAAAACAAGAGTTATACTTTGCAAATTCGTAAGGGTTGAAAAGTTGGTTTTCTATAATTAAGGGAGAGAATATTGTACTTCGTTTCAAAATCTAAAGCTTAGATTGAGAAATCTTGATAAATTTAGTCAAAGGATACATAGCGTGTTTTTAAATTTCGATTATGATTACGGTATCCCTCTTCATAGTTCGAATTGTAAGAATGAGACACATAAAATATTATGGCATAAGATTGATAAAGTATCATATCTTTATGTAAGACATTATGCATCGTGTCCCATACGCTTCGGGTATAGGATTGATTGCCAGTGCTATTATATTTGACCATTCTAAAATTTTCCAAATTTCTAGCGCATTTAGAGGGAAAAAGGACTAGAATCGGTTTTGACTAAAATAATTAAACAACTATCAAAGGACGATCCAAAGCTCACGAGGATTGGTCGTTTGTGAGTAGTTGGAAGTATGGTATTGGATGACATTATTATGAATATATAAGATTCTATTAAGAATGAATTGTCATATGGCAAATATGGAAATGTTTCCACATTGGGAGTTGGATATTAAGAATCTATGTCTAGATTAGAAACTTTTATGCAAGAAGTGAGAGACATCATCTCTATAGAATTGTTTATGATAGAGATTAGTCAAGTCTTGATGATTTTGAGCTATGACTTTACGAAAGAATCATTGCATAAAATGTTAGAATCTAGCATAAGTAACATGAATTTGATATTCTTATACTTATGATAAGGATTGGGAGTTGTGAAATAAGTATGATTGGAAATGTGTTCATTTGATCTATTTCATAAAGTAAGGATCGTAGGTAAACATTGTGTGCATGCTGAGAGCATGGGACAAGTGTAGTAATAATTCAACTAAGAAGTTGATTACCCGAAACAACAAATAATGAGTAATCAATATGGTGATTAAATAAAATGTTTTATTTATACCCAGAGTTTGGGGCCATATGGGATTAGTATTATTCTTGTGTTTCACTTTGCATGTTTTGACTTCCTGAATAATTAAATTGGTTCAGAACAATCAAATTATTCGAACGGACCACAGTCAGGTATGAATGAAGACTGTCGTGAATTGGCGTGTGGATTGTCTAAAGTGTATTAGACATAAGCAAATGTTTGCTGCAACGTTCATGAGTGCTTATGAATATGATTTAAGCATTGGATTAAACCCACGCTTACTTGGATCACTTCATGGATTTTATCACGAGTGATTGGTGAGACGATAATATCTTATATTATTGAAACCGAGATGTGTGAGTGTATCTTGTGAGTCGGTTACACATTGACAACATGTAAACGCACTAGTAACTTGGTGTCATAAAACATATTGTTGTGTGTGGTTCGGTGAGTGAGTGCAAGCAAGCATTGAATCAAACTTTATCCGTTCCTTTTATCCAAGGTGGGATGAAAGTGATATTTGTGGGCCCCTCGATGATTTAATGATGACACCTAAGCGCTTGGCCAAGCCGAGACTAATTTGATGTGTTCAATTGTAGTCTGTTGTCAGTCTTCATAAATCGGAAATCGGGAAACAATATAGAGAGAATGATTTAAATCCATGTCTCAGTCTATACGATATCTAGAATGGAGGAATATATGATCTCTTATCTAAAGGACACGCTTCTGATAGGATCAGAGTTGACAACGGTTTTTGAAAGCTACGATTGCAGATCAAGATCTGAAGTCATACGCATAATAGTTATTAGACTTATCCAAGTGGGAGACTGTTGGATTAGTGTCTAAGTCCATAACTATTTTGGTATGTACTTGAACCGATTGTGCGTGGTCCTTTTGGGTTGCCTTCACCAAAGCAACTTGATAGGATGAATTATGGAGAGAGAGGATTAATTATGATTTATTAATATATTATGAGAATAATATATTAAAGGAGAAATCATATTGTTTAATTAATATTAGTCAATAATTAATAAGAATTAATTTTGTGGCTAAAATAGATTAATTAAATATAGGGGACTAGAACTGTCAATTGTGTGATAGTTGAATATTGAGCTAATGGACTCCATAGAGGATGGAGTGGACGAATTCTATGGGGAAACCCATTAGAAATCGTCCAAGGCCTCTAAGGAGGGAGTCCATCGGTTGCTTAGGGCCTAAGCAATCAAATTAGGGTTTCCTTGTTAGATAAACCTACTAGCCTCACTATTTAAGGACCCCTAGAGCACTAAAAACGTGGCTAAGAGTTTCCTTAGGGTTTCTACATGTTTTTGGGTGCCTCCTCTCTTATCATTCTTTATCCTCTTGCTCTTGGTGTTTGTGAGCCATTAGAGGAGTGACACTTGTGACTCTAAGCTTTCTAAAGCCATTACAAGGAGAATTTGAGATTGTTATTGCTACATAACAATCAAGGTAAGATCTAAACCCCATTCTTATGTTAATATGATTAATTGTATGCTAGATCTAGGGTTTATAGCTTTGGATATTCAATTGCATGTTCATTAGACAAAATAGATCCAAAAGCTATTAGGGTTTTCATGTACACCATATGAATGATGTTTTGCTGATAACCCATCAAGAGCTTCGTTCGTATAACACGTGTTGCGGCTTCGGTGGGGCGACGTGGCTTGCTTTGATCCGCAGAAGGGTAGAACGCTGGGCGTGCGAGGTTTGTACGCGAGGCGCACACGGTATGCGGGGCGTCCGATGCGAGCGCTGGGCGTCCGAGATGTGACCTTTCAAGATCCGAAGCGAGCACCATGGTCAGCAAACGACGGCCCTGATTGAGCCACGTCATCAATTTCGCATCAGATTTCGCAATTTGCACACTCGACTTTAAAAATCTGTAACTTTCACATACGAGCTCCATTTTCGACGTTCTTTATATCCACGCGTAGGCGGGAACGTAATATACAATTTTTTTTTAGACTCCGTCAGCTAATTTTGACTTTATTTTAAAAGTTATATTATTTAACAGGTTGGGACATGATTGCTCCGTTAAAATCTCATAACTTCTTCATCCGACATCCGTTTTCGTCTGTCTTTTTATCGTTATGCTACAAATAGCGAGATATTTGATTCTCGTTTAGGTTGTGTCGGCTAAAAACCGCTCGATCTAATATTCGAATTTCGGGTTGTACACTGCTAAGCCGAATCTTCGAAAAATCATAACTTCCTCATACGAAGTCAGATTTGGGCATTCTTTTTATGGATGCTCTTGGTTTAACATATTATATGACTTTTGTTTAGGTCGCTAAGGCTAAAACTCACTCTATCGAA